>NW_017731587.1:526084-625364 GCF_001890085.2 Hipposideros armiger
TAACATCTGTGAAATTCTGATTCTAAATACTTGTAGAAAAATATCTTTTAGAGCCCTTACTCCAGGAAGAAAAGTAGTTAATTTTAAAATCTTTACATCATGGTGGATCAACCACAGCTTTTTTTCTTAGCCCATTGCAATAAAAAAAAAACCCTGATTTTATCAAAACTAAGAATCATATGCAAAGTCCTCAAGTAAGGCAGGCGCCTTGAATGATGATGCTTGTCATTGTCACAGCCCCTCCTTTCTCATTGTTTCTAGAGCAATAACTAGGGGCAAGTCTCAGTATGGCCTCAAAAATGAAACACAATGCCTGAAGAGTGGGGGATATTTTTTTCTTGTTCAGTATGTTGACAAGGTCTATAAGCAATTACACACCAACAGCAACGATGTGGTCAGTTACTGTTACTAAAATTGGGGCAAATTGATATCATGCATTTCCTGATATAATGTCATGTTCTTGCCCAAACTGCGTAATGTAAGTCTAATTATGAAGAAATATTTTTTTTAAATCCAAATGGAGGGATATTCCACAAAATAATTGTCCTCTCCCCTTCCCCAAATCGAAGTTCAAGAAAGAGAATTAAAGCCTGCAGAACACATTTAGAGGAATGGAAACTAAGGAGACAGGATAGCTAAATGCAATGCGTGCTCCTGGATTAGATCCTGGACTGGAAAACATGAAAGCTATGAAACATTATTGAGATCACTGATGAAATATGAGTATGATCTCTGGATTAAATAACAGGATATTACAGTCAAGTTTTATTTTGATACTTGTGCTATGGTTATTAAGAGAATGTCTTTGTTCTTAAGAAATAAACACTAACGTTTTTAGGTTTAAAGGGGGCATGTTATCTCCAACTTACTCTCAAATAATTCAGAAAAATGTTCACACACACACACACACACACACACACACACACACAAAGAAAGACAATGAAAATGCAGTGAGGGCAAAATATAAACAATTGGTGAACAGGAGTAAACAGGGGAGCCTTGTACTATCCATGCAACTTTTCCTAAACTAAAATGTATGTCAAAATTTTAAAAATTACAAAAAAAATCAAGAACCAGGAAAAGTGTGATATCGTTCACTACCAAGAAAAATAATGAAAGCCTCCCCTAGTCTTCACAGTTGTTAGTTCTCATTCTAAGAGCCAATCAATTAAAGGGATGGCTGGGCCTTCTTGAGATAGGACACTGCAACACTCAGCAGGTTTACACATTATTTTAACATTTCCCCCCAATAAACCTATGGCAATTACCACACTAAATAAGCAGATTTTATATATATATATATATATACATATATATATATATTTTTTTTTTAACTAAGCTCTGTCTTCACCTTCACTAAGGGGCAAAGAGGCCTTCTCAGTAACCACCTGGTTGTTTAATCAAAGAGACACAGGAAGAGAATGGATAGTGGTATACTAGTAAGACCTTTCTCTCAATTCATAGTGTTTGTTGAGTTCTGTGATATAAATTCTCCCAACATGGCCAATTTAAAACTACCAACTGTTTAATAACTGGCTTTTAATTAAAAAAAAATATATATATATATATTTTATATATATAGCTTTATATATATATATATATATAGTTATATACATAGTTATTGAGGTGTAATTTACATATAACATTATATTAGTTTCAGGTATGCAGCATAATGATTCAATATTTGTATATGTTACAACATGATCACCATAATAACTCTAGTTATATATCCCTCCTTGTATATAGTTACAATTATTTTTTCTTGTGATGACTTTTAAGATCTACTCTCAACAAATTTTAAATATGCAGTACAGTATTTTTAACTATAGTCACCATGCTGTACATTACATCCCTATGACTTATTTATTTCATAACTGGAATATGTACCTTTGACCTACTTTACCCATATATTTCACCCAACCCTTCCCCCCCCCCACCCCGACACACACACACTTCTGTCAACCACCAATATCTGTTCTCTGTCTCTATGAGCTTGGGTTGTTTGTGTGTTAGATTCCACACATAAATGAGATCATATAATTTTTTTCCCCTCTGGATTATTTCACTTAGCATAATGCCCTCCAGATCCATCCATCTTGTCACAAATAGCAAGATGTTCTTTTTTGTGGATAAATGGTATTTTATGTTATATATATATGGATAATATATACATGCCACATCTTTATCCATGCAGCCATTGATGGACACTTAAGTTGTCCCCATATCTTGGCTATTGTAAATAGTACTGCAATTGTCATGGTGGTGTATATATTATTTCAAGTTACTGTTTTCTTTGGATAAATACTCAGAAGTGAAATTACTGAATCATATGGTAGTTCTATTTTTAATTTACTTAAAAATCCTCCATACTGTTTTTCATAATGGCTACACTAATTTACATTTCCACCAACAGTACACAAGGGTTCCCTTTTCTCCACATCCTCACCAACATTTCTTGTCTTTTTTATAATAGCCATTCTACCAGATATGAAATAATATATCATTTGGCTTTGATTTACATTTCCTGAGGATGAGTGTCTTTCTAGTACCATACCATTGGTCATCTGTATTGCTTCTTTAGAAAAATATCTGTTCAGATCTTCTTCCCTTTTTAAAATTGGATTGTCAGGCTTTCTGTTCTGTTTTGTTTTTTCCTCAGTACTGTAGTGTTTTGATTACTATAGGTCTACAGGATAATTTGAAGTCAGAAAGTGTGATACCTCTAACTTTGTTCTTCTTTCTCAGGACTGCTTTTGCTATTTGTGGTCTTCTGTGGTTCCGTACAAATTTAAGGATTTTTGTTCTGTTTCTTTGAAAAATGTCATTGGAATTTTGATGGAAGTTCCATTAAGTCTGTATGTTGCTTTAGATAATATGGCCATTTTAACTGTTAATTTTTCCAATCCATAAACATGAATTATCTTTATATTTCTTTGCATCTTCTTTAATTTCTTTTCTGTGTTGTAGTTTCCAATGTATAGGTCCTTCACTTTCTGTTAACTTTATTACTAGTTATTTATCCTTTTTGTTGTACTTGTAAATGTCCTTGTTTTCTTCATTTCCTTTTCTGCTAGTTCATTGTTAATATATAGGAACACATTGGAGTTTTGTACATTGATTTTTGTATCCTGCAACTTTACTGAATTTGCTTATTGTTTCTAATAGTCTTTTGGTGTAGTCTTTGGGATTTTCTAGAAATAGAATCATATCATCTGCAAAAAGTGACAATTCAACTTCTTCATTCCCAATTTGGATGCCTGTTATTACTTTCTCTTTCCTGATTGCTCAGGCTAGGACTTCCAGTATTATGCTGAATAAAAGTGGTGAGAATGGGCATCCTTTTTCTTCCTTATCTTAGAGGAAACCGTTTAGTTTTTCATCATTGAGTATAATAGCTGAGGGTTTGTCATATAAGGCCTTTATTATGTTGAGGTACTTTCCTCCTATACTTATTATTTTAACCATAAATCAATGTTGTATCTTGTCAAATGTTTTTAACTTCAACCATTGATATTATCATGATTTTTCATCTTTTATTTTGTTAATGTGGTGTGTTGTGTTGATTGATTTGTGTATGTTGAACCATCCTTACATCGGGGAATGAACCCCATTTGATCATGATGCATTGATTATCTTTTTAATGTATAGCTTATTTGATTTGCTAGTATTTTGTTTAGGATTTTTGCATTTGTGTTCATCAGAGATATTGACCTGTAATTTTATTTGTGTGTGTGTGTGTGATTTTTAGTATCAGGGTAATGTTGGCCTCATAAATGAGTTTGAAAGAATTCCCTCTTCTTCAATTTTTGAAAGAATTTCAGAAGGGTAGGTGTTAAATCTTATTTGAATGTTTAGTAGAATTCCCCGGTAAATCCACCTGGTTCTGTCTGGCTCTGGACTTTTTGGGGGGTTGCGGGTAGATTCAAAAGGCAACTGCAAACCCATTAAGTCACTCCATTTTATTCCCTTTCCCCAAGGGCCTGGAAACCACTAATCTGCTTTCCATCTCTATAGATTTACCTATTCTGGATATTTAACAAAAATGGGATAATATAATATGTGGCCTTCTGTGTCTGGCATTTTTCACCTACTGTAGTGTTTTCAGGGTTCATCGATGGTGTAGCCTAATTAGTACTTCATTCCTTTTAATCACTGGGTAATATGCCTTTGTATGAATATACCACATTTTGTTTATGAATTTATCAGTTGATTGACATTTGAGTTGTTTCTAACTTTTGGTAATTGTAAATAGTGCTGCTATGAAATTTGTGTACAAATTTTGCCTGAAAACCTTTTTCTGTTTTTTTGAATGTGTGCCTAGGAGTGGAATTGCTGGATCACATGATAATTCTATATTTAATTTTCTTGATAACCACAAGCCATTTTCCACAGTGACTGCATATTTTACATTGGGATAGGGGAGGTGTTTTTTTTTATTTCTATTTCAATTCCCTTACTCTTGATCAGCCTATTTAGGTTTTTTATTCTTCATGGTTAAGTCTAGGAAGGTTATATATTTCTATGAATTTGTCTATTTCTTCTAGGTTATTGAATTTGGTTGTATAACGCCTTTCATAGTATTCTTATATAGTCCTTTGTATTTCTGTGGTATTTGTTGTAATTTCTCTTTTATTTCTGATTTTATTTATCTTTTAAAGAAACAGCTCTTCAATTCATTAACTTTTTCTATTGTCTTTTGTTCTCTATTCTATTTAAGTCTTTTCTAATTTTTATTATATCCTTCCTTCTATTGACTTTGGGCTTTATTTGTTCTTCTGTTTCTGATTTTTTATTTCTGATCATTTGAAGTTTTTCTTGTTTCTCAAGGTAGGTCTCTAATGCTATAAACTTCCCTTTTAAAAAGGGAAGCATTTCTTTTGCTGCATCCCCAAAATTTTAATATGTCGTATTGTCATTTTCATGTTTCTCTATGTATCTTTTGATCTTTTACTTCTTCTTTGACCCAATAGTTCAGTGGTATGTTGTTTAATCTCCACATATCTGTGGTTTTCCCAGCTTTCTTCTTGTAGTTAATTTCCAGATTCATACCAGTGTGGTCATAAACTATGCTTGGTATTCAATGTTCTTAAATTTATTGAGATGAGTTTTGTGCTCCAACATATGGTCTGTCCTTGAGAACATTCCACATGCACTTGAGAAGAATATAATTTCTGTCATTTTGAGGTGGAAAGCTCTGTAAATATCAATTATGCTCATTTGGTCTAATGTGTCATTTAAAGTTGATATTTCTTTATTGATTTAATGTTTGAGAGAACTATCATTTGCTGTAAATGGAGTATTCAGGTCCCCTACTATAATTGTGTTTTTGTCAGTTTCTCTCTTTAGGTTTGTTAGTAATTGCTTGACATATTTTGGGGCTCTCAGGTTGTGTGCATGTATATTGATGTGTTATGTGTTCTTGATGAATTGCCCCTCTTATCATTATAAAATGTCCATCTTTGTAGTTACCTTTTTTATCTTGAAATCTATTTTATCTGATACAAGCATAGCTATACCCACTTTTTTCTGGATGCTCTTTGCTTGCAGTATCATCTTCTACCCCTTCACTTTGAGTCTATTTTTATCTTTGTAGCAGCGATGGGTCACCTTAAGGCAATATATGGTTGAGTCTTGTATTTAAATCCATCCTACTCCTCTGTACCTTTTGATTGGTGAGTTCAGTCCACCTACATTTGGGGTGATTATTGATATTTGAAGACTTACTGCAGCCGTTTTATTTTTTGTTTTCTGGTTGTTCTGCATTCTCACTGTTTCTTTCCCCTTGTGTTTATTTCTGCTGTTTTAGTTTAGTGGTATTCTATAATTTTTTCCCCATTTCCTCTTTTTCTGTGTGTTACTTGTCTCAGTTCTACATTTTTGTTTTGTTTTTTTATGTTAAAAAGTTTTGTGTCTACTGTAATCCTTTTTCTTCTTATTGCTTCTCTTCTCCATTCACTTATGCAAGTTCAGGCCCTTTATCTCTCCCTTTTTATGTTTTTGTTGTCACAACTTATCCTTTTATATTTTGTGCATTCTTTTTTAAATTGCAGAAACTATAGTCTTTTTAAAAATGTTTTCCCCCTTTAACCTTTATGCTATAATTATGTGTTTAATACTCTATTCTGAAATAGAGTTGCAATTATTTTCTTCTGTCTGTCTGTTGGTCATCTTACAGTTTTGTATCCTATTACTGTTGTTTCAGGTAGCAGAGCTCCTTTTAACATTTCTTGTTATTCAGGACTTGTGGTGGTAAATTTGCTTATCTCTTCTTTGTCTGGAGAAGCCTTTATTTCTCATTCTTATGTAAAGGATGACTTTGCTGGATATATTATTCTTTCCTGGTGATTTCTCTTTCAATATTTTGAACATTTGATCTCACTCTCTCCTAGACTATAAGGTTTCTACTGAGAAATTTGATGACAACCTAATGGGGTTTCCTTTTTAGGTTAAGTCCCCAGCCCCCCTCCCTCCAGCTGCCTCGAGAATTCTTTGTCATTAACTTTTGACAGTTTTAATATAATGCACCTTGAAGAAGGTCTTTTTTGCATTGAGATAATTAGGCATTCTGATAGCTTTTTGGATTCGGGGGTCCAGCTGTTTTCATAGGGTGAGTATGTTCTCATCAATTATTTATTTGAACAGACTCTGTTCTCTGCTTCCTCCCTTCTCCTTCTGATATACCCACTATTCTTCTATTGTTCTTTCTAATGTAGTCAGATCGTTCTCACCGAGTTCTTTCATTTATTTTAACCCTCAATTTTCTCTCTTCTTCAACCTGATTCATGCCTAGATTTTTATCTTCAAGATCACTAGTTATCTCTTCCATATGGTCTGCTTTATTTCCTGTGCTAATTCATTCTTCATCTCATTTATTGAGTTTTTTAGCTCTAGAATTTCTGTTTGGTGCTTATTTACAGTTTCAATGTCTTGGGTAAAGTACTCCTTTTGTTTGTTGATTTTATTCTTGAGCACATTTAACTGTTTCCCTGAGTTTTCTTGGATCTTGTTAAGTTTTTTAAAACTGCAATGTTGAATTCAGTGTCATTTAAATCACAGTCTTTCATATGGTTGAACTTATTTTTCCTGGAAACTTTTAATGTCTTTCTGAGCTACCTTGCTACCGTGTTTATTCATAGTAATTGATGGATTAGTTCTCTGCCTGGGCATTTGAAGTATTGAATATTTCTTTTTTAGGTGCTATTCTGTTTTCAACAATTCAGCAGGTTGATAAGTAGAGGTATTTCTTTTACTTTCCAGTAGATGGTGCTATAGTGAAAGTTTTTGTTATCTCTTACCTGCACTACTGGGATTTCTGGGATCTCAGTGGGGCAGTGTTCACCTGACCTGTGGAAAATGCCCCATATTCTTTGATGGGGTGGGCATCCCACTGTGACCAAGTTGCCTCGTCCTTAGGGTACCACCTCCATGGTGGAATGTGACAGCCAATGGGACTCTGGGCCTGTGAATTCCTGGTGCTGCCTCCTTGTCACCAGAGGCTACCAGCCACACTACCTTCTGAGATGTCCCAGCTGATTCTGAAGGGTTCCACCATGGTGGGTGAGCAGGGGGACATGGTTTTGCATGTCTGTAGCTTTATTTTTTCCTTCTTAATGGTGGCTGCTAGACTGTGGCTGCAACACCTCTGCACCGCATCCCCGTCCTTCTCACTGGGTCTAGCTGCAATGTGTACCAGCCACTTAGGCCACAATGTTGTTTCTGCCCCTCCAGCCCTCTCCAGGCTGCTGAGTGAGGGCAGCAACCTGACACTTCCACTGCTACTGTGTCAACTGGAGCTGGGCTTCTTACAGGATGGTGAGGGGAGGAGGGTTCCTGTGCCTGTGGCTTCCTCGCCCCACTCCCAACACCCCCCCGCCCCCTTCTCCCTCGGTAATGGCAGATACCAGACTGCAGCTATCACACCTCTACACCCCATCTCCAAACCCGTAACTGGGTTCATCTGCAAGGTGTACCATCCACTCAGGCTTCTGAGTAAGGGTTACAACCTGACATCTCCACTGCGACTGTGTCTGCTGAAGCTGCCTCGAGTGCAGGACTGCAGCGGTGGTTCTTATTTCTGTCTTTCTCCCGTCCTGCCTCCCCTGCTCATTCTAATCAGCCCGCCTTCAGATATCTCAAAGCGTGTATCTCTCAGACATGTTTGCGTGTTAGGCGTGGAAACTTCTGTTGAATTCTAGTTATTCAACTTGTTGTAACCCTACAGGGAGAAAGCAAGAGGTCTCACTCTGCCATGATGCTAACCATTTGTAGTTTTTATTTAACATCTTTCTTGTTTCTTGTAGTAGGCATTTATTACTATAAACTTTCCTCTTAGAACTGTTTTTGGGGCCTGCCGATTTGGCGCATTGGTTAAGAGCTGGCTTGGGACGCCAGAGGGCCCTGGTTCGGATCCCACATATGAGGGCCAGTAACACTGCCCTCTACAGCTAAGGTGCTGAACAACAGCTCAACCTGGAGCTGGGCTGCCGTGAATCGCTGGCGACGGTGTAGGCTGCAGCCCCTGTGGCAGTGGGTTGCCATGGGCTACCGAGTGTAGCCAGCAGCCAGCGTGAGCGGCCAGCAGCCAGTGTGAGCAGCTGTCCAGAAGCCGGCGACTGATCTGCCTCGCCCGGGAAGAGCGCAATGATGGTGCCAACTTGGGCCAGTGAAGCAACGTCCTCCACAACTAGACTGAAGAACAAAACGACAGCAACTTGTCTGTTCCCCTTCCCCAATTCCCCAGCGCTGTTCCCATCCCCCAATTCCCCAATAAAAATCTTAAAAAAAACACAACCAAATAAACAAAAGAACTGTTTTTGCTGCATCTCATAAATTTTGGTATGTTGTATTTCTATTTTTATTTGTCTCAGGTTTTTTTTTTTTTTGGTTTCTCCACTTAACTATTGGTTGTTCAGTAGCATGTTGTTTAATCTTCACATATTTGTGAACTTTCCAGTTTTCTTCTTGTAATTGATTTCTGGTTTCATACCATTGTGGTCAGAAAAGACACTTGATATGATTTCAATTTTAAATTTATTAAGACTTGTTTTATGGCCTACCATATGATTTTCCTTGAGAATGTTCCATTTGTACTTGAGAAGAATGTGCATTCTACTGCTTTTAGATAGAACTTTCTGTATATGTCTATCTGATTTAATGTGTCATTTAAGCCTGATGTTTCCTGATTGATTTGATGTCTTTATGATCTATTCATTGATGTAAGTGGGGCATTAATGTTTCCTGCTATTATTGTAGTATTATCTTTTTCTCCCTTTAAGTCAGTCTGTATTTGCTTTATATATTTAGGTGCTTCTATGTTTCATGTATAAGTATAAATATAAATATAAATAAATATAAATATAAAATGTACATCATGTTGTTGGATTTACCCCTTCCTCATTATATAGTGTCCTTCTTTGTCTCTTATTACAGTCTTTGTCTTAAAGTCTATTTTATGTGACAGTAGTGTAGCTATTCCAGCTTTCTTTTGGTTTCCATTTCATGGAATACCTTTTCCTTTCCTTCGCTTTCAGTCTTGTGTTTTGTTACCTCTAAAGAGAGTCTCTTCTGGTAACATATAGATGGGTATTTTTATTATCCATTATCTATGTCTTTTGATTGGAGAATTAGTCAATTTACGGCTAAAGTAATTATTGATAGAAATGTACTTACTGCCATTGTGTTAATTGTTTTCTGGCTTTTTATATTTATTTATCTATTTTTATCCTCACTTGCTCTCTTCCTTTGATATATAAAGAAACCCAAATGCCATCATGACTCCTTATTAAAGTAGGGCAAATGAAAACCAAGTCCCTCTCACAAGAGGTTCATCTGCAGAACTTCCTTGTGGCTATTTCCTTTCTCTGAGTGCCTAGTGCCTATTGAAACAGGTGTACTAAGCAAAGAGGGCACTGTCTCAATAATTTACTGAACTGTGGACTATGAGCTGTTATGATAGCAAAATCCAAGTGGTTAGCCCTAAATGCATATGTACTCCTTGCCAAATAGTGAGTAAGACTTAATATCATATACCAGGTGTAATGGCAGAAATTTATGTCACCCTAGAGGGTGATAAAATTAAAGTATTAACGGGTGCTTGTCCCTGTCATATCCCTTTTAATTTACCAGTAACAGCCCTGCAAAGCCAGAAGGATAATCGTGGTAATGGTAGATGTGTTAGATATCTATGGCTACAAAACAAATTATCACAAACTTAGTGACTGAAAACAACACAAATTTTCATCCACAGTTTCTCTGTGTTACAAACCTAGGCACAGTTTAGCTAGGTCTCAGGAGGCTACAATCCACATGTAGGCTGGGACTGAGGTTTCATCAGAGGGCCAACTGTGGAAATATGTGCTCTGCACTGCTTCAGGTTGTTGGCAGAATTCATTCCCTATGTTTACATGACTGAGGTTTCAGTTTCTTGCTGGAGAATGGTTTTGCACAAAGTAGTTACCCATAATTCCTTGCCACATGGGATTTTCAAACATAGCCATGACTCCATGGCAATTTGCTTCTTCAAGCCAATAAGGGGGAATCTCTTGCACAGCAGCTAGTGAGATGGAGTTCACATATATTATAACCTAATTACAGTAGTGATATCTAAATTCCTTTGCCATATCAATTAGAAGCAAGGGAAGAGATTATACAAGAACATGAATACCAGAAATCAGGAATCATTGGAAGTTATCTTAGTATCTGTACGCTATAATGGACTTCTATAAACTTCCTTCATCACAGCTGTTGTCATACTAGATGTGGTATATTTATCTGACATAGAGGGATATTTCATTATAATAAAGGTTGTTTGTTTTTTATTTCTCTCAAGAGGATATAATAGTGGTAAATTTCCTTGTATTTGATAACATAGCTTCAAAATGGAGACTATCTAAATCCTTATAAACAACAGAATGGATAAAAAAATTATGGCATAGTCACAGTGTGGAATTCTGCAATGCAATCAGATTAAACAACCACCAATATGTTATACTTCAAAAAAGTTTTTAAAAATCTATCTAAAATAGGTGTGCATGGATATTTTTACAGAAATGAGAGAACAAAAATACTGACTTCATTTAAAACAGAAATCCAGATAAAAATTATATGTAGTTTATTTTTATTGCTAAAAATATAAACTTGCTAAAAATATATAAACTATCATAAATACCTGTCTTTTGTGATACCAAATATCTTTGAAATAACAGCTTAAAAGTTCACAAAGAAAAAGGGCAATTTAACATTGAATTTTTATGAAAACTTCAACATACTTCTTAAACTTTCAGTTTAAGAAATAGAAAAAAGAACATTTTTTACATATTGTCAGACAAAACATACACACAGAAAGTAGATAAAACATTGCAGAGAGCATAATTGTAAAACAAAATTTGCCATCAAAAATAATATTTAAGGGCTCGGGGCCAGGATGCACGCTGCTGGCCGGCCAGGAAAAATATATATATATTTAACTATAAATCAGAAATATTAAATTGTTTCTTCTAGTTCCATGAAATGCCATTGGAATTTCCATGGGGATTACATTAAATCTATAGATCACTTTGGGTAGTACAGACATTTTTACAAAATTAATTATTCCATGAGTCAGGAATACCTTTCCATTTATTTGTGTCCTTTTCAATTTCTTTCAATGTCTTACAGTTTGTTTTGTTTTGTTTTGTTTCAACACTTTAAATGTGCTGTGCCACTTACTTCTGGCCTACAAAGTTTCTGCTGAAAAATCTGCTTGTAGATAAGTTCTGTATAAAAATCCCTTGTATTTAAGTTCTATGTCTCTTGCTGCTTTTAAGATATTCTCCTTGTCTTTAACACTTTAATTAAAACGTGTCTTTTGGATTCATCTTTTTTGGAACTCTCTGGGCTTCCTGGATCTGGATTTCTGTTTCCTTCCCCTAGTTCAGGATAGTTTTCAGTCATTATTTCTTCAAATAAATTTCTTACCACTTTCTCTCACTCTTCTTCCTTGGGGACCTCTGTACTGCAAATGTTGTTTCACTAACTGTCCTCTCATCAGTCCCTTAAGCTACCTTCACTCTTGTTCATTGATGCTTTTGCTTCATCTAGTCTGCTGGAACAGTATTGTATTCTTCAGCCCTGTGACCTCTATTTGGTACTTTGCTATATCTTCTCTTTGTTGAAAATCTCACTTTGTTCATCCATTCTTCTGTAGAGCATAGCAAACATCTTTATGACCATTACTTTGAATTCTTTATCATGCACATCACTTATCTCCATTTCATAAGGTATTTTTCTGAAGTTTTATCTTGTTCTTTCATTGGGAACATATTCCTCTGTTTCTTCATTTTTTCAAACTCTGTGTGCTTTCTATACATTAGATAAAACAGAAGTCTCTCCTAGTCTGGAAAGTGTGGCCTCACATAGGAGATGAAACTTATTCAAATCCTGCCCTAACTCTTGGTTGTCTTTTAAATCTTTGTGATTGTTGAGGCAGCCTATTTTATTTTGAGTGGCTCCCTGCAGGTTGGGCCAAGACCTGAAATAGGTCAGTGTCTGAAATAGGAGGATCTCGCTTAGCACCTAGATTATATTTTCAAACTTTTTACTATAAATAAATATTAGTTTTACTTAAAAACAGGAAGTACTTATTATTTTTTAAATATCCTTTCAATATGCCAAATAAAACAACAGATTTGTTCTTCCAATACACCAAATAAAACAACAGATTTTTAGTTTTTACTACAATTGAAAAGATGTTCACATGCATTTTTTGCCATCTTATGCTCAGTCTGAAAACATTCATCTCTGTTGGTATAGAGATAAATTACAGGACTATTATAAATGACTGCACAGCACCTAATTTCTTTAATTAACATAATTTTGTATAAAGCAAAATCAACAACAAAAAAGTACAAATTAGGTCATAGCAGAAGGCAATAAAAAGATTGGATGTTGAATAATAAGAATGCAAACGTTTTGAAATCAGCATCATGAAACAGCAAGTCTTCCTGAAATGAAAATATTGCCTTTTGGTAGATAAGTTATAAAAGATTATAAAATACCTTATTTGCCCAGTTAATAATCTTTCTTTCTCAAGACACATCAATATCTTCAATAGATTATTCTTTAGGTAGTCTGATAGCTTTTTAAAAAGATTCTTATCTATGTGTTTCGTAACTATACTCACCTGAGAAATTGTTCATAGAATACTTTTAGAGTATTTAGCTATAAATTAGAAGATTAGGGTGAGCTGAATTTCATTTCAGATATAAAACTGTCAGGTCAGCAGGATTAAATTTATGTGAGCTAGGATGTGCTTTTATGCTTCCTTGGGGAACAGAAATAAAGACATCAAGAGTTAGCATTCTCTTCTCTCTTACAAAGCTTAAATAGCTGTTAGAATGGAGTTCCCTCTGACACACTGACTGGTTGCTTAGAGAAAAATGACCTGATACCTTTAGCTGCTCAAAAACTAAATGAATTAGCTTTTCCTCTTGTTCCAAACATCTCACATTCAAAGTTATGACACCAATAATATCTTAGTTAAATCAATTGCAAAAACTTCAAAGGAAAAATCTGTACTTCAAGAAATATTTATTTTGAAGTAGATCATACTTACGAGTCAAAATAACAATACTGCTGAGAGCTAATATTTGAGTGCCTACCATCTCTTAAACATGATTATAAGTCTCACTGTATATTACCTCTTTAACCCTTACCAAAAAAAAGGTGGAGGAGAGGGAGGGGGAGGAGGAGGAGGAGAAGGAGGAGGAGGAGGAGAAGGAAGAAGGGGAAAGTGGAGGAAAAGAAGAAATCAGGCACAGGAAAGTCATAGAATGTACCCATGGTCACAGCTTCAAACCTGAGCAGGTTCACTTCAGAGCTGGGAATAAAAATGGGAATCCTATAAGCAAAGACACAAAGATGGGATGATAAAAATTGGGTGCCAAGAGTGATAAAAAGTTGGCTGGGTACTAGATTATGGTGAATTAATTACAGATTCTGGAAGATAAATGGGTACCATGGAAGGCTTTCCAGCAGAGGAACAGCAAAAACAAAGTGGCGTCTTAAGGAAAAAGTAGATTAATGGTTGATGTTAATTTAATTTTTAAACTGCTATTAAACTATAACCTTGGCACCACTTTAGATGTGGAAGCATTGAGTTCACTTTTGAAAAATAACATTACTCCACCATTCTACTCACAGATTTATAGCGAGTAACAGATCACTTTCTGGCATCTGTTGAGTGTTTTATGAATAATCTGGGACTGTATAATTATTTGACTGAACCTCTGGGTAAGAAAGACAGAAAGTAAATCCAAACTACTACTACTAATAATACACTGAAGATATTTTTAATATTTCTTAATTTAAAAAATTAAATATCCTAAAACTCTCATCATTTTCCATTTCTATCGTCACCAACCTCATTCATGCTGCAATAACAGGCGATGCACTGTTCTCATACTCCAGGACAAGGCATCAGCCTCCCAAACAGTCTTCAAGCTTCAGTCTACCTCATGCCAATTTACTATTTTCCTCTGCAACTCTAATCACATGATTCTCCTCAAAAATTTTTCAATGGTTCTCAGTACTTACAAACAGAAATTCAGAATTCTTAATCTAGTATTTATTCAAGACTTTCCAAAATGTTCCTCAACCTGTGTGTTTAATTTAATTTACCTCCAATAACTATGTCATTGCCACATTATTCAACAAGATGACGAGGTGGTTAACTTGCTACCTCTCCTTGTGGAGAGGAAGCCTGGCATAAGGAAAATGGGATGAAATTTGGAAACAGATGTTAGTTTGATTCTCAGTCATTTCATCTCCTGAGTTGTGGCCATCTTGTTAAAATAGTTTTTTTATACCTTGTTTACAAAGCTATTATAAGGATTAAAATAATATGAAATAATTACATTCAAATGTACAAAATAAATGCATTGTTCTAACAATCATTACTACGGTGTTCTAGGACGTGTACCAGGTGCTGTGACTACAATGAGAAATATTCTAGAGATCAGGATATAAAAAAATATGAACAAATGTTGGAATTTGAGAGGGTATAATAATCTAGCCCATTTCCTTCCTAAACTCAGAACCAAGTCATATAGAGATGCAGAAAGAGGCCACAATATTAATTTTCTTACTAATAAAATTGAGAGAAGGTAGCTTAATCTTAAAGTCCAAAGGCCAGTCCTGTAACATCCTCTACCTAGGAATAAACGCTAGCATGCCTATCCCACCTGAAGGATATTTTGATTCTGGAAAGTAGACACACTTGCCTAAGAAAGTTGCCATTATTTTGCGATGGACTGTTTAATCCTAGTGGATATCATGTACAACCTGGGTCTTTAGGAAGGGCTATTATGTTATATTTAAATTCCTGGCAAGTCCAGTAAAAACAGAAACAGTGGTAGATATTTCAGCACTGACCTAAGTAGTAACTAATAAACCTGGCCTTATCCTGATCTATCCTTTCCCTCCAGGAGAGAATTAATTCCCAAGTATCACTTGCCTCTTCTCCATTTACTTCCAAACAACTATCTTTAAGTCCCTAAGACAGTCTGTTTATTTCCTGATATTTATCCTCTGATGTGGACATTAATAAGATAATTGTATCATTTGTTTTATCCTTGCTAGCCTCCTTCATACACTTATTGAAATTTCCTGACATGCACCACAAACGTGGAAAATAATAATACTTACATCCACTGTATAAATTGCCCCCAAATGCAGTTTTGGTCTGTCATGTCTTTCAAGGGTATAGAACAAAACTTATTTGCTAAATCTGTTCTTTTCCCAAGGCCTTTCCCATTTTAATCTCTGGCTGCCATGAAATAAATTGGATTAGATATTTGCCTTCAGTTCCATAACCATATAACTTAGACAGGGGTTTCAAAGAGAAACCCTTCTAAGAGTGAAACATGGCTGTATTAATATGGTAGTCATACAGAAACAAGTAAGAGAAGACCATCCGAAACTGGGATATATGATGACACCACCTAACACTGGCCATAAGTCTTGAAAGTCCCATTTGGTGTTTATATAGACAGATTGAGTCAATATATGGTGCAGAAGCAGGACATTTCAGTCCTTTTTCTCTTTATCTGCTTCAGTTGTTATTCTTAGGCTATACTAAACTGTTTATGTACATTGGAGGGCCTCCTAGGACTTCTACCTATATGGAGCTGACCAGCTAGCTCCCTAAATAATGGGTCTAGATGTCTATTTCTTTACATGATATACATCTAATGTCTCTCTTTACTCCCCAGGGATGTAAGTGTGGGGAGACGAGAGATGGGCATGACACGATTCAACCTCTATCAATTTGTGTCTTGCTCAATTGTATGATGATTATCAATTTAACCAGACTTTTAACAATTATCAAGCTAGGGGGCCCTCACAACCTACTTCCTCTACATTCAGATTCCAATTTGCTTCTTTGAACTAGATAGCCTCATATTTCACAATCTCTCAAATATTTTAATCTTAGGAAGGATGACTTTTATCTTGCAAAGCATAACACCAGTACCAATAAAGAAGTCTCATGGAGAGGCTGGCCGAGTGGCTCAGTTCGTTAAGAGCTCGCTCAAGAGTGCGAGCTCTGAGCAACAGCAGTTAGATGCCCGACCCGAGCTGAGCTGCTGCTGAGCTGCCAAAGGGTGGCAGGATGGCTCAGCTAAAAGAAAAAAACACACACACACACCCAAAAGAAGTCTCTTGGATTTTACTTGTTTGCCATCCCCTGAGTATATGATAGACACCCAGGCTTGGCAAAGTGCCAGGACCATAGGACTTACTGGTTTGCGCTCTCATCAGGTTTATCTGAGATTCCAGTTGGACTCTTAACTCGTTCTGAAAACTGATTTCTTCTGAGAATGAGATAATTTATATTTATAGTAGATAATTCTATTGGCAATACTAATAGCTTTATAAATGTGGATAACCCCAGTCATTTACTCCCATAATAGTGCTCTGACCCCATCCAATCATTCATGGCTACCTTCACTTTCCCAAGTCCTCTGAATTCCACCAACTTTATTCTATTTATTCCTCTCCCTTGGAAGGAATGCTCATCTTTAGGGTTCCTCTGATCTATATTCTTGCTCTCTATTTAGAAATTTGGGCATGCTAATATTCTTAATTTCTCTTTACTTATCAACCCATAAATTTGTCATTCTAATATACATCTTCAAATTTAACCATGTAGAGTTGGAAAACATAAATAATTTACAATGTATGAGTTCTGCATTATATGGGACCATTTATTTTGAGCAACAGATTGACAAGTCAGAATTGATTTAAATTACTTTCACTTTGGTCAACTACTGAAGCATCAACAAGCAATGCACATCATATATTATATAATGTGAACATAGCTCTCCTCAGTGTTTCCCTAGGTCCTTAGAGAGAGAGAGATGCACAAAGTTCAATGGTAAATGTAAGCTGCTTTGAGTAAACAGTCAGATCAGAAGTATTAAGATAAACACAGGCCACAATTTTTTACACCATTAGACTGGGTGATGGGCCATTTAAGGGTTCTTTTTGCACCTCAGTGACAGCTCCTATGTTTCATTTCTAATACATGATTAGGTTAATTCCTACCCTGGCCACGAACTGCCACTTGTTCAAAAACACCTTCCTTCTCCTGGGTGGAGTTAGTCCATCTAGAGGAAATTACCTCATTCCAACATCTAGCCCACAATTTATTTCTACTAATCGTGGCCTTGCCTATTTCCCCTTTAGTTTTACATTATGTCCTTATAACTTCTCTTAGATTTCTAATTCCATACATTTTTGAGCATTTTTACCCAAGCAGCATCTGCATTTCAATAATTGAGTCACCTTGAAACTCACCCAATAATGCTTTTAGTATTTAAGCTGCCCACATTTTATGTAATCATACTCTGTAGTTGTCCCAATCTTCAAATAGTGGTTCCTTAGTTGGCTTTCTTATGAACCTTCTTTCTGCAACTTAACAAAGTATATGTCAAATATTTTTGGGTCTTAGTTTTCTCTGGGTTATTTACTATAGGTTTCCCATGAGCCTTCCCTTTCTTATTCTTTTGGATCTCTTTGAGTTATCATTTACTTCTTTAACCTAGTAACCATTAAAATCCACATCTTCCTGGCATTACTTTTTTTTTTTTTTTTTTAGCTGAGCCATCCTGCTACCTGTTGGCAGCTCAGCGGCTGCTCAGCTCGGGCTGGACTCGAACCGCTGTTGCTCAGAGCTCAAACTCTTGAGCGAGCTCTTAACCAACTGAGCCACTCGGCCGGCCCTTCCTGGCATTACTTTTAAAATTACGTCTAGTAAATTTTTTAGAGCACGTGCCTTTCATTATTTTAAAAACAGGATTGCTTGGTTCTACAACCTGAAATCTCCTATAAAGTTTATCTAATTTTTCTACACTTCTCAGTTCTTCCAGGATGTATATTTTACTACTTCCAGAATAAAAGCTTTTTTATTATTATTATTACCCTAACAACCATCATCTTTCATTAAAATGAGTAGTCCTCAACTTAGGGAGGTGGCTGAAAACGGAAATTCAGGAGGCTCTTGTGATTGTCACAATGACTGAGGAAATATTTGGCATTTGGGGTGAAATGTCAAATATACTCTCATAAATAGGATTATCCT
Organism: Hipposideros armiger; assembly: GCF_001890085.2. Taxonomy (NCBI): domain Eukaryota; kingdom Metazoa; phylum Chordata; class Mammalia; order Chiroptera; family Hipposideridae; genus Hipposideros; species Hipposideros armiger. The sequence continues at coordinate 544,701 of NW_017731587.1, forward strand.
CCACCTTGGAACTTGTCCTGCTTGAAATGTCAGTACCAACAGCACATTCATGGAAAACAAGAATCTGAAAATCACCAGTTTTCTTTATATGCTAATCAAAATGTCCAAACTGAAATATCCCAGATACAGGCACATTTTAGTTACGTTTTACGTTTTGGTTTGTAATGATTTACCTTTCTCTCTACCACTGTCTTAATAAGAAAATATTCCTAATTATATAGGGTTCCAAAGTGGTTTTATTTGTGCTTCATAAAGCCCTCTGTATTTATGTGGGTAAAGCCATGATGTAGTTTCCAAATTTCACAACCAATATTTATGAATAGTGAAGAGTGAACTCTCAGAGAGAATAGATGGGCTAGTCCATAATTTCTATATAAATCCATTGGTCTCACATAAAGATTACCATTTAATACAAAATACAGAGAGAGAGCAAGAGTCATGACTGAAAAACACAACCACTGAAATCAAGTGATTCTATTAATCAATTTTTAAACATTTCACACTCAGAAACTAATTTTAAATGAGTCTTACCAACTGAGAAGGACTATCAAAGTAAAAGAAATATATCCAGAAGAGGGTTCCGGGAAGAAGGCAGAGTAGGTAGCACCAAGAATCTGTGAATCTGCATGATATATTTATTTGGAACTCTGGAGGCTATTGAAGACTTGCAACTTCCAGGGAAAAACTTGGACACTAAATTGCAATTAATTTTGGTCAATTTTATTGTCTTAGCAAAGCATCAGCCACTTATCCCCCACCCCCAGTCATATGACAAGCAGCTTTGCACAATGTTCCTGGAGGAAGAATGGGCAAAAAGGACACTGTCCTTCAAATATCCGGGATCTCTGCTCTGATTGCTCTTTTTTTTTTATTTTTAAAGATTTTACTAGAGAACTGGGGGAGGAAAACAGTGCTGGGGAATTGGGGAAGGGGAACAGCCAAGTTGTTGTCCTTCAATCTTAGTTGTGGAGGGACCAGCTAGCTCAGCTCCAAGTCCAGTCACCATCTGGCCACCCGTCAGCAGCTCGCAGCAGCTCAGCTCAAGGTGCCGTGTTCAATCTTAGTTGCAGGTAAGCGTAGCCCACCATCCCATGAGGGAGTCCAACAGGCAACCTTGTTGTTAGGAGAACGTGCTCTCACCAGCTGAGCCATCCTGCCACCTGTTGGCAGCTCAGTGGCAGCTCACCTTGGATGCAGCTCACTGGCCCATGTGGGAATCGAACCAGCGAACCTGTTGCTCAGAGCTAACACTCTTAACCAACTGAGCCACTTGGCCAGCCCGATTGTTCTTTTTGATCACAGAAGTACAAAGGAGTGGGAAGCCATTACTGTTTCATCTCCCCTCATTGATGCAAGCCCTTCTTCCTGATGCAAGCTGAAGTGACTTCCAAGGGATTTAAAGGGACAGCACCCCTGTTTTCCCCTTCACTGTTTTTTTCCTATTTTAGGAGTCAGACATTAAAGATAGTCATTAAAAACAACTAAACATTTGGAGAAAATTTGAAAGTGTTTGTGCATGCCCAGAAAAAGGATCAGAAGAGACCTTAAATTAACACCTTCGGCTAATAATCCTCAGCACAAAGATAGCCTAATAGTAATCTAAATAACTGATATATTTAAAGAAAAAACCCCCAAGTACTGTAAAAGCTAGAATTGCTGTAACTTTGGTTTATAATTCCAAATCTTGTTTTCTACATAATTTACAAGACTAATGCATTTAAAAATATATTTATGTTTTGGGCATATAATGTATAAAGATATAATTTTGTGACAGCAGTAACCAAATGGGGTGAGGAAAGAGCTGTAAAGAAGTAGAGTTTTTGTATGTTACTGAAGTTAAACTGGTTAAATTCAAAGTAGAGTGTTAAATATTTAGGATGTTAATTGTAATCTCCATGGAACCCACAAAGAAAAATGCTATAAAATATACACAAAGAGAATAAGAAAAAAAATTTAACACTTCACTCCAAAAAAATCACCTAAACCAAAGAGAGTAATGCAGGAAATGAAGGATGAAAATGTTATCTAAGGCATATAGAAAACAAATTATGCAATGATAGAAGCCCCTTACTCTGAGAAACTGCAGTTTTTAAGCTGGTTTAAAAATCAGATTTCAACAATAGCATGGTTATTTTAATTCCGTTATATGAATAAGGGATGGGAGGTTGGGGGACTGGAGATACAGTAATGAAAGTTCAAAGAATACTACCACCACCCACAGGAGAGGTGATAAAACCCTGTTTAAGTCATCAGGCTCTCGATAAGGAGTTAAATGTGAGAGCCATTTAGGAGGTGACATAGACTTACCATGGAAACAAGGTAAGTAAAAGGAAGGGGTCTTGGCTGACTTCGAGATTTTATTATTTAGTGACTAAATGGCATTGCCTATGAGCATAATAAGGAGAAATGAACACATTTGGGGGAAATACAATAAGTTTGTGAATAAAGCTATTGACTTCCAAATGCTTAAGTAAATACAGGAAAAGACAGTCAGTACAGGTTTGAATATATCATTTGGGATCTCAGGAGATGGAACCAGGTGGAAATATAGATTTATGAGTTACAAGCATATGGGGTTTATGTAGAAATAATGTGGAGAGAACATACGGAATGAGAAGAGAAGGGAACCAAGAAACTGTTATTTAAGAATGTGGTTAGCAACAAATAACATAATACCCAATGGGTAGTAGCTTTTGAAATGGCTTATTTTTCTCACATAACTAGAATCCCAGAGGCGATCTCTCCACAGGTTTTGCCACTGTTTAACATTGCCTTCAAGGATTGATCTTGTTTCTGTATTTCTACTCTTAATCTACATCTGTGTTAGCTTTCATCTTCACACTTCCTTCTTTATGGTTATAAGACACACCACCCTCTGTCTCAAATCCACATCCTAGGCAGAAAGAACAAAGGAGAAAGATGCAGCTTCAATACAAGAAAAACAAAATATTCTTTTAAAGACACTAAGAGACACTTCATTGAGCAAAATGTTCATGTGACTGACTATGCTTAACTGAAAGAGATTCAGGAAAGCAAGTAATGTCACCTCAGCACATTGCTACTCCAAACCAATACATTTCTATTATTAGGGAATAGAATAGGAAGAACTAATGGTAGGCATTTCATAGTCTCCCAAAGAAATGAAAGGTGTTTGCTCCAGGGCTTATTAGAAGAGGCAGTCCTTCTGAAGAATATTAAGAGGGGGCAGACAAGGAGATTCTTGGAGAGAACAGTGACATGTAATTCAAACAAATAGGAAGTGAAAACTAACTAACTAACTAACTAAATAAATAATTAAATAAATAGGAAGTGAGCAGCAGTAGCATGTATACTCGTACGTGGAGTACATCTACCAGAGACTTGATGAAAATGTATGTTGAAATAGCTCTGAAAACAGTAGCTTGTTTTCTTCTTCATTGCACTATATCATGTGCACATGAACTGTCCTTTGCTTTGAAAAAAATGCTTTTATCTCTATTTTTTTAAATCCTGCATATTTTTTTAGGTTCTGTTCCTGTTTATCTTCTGATGGCTTTTACTTTCTAATATCTTAGAGAACTAAATGTATTTAACCAAGTAAATCAAGTAAAGATTGATATGTGAATGGAATGCAAAACAGCATAATGAAAAAAGTGAGGAGGTAAAATTCATTAAAAAATAATTTAAAAATTCTTATTCTCAGACAGTAAGCAGTTGGAAAAAGGGGGAGAAATGGATGCAAGAAACACTGTAAGAATAAAATTGATGCAGCTGGAATTTGGATGAGAGTGAGAGTGAGGAATAAGACTTAGACCTTAATTGCCTTTATTTGTCCTTGTGCTTTGTATGCTGTTTTGGTCATCCTCAGCACATGATGAATACTTTGTTGAATTTTTCTTGTCATACAGCTCTACCTCCAATTTTCCCATTTTAAATTAGAAGTGGAACTGTTTGAAGAGAAAGATTCAACAAGTATAATAAACAGATCTCCAATGTGATGTATTATGCTTCATCTTGGTGTCTCATATGCCTTGCATACTCCCTCTCAATCCAGGAGTTACATTTTCCATAGTTGGAAGGAAACCCAGTTGGGGTACCAGTCAGAGAGCCTTGCAAAGTTTAAGGTGTTAAGTTTTCATTACAATTCAAATGTGCTTACTGATAGGGACCAAGAGTTGAATGCTGTCATCTGAGTATGGGCTATATTATATTAGTTTTAACTGGGAAGCAAACAAAGTTTCTCAGAAAAGTATCCATGCCATTTAGATAACATGATTATAAAAACTGAGTTGAAGTTTGAATGAAACATTTCTCTGTGATATTTTGATCTCTTTCTGTGTGGGGGTGGAAGTGCCACATACTTGTCTTTTATCCCCTTTTATATTCCTTAGAACAAAACAAAACAAAACAAAACAACAAACCCTTCTCATCCCAGATGGAAAAAAATTCTCAACTAAAAGGAGTTTATTTTGTTTCTGTCTGAGTTTTGAAGGAGATGTCTACTTGTGTTTATTGTTTCTAAAAATGTTGGCAGGACAAAGAAAAGCATTTTTGCTTATAAAAACCATAAGGGAAAATTTAAATTAATAAAAAGAGAATGAGAGCAAGTTTAGGCCATTCCTTTGAAGCGAGGTAGGCATTCAGTCACAAGGCAGGGTATCAAAGACCCATTGCCTAGGAAGGTCTTCCACCAAATCAAGCCTAAATATACTTGGAACAAATCATACATCTGTCTAGTCCTAGTCCAATGGGCTTAAAGTGATGATTCTCTTTGTGCCTTTTTCCTCTCCACTTGCCCTAATTGGTCTTTTCCAAGTCCCTGTACATGAATATATCCTCCCCCAAATATCTTGTAAATCATATCAACTATCTCTGTGTTCTTTCTAATATTTTTCTGCCACTGATTTGATTTAACCTGTAAAATGATACAATTAACTCTGGATGCATTACCTTTAACCATAAGTATGTACACAATATTATACAACCATACATATACCTTTGCATTGGTAAATTTGCAAAAAAAAAATTCCATCCAAAAAGAACAGGCAGACTTTGTAGAAAATCATCATGCTTTTTAGCTTTAAAAGATAATGTGTTAAAGAAAACTTGATCTTCAAATGCAGCTATGGTTTGAAAATCTAATCCACCAGCATTTTATATTAAATGTGTCGATTGGAGAGCTAAAATTTCAAAAAAAAAAACCTTTTTTTGACCTGAAGGTGTTCTAAGGTTTTTAACAGAGGGAGTTGACATAAGGCGTCAGACAAAATTCCCTAAACAAAGTGCTATGTGAACTCAAACCTGTAGAATGAGTAGAAAATATCTAAGAGGAGAGAAAAGAGAGTTCCAACTAAAAGGAGCAATATATGCAAATTGTGAGTATCAAGAACTATGAGAAGGCTAGTGGCACTGGGAAGAGAAAGCAGGGGAAGACTCGTCCAAGAAGAAGCAAGAGGCAGAGGTAGAGGTTGCATGATGCAGAGGTTGCATGATGAAGGCCATGGTAAAAATTCCAGCCTCTTTCCTGAAAGCAATATATATCATTGAAGGGCACTAAACATAGGAACATGATCATAAATGTACTCCTTGACCTATAACTCTTCAATATAGAATGGAGATCAGATTAAAGGAAAGTTGAGAGAAGGCTGGGATCCGTTTGTAGTCTATTGAGTATCCCATAACGATAAGTATAGTGAGGGGTGTTGTGCTGGCCATGCACATGCAAAAAAACAAACAAACGGAAATGATCCAACGACTATTTAGGAAATATGATGGACAGGACTTGGTGATGGTTTAGATGTGGAAGATGAAGAATGGAGTGTTCAAGAAGACTGCTAAGTTCTTTGCTTGTAAATTTTTCAGTGCCATTCACAGAGATCAGGAAAGCGGAAAAAGAGCCAGAAATGAGGTAGAATATCATGAGTTCATTTTTGGGATATGCTATATTTGAGATGCTTTGAAATTTTCAAGAATGGATATCAAACAAGGGTCCTGGGTAAGTGAACCCTGTTATCTCTGTGTAGCTAGTAATAATTGAAGTCATAAAGGTGATGCAAACAAACATCAGAAATGAGAAAGGAGAGGCTCCACCACTAAGCTTAAGCAACTTCAATGTTTTAATTGCCCACTGTGATGAACCTGATAAGGATAGAGAGAGGTCGGAAGAAAATCAAAAGACATCATTGCAAGAAACTTAAATGATGAGAATGTCTCAAAGAAAGAGAGTAGAAAATAGTGCTGAATGTTACCGAGAAGCAGACTACGAAAAGTGTAGAAATTGTTTCTTGGATTTAGAGACAGGAAGATAATTGCTGATCTTATCAGGAGCTGTTTTGGTGGAGACCAGGCAACTGATGCCAGATCAGAGTTTAAGGAGTAAGAATAATAAACGAATGCAGTAATTACAAACATATCTTTTGAAAAATTTGTATTATAATTTCCTTGCTCCACATGTTGGTAAAATGATACCATGGCATTAATCTAGATTCATACTTCTAATTTACCATTCTACTACCAGTTTGCTTTGAAAACTGCAAAATTTTGTCCCTAAAGACTTTCATAGCATGCAACATCATTGACTAGAAAGAAAATAAACCATGGATTTGAATCCCAAATCTATCACTGGCTAGCTGTAAACCTTGAGTTAGCTACTTAACCCTCTCTAAGCCCTATTACCTCATTATAAACACCACTAATGAAATCATTCTCATGGAACTGGTTGAAAATTAGAGAGATCATATATGTAAAGTGCCAAATGAAATGTCACGTAGAAAGGGATTACTAAACGATAGGCCTTTTCAATACTAAGCTTAGACATCCTTTCTCTGTGTCTCTTTTTCCTTCACATCAAGAGGTATCTGTTTGAGTTTTCATCAACCTCTGCCTAATTTACTTCAATCTTGTTGCCAGTATGAACTTTCTAAAAGGCAAGTATGATCATATTGTGGCCTTGCTTAAAGCCCTTAAAATATTTCAGTAGTTCCCCCTAATTTCCAGAATAAAGTTCAGATTTCTCAGATTATCATCCAAGGTCCATCATGTCCTATTGCTTGCCATAATATCCTAGCTCTCTTTTTCCACATAACACTTCTAATCCACCCCACAGCACAGCTTGCTGTCCTCAAACATGGACTTTATTCATCACATTGGCAGTTCCCACTATTCAGAGAGTTATTCATCCTATCCCTTCATCAAAGCTCCACTAAACCTCCACTGTAAAGGTTTTCTTGAACATGATTGATATGGATTTTCTCTATGCTCCAACAGCATCATGAGCATTTTTCTTTCCTGTTTAGTGGGGTAAAGCATGACGGAACTAAACTGCCTTGGATCAAATATTGACTCTGGTATTTATTAGTTGTGTGGCTTTAAGCTAATTACTTTACACTCTCTGTAACTCACTTTTCTCATCTGCGAAATGAGAATCACATTAAAAGGGGCCATCTTTTTGGATTATTTTAAGGAATAAATGAATTAATATATGCAAAGTGTTTGACATTCAGTAAATGTTGGTTGCCAATATGACAGCAGTATGACAGCTGTTAACTATTAACGGAGTGATAGTGATAACCCACCTTTGTATATACTTTAAACTCCTTGGAACCAAAGGCCTTCTATTATTTGTTTTAACAGTGTCAATATATCCCAAATGCTCCAATACCTATTGTTGCTCAATATATGTTGAATAATGAAATAAATGGATGTACTAAAAAATTATTTTCACCACATTGCCTCTGAGATCTGAAAGCACCAATGTGAAACAAGGAGTAATTTGGGCACTGAGAAAAATCTCTCTTTCTGTTCATTAGTCAATTGTGGAAAAAGGATCTTTCTAGGGTGGCTGTGTGCTTATAGCCCATTACTTACTGTTTGCTGAAGAATGAATTACTGTGAAGACCAGTCATGAACAATCCTTGAAGAGATGTAAATTACATTTTGTGGGAATTTGAATATGTCCTAATTGAAATTTACTTTTATTAACAGGGTAAATAAATAATTATTTTTAAAGTACTGGTGATATATATTCAATTAAAAAGTCTAGTTTTCATTTTTTTTTTTTTTTAGCTGAGCCATCCTGCTACCTATTGGCAGCTTAGCAACAGCTCAGTTTGGGCCAGGCATTGAACTGCTGTTGCTCAAAGCTCAAACTCTTGAGCGAGCTCTTAACCAACTGAGCTACTTGGCTGGCCCTAGTTTTCATTTTTAAAGGAGATTCTATTAATCTTTCTAACTGTGCTTACATGAAATATCCAGATGTTAATTAAACATATATGAATAGCTCCAAATATTGTGTACATTGTGGTCACTAAACATACCACCATGCTTACTGAATAAAAACTAAATGCAATAAAAAACACAATGGTTTGATTTGTTTACTTCTTTTATGTAATCTAAAAAGGGCTCAGCAGTTCAGTTTCTCTAACTTGCAATAATCAACTTCTGCAATAATCTGCCATTCTGCACATTACAGTCAATTCTTGGGAGTCTCAGAATTAAATATTTGTCTCAAAAATAACTTATAAGTGCCCATCTTAGAATAGTCTTCTCTCTCCACATGAACAAAATAAACTGATTAGTGACCAGGAACTAACTTTCCAACTCAGGTAGCTTTAAACAGTTGGGCACAGAATGAGCAGGCCTATTGACGCATAGTAGATACTCCTCAGTTCCTTTACAACCTTTTTTTGTCTTTCTACAAAATTTGCAAAGGAAAAATGCAGTTCCATACTTTTAGTGCTTTGAGCACATAGACACATGATCCACAAAGTCAAAATAGAAAAACAAACATTTTAAAAGAATCATTACTTATCAGTATAGAACCTGAAGTGTTGTGTATATATAAACTTCGGAAGATTTTTTTTTCCAATTTTTTTTTTTCTCTATCCCAAACCTATCTATAATCTGGCTGACTTGTACCCATGTCTCAAAAATAAAACTCCATTGAGACTGGTCTTAATCTCTTTACCTTGTTCTGGTCAAGTCCTGGTGTTTTCCTTTGAGCTGTTAAACCCTCTTATCAACTTGATTTTTTATCAATTGCTTCATGTACTGTTGATTGTCTTATACCCACCTTTGGGATTTGATGTTAGATATGAATCCTCTAGTCCTGACCTTGTTTTCCCAAATCTGACTCATACCCTCAGCTATGATATTCTGGCCACTCACTCAGCTGCTAGGTCTGGCATAAGTTCAGCAGCTCTAAGAATAAAGATCGGATAATTTTTAAAGTGTGGGAATAGAGTTTTGAGTTCACATACAATTCTAGACATAGAGATGTCTATTAAATTATTTTTCTCAGCTTGAAACATACTATTAAAGCATTAATACTGAAAGGGAAGGTTAGATTTCAATATTCACCATAAGTAGCAAAATGAATGTTTTGTTTTTTTTTAATTGCAGGGATTTAAAAACGAGAATTATTCTAAGTAGATATGCTCTAAAACCACATAAATATGAAAAAAGGTATTTCACATATTTACTAATTAAATGCAGAACTTGAACAAAGGAAATATTAAGACTGAAAAAGTAGGTACAAAAAAAGTTTTAAAAAGAGCATTCAAATAACGTTTCGGCTGTGGTGAGCAGAGCAAACTTGATCTAGCCTTGTTTGGATATTTTATTCAAATTATTTTCCATAATTACCACCAAATGTTTTATATTCCTGAGTAGGAAAAAGTAATCATATAAGTAATTGTAAAATTTCCTTCATGGAAAATAAGAGTTCTTTATCAAGCAGTAACAGAAGCTACTTAAAGTAAAAGCATGTATAGCAACAATATAAATAATTCTGCTATAAAATATTAAATTATCTATATTTTATCATATGTAATGGGTACAATGTGAGAAAACCTATCCTGCCTTCATTTTTCAAAATATTAATCTCTCAAACTATTTTGTTAGTAAAGAAAGCATTAACTAGTCACTTTTCATATTTTTCTCCCAAGAAAAAAATGACCACATCTTATAATATTTTGAACTTTATTCGAGCATTGATTGAATTTAGAAAACATTCTAAATATTCTATAGATACATATAACTGTATCTATAGTAAAAAGATGATAAGAGCTGATAGGAAACAAGGTTTAGGGAATGTGATATTTCAGTCATCTTTGTAATTAATACTGATGAATTTTGTTTGAGCTAATCATAATTATCAATATGAAGCCTGTTAATTGTTTCTAACTCAATATCACCTGTGATTTTGAGAGAATCATGAAAATCTTTTGGTTGTTTTCTAGAATTTAGAATCAGTACTAAGCAAGACGACAGCAGCCAAAATGGATCAACTACCTGCTCATTTTCAGATTATTTCAGGGATCAACAATGTGTTCTTTAAATTTGAGTACTGGAAGATACGAGTACATATTTGGATGAAAATAGGGTGGGACTTTCCATAAGCAGAGACTTACCACAACCTTTCATTGTTCTTGAGCATAATGCTTTAGATAAATGCTTTATAGGCAGAAAGAAGTCTGAGGAAAAAGAAAGAGGAAGGAGAAATATACATAGTCACAGTGAGTGAAATTGAAAATCAGTGTAGACTTCAGAGAGGGAAATTCACCTCTAACTGCAGCCATTTTTATAGAAAGAATTTAGTTTGGGCAATATGAAATGTGCTGTGATGGGAATGAGGCATGCTATGGCGGACTGGGTTCTTAGACCAACACAGGATCAGATCAGATGTCAGAGTTGACAGGCATCTCTGTCAATATTATCACAGGCAGATTATTCAATGTTAACAAATTTAAATTACTTCATCTGATCAATAAGTATAAAGTTGTCTGAAGTGTATAGGAAATTAAGATGAAAATATTTAGCCTAAACCTGGCACAAACATGGTATTTCACAACTGTGAATCTTTATCAGCAGTCATCCTGGTTTAATTAAATACAGGCTCTTGGCAAATTATTATTTATTTACCCTCCATGTCAGCCTCTTTCATAATAGATACCAAACAGTCCACAATTGAGGTGTGTAAAATTCAACTTTGTTTATAACTGCCACTACTATTTTTGAGACCCCAATTCCATAGATGTCAAAATGCTTAACTCTACCAACTCATGGTAATTCTATTACTTTTTTCTTTTTAGCTGAGCCATCCTGCCTCCTGTTGGCTGCTCAACGGCAGCTCAGCTCAGGCTGGGCATCAAACCACTGTTGCTCAGAGCTCACACTCTTGAGCGAGCTCTTAGCCAACTAAGCCACTTGGCTGGCCCTATTACTTCTAATTTAAAAGTTAGTCTCTTAGAATTCTACCTCCCACACACACACCACCACCACCATCACCAGGCACACAGAAACATACACAGGTGTGGTTCTTTCTCTTAATTTCTCTGAATCATCTAAATCCTAGGGTGAATTTATATATCATCCTAGTATTAGAAAGGAGGCATTTGGCTCACGCCACTTTCTGGCTTCTCTGGTCTGCACAGAAATGTAGTTCACATCTAATTGACGCACACTACTCTCATCATCTTCTTTGACAAAATTCATAGCCCCATACCAGATTTTAGATTTTAATTGTAAGAACCATACAACCTGCATCCTCTTTGTCCCAACCATAGGTTCTCTTCTAATACGTTGCTTGTTCTTCCCAATAATTCAGAATCGTTTGTGGGTACCGAGTGCTTCAAAATATTGGTTATCTTCCCACAGTACTTTCAGAATTCATGGTTTTGTATGCTTGACTTCATACCTATCTGACAGAGGAATCTCCTTCAGTCACTGGTAGTTGAATCATGGGTGTCACTTTGGACAGTGCCGCTTTCTATATGACACAATGGGAGGCCAACCAATTAGTTTTTTGTCCTCATATCCAGAGGTTCACTTTATCTCCTCCACTCTTGGGCTTGGTCCAAAAAACAAGGGATGGGCACATCCCAGAGACCACTGATTCTACAATCTAGTCATATTCCTCTCTGATGCCTCTTCCAATATGCTAATCAACCTAAACCTCACTTCCTACTCTAAGATGTCAATTCTTAGCTCAAATTCCAACAGGCTCTGGCTCTTCATATTTAATTGGAGCTCCTGGCAGTGAAACAGAAATAAATATACTTTTCTGTCTCGAGCACAAGTTTCTTGCAATTGACAATACAGTCATTTCAAAGTATTGTCTCCACAATAGGTTTACTGATATTCAGAAGTGAAGAATTTGACTCCATATTTTATTTTTTTCCTTTTGTTTTACTTTTTACATCTCTGCCTGGAGGATACACTTTATAGAAAACTCTCCCTCCTGCCTGAGAGGCAGAGACCATAAGAAAGGAATGGAAAAACATGTTTTTTTATGTCAAAATTTTGCCCAATGCACTTGCCACTGCCAAAGAAATTTAGAATAGACTTGAGAGCATGGGTGTTTAATACCTGTTCACTTGTGCTTTCTGCCTTTGTGGTCCTGTCCACATGGTTCTCTCTTTCAGTTCTTCCCTCCAGTTTTGTATATTCAAATCCAAATGACAGGAGTACCTCCTTATCCCGGTTTTTCTTTTCTTGGACCATGGTCAACACAGTCCAAAAATATTAAATAGAAAAATCCTATAAATAAACCATTCATAAGTTATAAATTGCATGCCATTCTGAGTAGTGTGATGAAATCTCACCTGTCCAGCTCCCTCCCACTTGGGATGTGAACCATCCCTTTGTCCAGCATCTCCACACTGTATATGCTCTCTACCCACCCATTCATCACTTAGCAGCCCCCTTGGTTATCAGATCAACTGTCATGGCATTGCAGTGCTTGTGTTCAAGTAACCCTTATTTTACTTAATAATGGCCGCAAAGGGCAAGAGTAGTGATGCTGGCAATTGGGATATGCCCAAGAGAAGCTGTAAAGTGCCTCTTTAAAGTGAAAAAGTGAAAGTTCTTAACTTAATAAACAAAAAGAAATCATATACTGAGGTTGCTAAGATCTATCATAAGAGTGAATCTTCTCTCCATGAAATTGTGAAACAGGAAAAAGACATCTGTGCTAGTTTTGCTATTGCATCTCAAACTGCAAAAGTTATGGCTGCACTGTGTGAGAAGGGCGTAGTCTACGCGAAGACTTCAGCAAGGGATTCCCTGAAATGAGAACACAAAGGCATTTATGGCAAATAGGGATGATTATACAGGTTCAGCAACTGTTTTGGACTGAAAAACATACTAATTACTGGAGAGGCTGTGTCTGACAATGAAGAAGCTGCTGCCACATTTCCTGCAGGGTTGAAGAAACTGATTAGAATTGGTACTATCTGTAGTTTCCAGCATCCACTGGAGACCTTGGAAAATGTCCCTGGCAGACACAGGGGAACTGCTGTATTCTAAGCTCAGCTCAAGAGCTATCACTCCCATGAAGTATTTCCAGTCAAAATAATCCCTTTTTCACTAGAAATTATTGTGGTAAATCTGTACCATTGTTATAAACTAGAAAAATTCTTATTATTGAAACATTTTTTGGTATATGTCTTATATTCCTTAGTAATATTTTAAGTTCCCCAAGTATATTTCCTGTGTCTGAGTCCCTTGTTTATCACTAGTGGTTAGCTGAGGTATATGCATATACTTACAACTTAACTACATGATTATGTCTAAATGAGATACTGCAGTTTACTTTATAAATTGATCAAACTATTTAGTGTTTTCCAGAGCCTATTAGAATACATAATTCTGTATTAGTTTCTTAGGGCTGCTATAACAAAGTGCCACAAACTGAGTTGCTTAAAACAATAGATATTTATTCTCTCACAGTTTGGGAGGCAAACAGTCCAAAATCAAGGTGCTGGTAGGGCTTTCTCAGAAACCCATAAAGGAGAAATCCTTCCTTACTTCTACCTCACTTCTAGTGGCAGCCCATCAATCCTTAGCACTGCTGAGCTTGCAACTGCTTTACTACAATCTCTGCCTCTGTTGTCACATGGCTTTATCTTTGGCTGTGAGGGGAAGCAGAGTTTGTCACCCTAAAATATGCCTCTTTGGGATATTGATTATTTTAAGCTGATTATTTTTAAGAATCAAAAGACCCAGAAAGAAACTTTGATCTTTCCCATCCCTGCCTATAAGAAGTTAGACAAGGAGGGAGCTATCATCATACGTAACTGTAGTTTGATATGAATTAGGGATAATAGGGAGGAACCTAGTAAGGCCCGTTTGATCAAAGTCCAATCTGTGTCTCATTGTTAAAGGTGGCCCAACAAACAATTGCTTACCAAGCATTTGCTTTTCTATCTCCATGTGAATTGTCTTCCTACCCTTTGAAGTCCCATAACTCCCTTTTCTCCTTAGCTCAAGATATCACAGAAGCTTCAACTGCCAGTTTTCTCCTCAGGCCATATTTTTACAGAACTCCTGCATGTACATGCATAATAAATGCAGTTATTTCTCCCTGTTAACCTGTCTCATGTGAATTTTCAGTAATAGATCAGCCAGAAGAACTTAGAAGGGTAGAAGGAAAATTATTTTTGCTCCCCCACACCTCTTTATGTCTTCACATGGCCATCCTCCTTTCTGCGTGTGTCAGTGTCCAAAGGACAGCAATCATATTGAATTAGGTCCACCCTAATGACTTCATCTTAACTTGACAGCATCTGCCAAGACCCTATTTCCAATTAAGTTCACATTCCACAGGTACTATGTGCTTCAATATATCTTTTTGGGGAAACTCAATTTAACTCATAACCACAGCTGATAGTGCTCGACACAGTAAGCATTCAAAATGTATTTGAAGAATGGATAAAAAGTTGATTTGTGCATGAAGTGTTTTCATAATTTAACAGTACCTACTTTATACGTGCCAGCTTATCAGTAACAGAGAGCAGCATGATCTTTGCTTTAATCAAATGGTCCATTTGAATTTAAACAAGTCCCCCTCTATATCACTGCCTAGTTCCTTTTTTCCCTGAAATAATCTTTTAGTTGTATTTTAAAGCTTTTGATTTAAGGCTGACTGCTATTGTGACTTTCTTGTTAAAAGTCTAAGTCAAATTCATTCAATCAGTAATAGAATTGGGCCCACTAATCCATTTCATTACAAATTGCACAGAAAAACCAAATCCAAAAGAATAAAAAATGATGTCGTACAATACAATCACTTGCCTCTCTTCACCTAAGCTGTTGAATCAGCTGTTCAATTTCATTGCAAATGAATTTTAGATAATTCATACTTATCAACCTTACATTATGTCTAGGTAGTTGTTGAAGCATCTCTATGCAATATGCCACATATCTACATAAAAATATAAAAAACCTAGCTGTGAAAATTGAAACAACACTGCCCACAAAAATGGTATGAGTGATTATTGATAATGATATAAAAATTCAAGGATGAGTCATTAGCACTGTAGATCAACTGATTTGTGATCTCAATCAAAATTGATTTCAACAAAAGAATGACTGATTAGACTATTATCTCATTCCGGTGGGAAAATACTAAACTCCCACAATATTAAATTCTAACCAATCATATCACTTATATTCAACATTACTTTAAAAATGTCCATTCAAAATACTTTATAGCAACTGCAAGATATCCATAATGACATTTACAACACAATAATGCCTGACAACGCAGCACAGAGATAATGTTGATATAAATAATTTTGAAAACACTTCCATCTGCAAGTATAATATAAACCTTAAAAAATTCACAAATAAAATATTTTGGGTTTTCACATTAATGCTGTACCTTGGTGAGAAAATATATTAGAAAAGAGTGAAAAAAAAAGAATTACACATAAATACAATTGATAAAAACTATGAATTTTTCATACTACAATACTAAAACAATAAATAACTGAAATGTTTCTAAATATTTTGTCTCATTTCCCAAAGCATATATTGTTAATGACCATTAAAAAAACTTGAAACCCTAATAATAAAAATAACGTAAATCTTTTGTTGTGTGCAGAAATGATTTGCCCTGTTTTTCTTTCATCATGATTTTCAGCTTCTTTCTCGTCCCCTTATTTGCCAGTCCATCACCTTGTGGCATACTTCCTCTGTGCCTCATCTGTATAAATGATCACTTTTCATTAACATGACTCTGGCATTTTACCTTAGAAAACACAAATATCACTTAAAATCAGCCAGAGTGTGTGTATGTTGTTTTGTTTGTTTTCCTAAGCAATACTAAATTCTAATGATGGCTCAGACTTCCTAACATTTGACTTCAGATAGCTCATCCTGTTTGAGTCTAAGTTACCTCACATGTGTGCACTGGTGTTGAGATGTTATAAAGCAGCCTGCAAAAGTCTAGCATATAGTATGCAATGAACAAATGTCAGCCTCCTTATCATTCACATCTAGAACAAAGAACGTTTCACAGAAAATTGTCTGACTGTACTGACGACTACTGAAAATGAATACTGCCCATTTTCTTCTCCACTCAAATCATTTCTGGGCACGAGTCTTACTCATTCCTAGTTTGTTCCTTTTCCTTTCCCACAGTGATACTTCCACCTTTTGTCAATTCCTGTAGTGTAAGTGCCTGATAATCAGCTTTTTTGATTGTAAGTGTCTGACATTAAGCATTTGATTGCCAAGGCATCCATTTCAAAGACATCAATCTGGAATAAACATTGCCAGCTACACTACTAGATAAAAAGCCAGGTTGCCCTGCCCCACCCATGAAGTTCCTCTTTTTAGAAAGTTCTGGGTGACCTAGGTAACTGAACATTTGACTGACCACTTGCTTTTCCCTTCCTGTGCTATAGTTCCCATGCTTACATTTTAAATTCACCAATAAACATAAACCCATGAAACCCGTGGCACCTCAGCCTTGACACCAATAAAGGCTGAACATCAGGTCGATGCTCATATTCATACTCTTGTTCTTTCTCTCTCTCTCTCTCCCTTTCTCCGTCTCTCTCTTTCCTGCCCCCATCCCCCATGACCCCTTTGTGTGGTTCTAGGAGTGCTGTGTACCCTCCAGGACCTGTCTTTTCAAATTTCCCTAACAGTTGCTGAGGCGCATCGTGCAATCATAATAAGAACCACAAGGGCCAGTCCAGCCACAACATTGGCTCAGGTTGGGGAAATATGTGTGGAGCTCCCCACAAGTAGTAAGGTAGACAGGTGTGTACCCCCAGGAATTCCTAACTGATAGAATCACTACCCATAGACTGAGGCTGACACAAAACACTCCCATATATGTTCAACCTATCCTCAGATGATGTGTTTATATCCTGTTTCCCTAACAAAACTAGGCATGAACATATCCAACCTCAAAATTTCATCTATATTTTCACCCATTTCCATCCTCTTTCATCAATTATTGGCTCTACTGGATTCCCTCTGCCTCCAATACCCTTCTCCTTATATCCACACAACTTATCCCCTAATCTCAGTCAAATCATTGCTCAAATATTATCTTTTCAATGAGGCCTATCTAGTTCCCTCTACTTAAAATTGAAACCTCTCTTTTCTCTTATTATACTCTATTTTTGTTTCATGCCAAAAATGTTCAACAGCCAACTATGTAGTTTGCTTATTCAGTTGATCTAATATTAGTCTAGTCCCTCTAAGAAAAAATGAGTTCCTCCACAGAACAGGGGTTTTCCACATTTGTTCAGTGAAGGGTACCAGGCACATAACATATATACCACAAATATTCACTGAATTAATGAATGCATGTCTTTCTATTAGCTACCTACCAATCTTTTCTCTAACCCCAAAGAAAAAGACATCTTAAGCACTTTTATAAAAATCTTACAAACATTGCATGATCTCTCTTATGTGTGAAATTTAAAAAAAAACAAAAACAAAAACACAAAACATACAAAGCTCATAGATACAGAGAACCAATCAGTAGTTGCAAGAGGTGGTGGGGGAGTGGGAAAGCTTTTTTTCAGTTCAAATAAACTGAATAATTTTTTTTAAATTGGCAATGAAAAAGATTCATAATCATAAAACAAGACCCTATAAAAACAGATCAGGCAGATTTGATAAAGAACCAAGTGGAAATTTTAGAACTGAAAAAGATAAAGACAGTCTGAAATTTAAAAAAAAACAAAAAGGGCCGGCCAAGTGGCTCAGTTAGTTAAGAGCTCGCTCAAGAGTTTGAGCTCTGTGCAACAGCAGTTCAAGTCCCGGCTCAAGCTGAGCAGCCGCTGAGCTTCCAACATGCAGCAGGATGGCTCAGCTTAAAAAAAAAAAAAAAAAAAAAAAAAAAAAAAAAAAAAAAACCCTTAAAATAAAGAAAATATATTTTAGAAAAGAGTGTGGCAAAACTAACAAAAGATATATTTGTCTTAAAAATATAAATGAGCAAAACTGAACGATTTAAAATCAGAGAGAAAGAAACAGGGGAAGCACGGAGGAAGAAGGATAGAGGGAGAGAAACCGAGAGTTCAGCTTAGAGAAGCAAACACAGCAAAACTCAAACCTATAAAAAGAAAACCTTTAAAACTAAATAACTCAGAGATTAAAAAGAAAACAAGCGCAATATTGTATGTTATTTAAAACAAACAAACGAAAGGAGTCAGGGAGTTATAAAACAAAATCAAATTTGAGCAACATGGACGGTGAGGGGGTCCCAACGCACCTCTTCCTCATAAAAACAATAAAAACAACACATAAATAACCAAAAACCAAAGAACATAGCTCTGGGAAAGCTGTTGACTATGATGGAGCCCGGCAGCAACAATGCAAAGCTCAAAAATCAAGGATAGCCACATAGAAATGCATAGAAAGTATTTACATGCATTACTCCATCCTCTAGTCCAGATCAGCTTGGTGCCAAGAGAGATCCTCTCAGAGGGATTTCACCCCCTGGGGAAAAGGAAAGCAGAAAAACCCCAGCAAGCCTCATCATCATGGACATTTGCAGACTTTGCTACTGAGGAACCCCACAGTTTTCACCAATGCTGACCCCTTCTAATGGAACAACCTGTAGCCTAAGCCAGTATGTCTCCTCCCCATGGTTGGAGCTGTTACTGTGGTAACAGCTGCCCCCAGAAGTCTATTCACTGCTCTGCCCTGCCCTCCAGTATCGAAATGCCACCACACCTCACCATCTACAACACTGAAGCTGCCACTGTTCTGCACCCAGCCTTCAGGTCCCTAATTTTGGTTTTAACCTGCCATTTCTGCGGCCGAGTTTCTTTAGCACCAACACCTTGGTCCTAAGTCAAGCCTTTGACCCACCACCACTGGGCTGCACTGCGACAGCTCTGTGCCCAAGATTTAGGGTTCTAAGGCCCAGTTTTTCTACGACATTACCAGGACTGCACAGCTGCTGCTCTGAGCCCTAACCCCGGTGTGAAATTGAGGCTTTAACTTGTCATCACTGGGCGACACTTCTATAGCTATGTGCACCAGCCCCAAGGTTCTAGGTCCTGGCCGTGGCCTGCCATCATCTGGGTTAAGCTGCTGATGTCTGCCACTGCCTCCAAGGGCCAGAGTTGG
The DNA here is from genome assembly GCF_001890085.2 of Hipposideros armiger. Lineage (NCBI taxonomy): Eukaryota > Metazoa > Chordata > Mammalia > Chiroptera > Hipposideridae > Hipposideros > Hipposideros armiger. The sequence continues at coordinate 564,060 of NW_017731587.1, forward strand.
TACTTTAACTCACCATCCCCAAGGCATGCTGCTATTGCACCCTGCCTACTGGGCCCAAGTCATATCTGTGCCCCATCATTCCAGTGTCCATGCTGCTGCTACATCCTGCCCCAGGGCCCAAGTTACTGCAGCCAGCCCAAAACCTAGACCCCAGTTCCACAGGAGAGCTGCATACTCCTCTACCTCACACACTGGAAGGAGTGCATCTGTGCTTCTGAACAAAGATGCTTTGGTAGTTCTATGTGTGCCTGATCTCAGGACCCCAGCTTCATTGTTGCTTTGAGTGCCAGTGTGCCAGATCTGGCTACAAGAGGAATCACCTTAACTATTATAGAGGGTTCATTTCCTTCCAAGGGCAGAGAAGAAGAGGACACGAGGAGCCTTCTCCTCCAAGGACTCGAATAGCCTTAGTCACCAGTGCCATCCACAGGACCTCCACAGCCTTGACAGCAGGAGATTGATTCCCCAGGGTCTCTGCTGATGTTGACCTCAGCTGATGGAGAGGCAGCCCACTGAAACACCCAGTATTTCCTTGAAAAAAAAAAAAAGCTGATTTGCTTATCTTAAAAGTTGAAGCCTGAAGGGTAGGCTTTTGACATGTATCTAGGGGACCACTGCAATACTTTCTAGAGACAGGAGATCCCAGAGGGCACCAACATTGCTCTCTTCTTCTGCCTCTCTCCAGGTCACTCATATTTCCCACAAAGGAGCTTGTGTGTATGTCTGGTACATCAGCTTTCGTGGCTGCTGCCCAGGAGATGCATCCCTTGATAGCCTGGCTTTGGTGGCCAGTAGAAATACATTAACAAATTCCATAGGACTCTAAGAAATAGAAATAGTTCTTAAATGGCTATCTTTCCAGAGCGCAGCACAAAGGAAGCAAACTGAAATGCCCCTGCTTTCCATAAGAGGCCCTATTTGCAGATGTTAAAAGCTACATCCTCACAGGCAGGATTCTAATTTAACATGCAGTCTTCCCCAGAGTACAGGGAGGCCAGCGGGTACCATTTTCATGTTCTTGTTCTGCCCCACCTGAGGTTATTGGTATCTCTGTAAAAGGAGCTTGAGTACACACCTGGTGTCCTGGCTTTTATGACCACTGCCTAGAGCACACAGCCCTTTATTGCCTGACTCTGGTGGCCCTCAGTTCTTGCGTTCATGGGTTCCATGGGACAGTACCAAACAAAGAAACAGTTCTTAACTAGCTTTCCTCTGAGGGCTAAGTCAGTACAGACAGAGAGACAGAAAACCCAATCTTCCAGTCATCCCCTGAAAGAGCTACATGTGCATACTTTAAAAGCTGCTGCCGAAGGCTACAGTTTCCAGTCAGCATTTATGTAGATGCTGGCTAAGATCCTTCCCTTTGGGACACTTACAGATACTCACATACCCTCAACTACAGCGAACGCTGAGAAAAAAGAAGCCTGCTTGGATAAAGGTTTGAGAGACAACCAAGAGCTAAGGTGTGGTTTAAGGATAAGGTTCATCTCCTACATGGGGCCACTCATTCAAGACTGGGAGAGGTGACTGTTTTATCTAATGCACAAAGACTCAAGAAAATCAAGAAAGAGAGGAATACGTCCAAACTGAAAGAAAAAGATTAAACCTAGTAAAAAAACATTACTGGAATAATGGAGATAAGTGCTTTACCTGATAAAGATTTTTTTAATGGTTGTAAAGATGATCACTGAGATCAGGAGTACCATTTATGAACAAAATGAGAATTTTGACAAAGACATAGAAAATATAAGAAAGTCTCCCTTCCCAACCCCCCCCCCCAAAAAAAAATCACAGAGATGAAATACAAGAACTGACCTGAAATATTCAGTAGGAGGGTTCAACAGTGGACTAGAAGAAGTAGAAGAAAGGATCAGTGAATTTGGAGACAAGATTTAGAATTCATCCAATCAGAGAAGGAAAAACAAAAAGGAAAGAAAAGGAGTGCTAGCTTAAAGTTTTTAAGGAAAAACATCAGGAGATGTTCACATTATAAGGAATCAAGAAATAAAAGAGAGAGAAAAGGAACAGAAACTTTATTTGTGAAAATAATGGCAGAACTTTCCTAACCTGAAAAAGGAAACAGACATCCAGATCCAGGAAGCTTAGAAAGTTCCAAAAAAGATGAATCCAAAAATCCCCACACCAAGACACATTACAATTCAATTGACAAATGTTACAGACAGGGAGAGAATCTTAAAAGCAGCAAGAGAAAAACAACTTACTACGTACAAGAGAACCCTCCCAACCCCCTCATAAGACTATCCGCAGATATTTCCATAGACTTTTGCAAGCCAGAAGGGAGTAGCATGATATAGTCAAAGAGCTGGGGGGAAAAAAAGCCCAAAAACTACCAACCAAAAACACTCTACCAGGAAAAGTTATCCTTCATAATTGATGCAGAGAAAAATTGCTCAAGACAAGCAAAACTAAAGGAATTCATCACCACTAGACTGGCCTTACAAGAAATGTTAAAGGGATTTCTTTAAGCTCAAGTGAAAGGGCACTAATAAGTAACAGGAAAACTTATGAAAGTGTAAATCTCACTGGCAAAGGTAAATATTGTTAAATTCAGAAAAATTCAATGATGTAATAGGGGTGGGTTAATTACTAATAACTCTATATGAAAGTTAAAAGACAAAAGTAGTAAAAATATTATAACTGCAACATTATTAATGGATACACAATATAAAAATATGCAAATTGTGATATCAAAAATTACTTTGTGCTGATCTCAGCACAAATAACCAATGTTGTGGTTGGAATGGTCACTGTGGTTCTTAGTATGATTGCAAGAGTCCCTTCAGCAATAACCATCAGGAAACTGAAAAAATAAAGATTTATTACTCACAGGACCTGGAAATCACACAGTACACCTCAGGCCACACAGCAAGGTTGTGGGTAGAGAGAGAGAGAGATAGAGACTGCACGGATTTGTGGTTTTGCTTTTATTGGAGTGGAGAGCAGGGGCCTAGGCTTTTGTATACTCACTCTTTATTGGTGAATTTAAAACCTAAGAGCAGGAATTTAAAACATGGGAAGGAAAAAATAAAGCACCTTAAATGGTCAGTTATTGAAATTAACGAAGATCTCTAAAACAAAGGAGCCTCAGTGAGGGGAGGCAGACTGGCTTTTTATCTAAACTTGTGGCTGGCATAGTGTTTATTCAAGACAGCCATGTTTGAAGTTGGTGCCTCTTTGAAATGGATGCCTCAGCAATGAAAGCTTAAGTCAAGCACTTGCATTACAAAAAAGGAAAAAACAAACATTACAGCTTACACAACAACAACATAAATGTGGTTAGAGAGATAAAAATGTAGCTTTAGTATGTGTTCAAACATAAGCTATTTTCAGACCAAAATAGACTGTTATAACTCTAAGAATGTAAACCTCATGGTAACCACAAAGCAAAAACCTATAATAAATACACAAAACATAAAAAGAAAAAAATCAAAGCATACCAGTACAGAATATTATCAATCATGCAGAAAGATAATGACAGAAGAAAGGAACAAAGGAATTATAAAACAAGCAAGAAATAATGAACAAAATGGCAATAAGTTAATACCTAACAATAATTGATTTAAATGTAAGTGCACTAAATTCTCGAAAAAAAAAAAATAACCCATGCAAATGGAAACCAAAAGAAAACTGGAATAGTCAACTACAAGAAGAAAAGTGGAAAGTTCACAAATATGTAGAGATAAAAACAAAATGCTACTGAACAACAAATGGGTCAAAGAAGACACCAAAAGAGAAATCAAGAAATATTTTGAGACACATGAAAATAGAAATACAATACTAATATTTATGTCACACAGCAAAAGCAGTTCTAAGAAGGAAGCTCATAGCAATAATGGTCTACAGTAAGAAACAAGGAAGATCTCAAATAAACAACCTAATATTATACCTAAAGAAACTAGAAAACAAGAACTAAGCCCACAGATAGTAGAAGGAAGGACAGAAAGATCAAAGCAGCAATGAATGAAATAGAGACTAAAGGCAGTAGAAAAGATCAACGAAACTAAGAGCTTTTTTTTTTTTAGATAAACAAAATAGACAAAGTTTTATCTAGACTCACCAAGAAAAAAAAGACAGCTCAAATAAATAGAATTAGAAATGAAAGGGGAGATGTTACAATACCACAGAAATACAAAGGATCATAAGAGATTACTATGGACAATTCTACCTCAACCTAGAAAAAAACAGATAAATTTCTAAAAACATACAACCTACCAAGATTGAATCAAAAGAAAAGATCAGAACAGACCAGTTATTAGTAAGGAGACTGAATCAGTAATCAAAAATCTCCCCAAAACCAAAAGTTCAGGGTCAGATGGCTTCACTGGTGAATTATACCAAACACACTTTAAGAAAAATTAATATCAATCCACCTCAAAATCTTCCAAGAAATAGAAGAGAAAGGGCACAATTTCAAACTAATTTACCAGGCCAGCATTACTCTGATATCAAGGCCAGCTAAGCACACTACAAGAAAAGATCATATAGGCCAATATCCCTGATGAACACAGGTGCAAAAATTTTCCCCATATACCAGTAACTTGAGTTTAAGAGCACATTACAAGGACCAGACACCATAATCATGTGGGAAATAACCCTGGGATGCAAGGATGATTCAACACATGCAAATCACTTGATGTGACACAGCACATAAACATAATGAAGGACACAAATCATATTATCACCTAAATAAATGCAGAAAAATAATTTGACAAAATTCAACATCCTTTCATGCTAAAAGCTCTCCACAAATTAAATATAGAAAGAATGTACCATAACATAAAGGCTATATATGACAAGCCCAGAGCTAACACAATACTCAACAGTGAAAGTTAAGAGCCTTTCCTTTGAGATCAGCTTGAAGACAAAAATGTTCATTCTCAGCACTTCTATTCAACATAGTACTGGAAATCTAGCCCCTGAAATTAGGCAAGAAAATTAGATAAAAGGCATCCAAAACAGGAAAGAAGTAAAATTATCTCTGTTTACAGGTAACATGATCTTATATAGAGATTCCTGAAGACACCATAAAAAAACTGTTAGAGTTAATAAATGAATTGGTTGCAAATTAATCAGTAAAGTTGCAAAATGCAAAATCACCCTATAAATGTCAGTTGCATTTCTGTACACTAACAATGAACTAGCTAAAAGAGAAATTAAGACAGCTATCTTATTTATAACTAGCATCAAAACAATAAAAATAATTAGGAATAAATTTAACCAAAGAGGTGAAAGACCTGTACACTAAAAACTATAGGATTTGGTGAAAAAAAAATTGAAGAAGACACAAATAAATGAAAAGCGATCCCATGTTCTTGGATTAGAATAATTAATATTGTTAAAATCTCTATACTACCCAAAGTGATCTACAGATTCAGTGCAATCCCTATCAAAATTCCAATTTTATTTTCATGGATACAGAAAAATAAACTAGCCTAAAATTTGTATGGAACCATTAAAGACCTTGAATATCCAAAGCAACCTTGAAAAAGGACAAAGCTGAAGACATCAAACTTTCTGATTTCAAACTATATAATGAAGTACCGTAACCAAAACAGTATGGTACTGGCATAAAAACAGCACATAAACAATTAGATGAGAATAGAGAGCCCAGAAATAAACCTACGTATATACTGTCAAGTAATTTTTGACAGGGGTGCTCAGAACACACAATAGATAAAGGACAGTCTCTTCAATAAAGAAAAGCTGGATGTCACATGCAAAATAATGAAACTGGATTTCTGTCTTACACCACTGACAAAAATTAACTAAAAATGCATTAAAGATTTGAACGTAATATCTAAAATCATAAAACATTTAGAAAAAAATCATAGGGGGAAGATCCTTGATGTTGGTCTTGGCAATGATTTTTTGGATAAGGCACCCAAACCACAGGTAACAAAAGCTATGATAAAAAAGTAGGAGCACATCACACTAAAGAGCTTCAGCACAGCAACGGAAGCCATCAATGAAATAAAAAATCAACCTACAGAATGGAGAAAATAGTTACAAAATATATATCTGATAGTGGGTTGCTATCTAAATTATATAAAGTACTCAAACAACTCAAAAGCAAAAAAGCAAATAATCCAATTTAAAAATGGTCAAAGGACCGAATACACATTGTTACAAAGACAATATTTAAAGGGCCAACAGTTACATGAGAAGGTGCTCAACATTTCTAATTATTAGAAAAATACAACTCAAAACCACAATTAGATACCACTTCACACCTGTTAGGATGGCTTTTCTCAAAAAGGCGACAGATAACAAATGTGTTGCCAAGGATATGGAGAAAAAGAAATGCATATACACAGTTGGAAGGAATGACAATTGATAGTTATTATGGAAAACATTGTGGAGATTCCTCAAAAAATTAAAAATAGAACCAACCATATGATCCAGCAATTCCACTACTGTGAATATAACCACAGGAAATGAAACTAATATTTCTAAGAGATACCTGTACTCCCATATTTATTGCAGCACAATAGCCAAGATCTGGAAACAACTTTAATGTCCTTCAATGGACAAATGAATAAGGAAATTATTGTGATTTTTTACATTTGTTACAACATGGATGGACCTTAAGAGCATTACGCTAAGTCAACTAAGACAGACAAAGATAAATACCAAATGGTATCATTTATATGTGGAATCTTAAAAAAACACAAAAAACCCAATTTCATAAAAACAGAAATAGAATGGTGGTTGCTAGGAGCTGAAAGGAAGGAGAAATGGAGAGAGATAGATCAAAGTGTAGAAACTTTTAATTATAAGAAAATAAGTGCTGTGAATCTAATGTACAGTATTTTGACTATTGTTAATAATCTATTATTGTATGCTTAAAAATTGCTGATAGTAGAACTTCTGAAGCATTCTACCACAAACACATACACAAGTTAACTATATGAAGGGATGGATGTGTTAATAATCTTGATCTTGGTTATCGTTCCAGAATGCATATATACATCAAATCATGACAGAGTATACTTTAAATACATAAAATTAGGTTCGTCAATTATTCCTCAATAAATTTGGGAGAATAAAGCAGAATTCATGTTAAAAAGGATTATAAGATATATCACTTTATGATACTAAAGATGGCTGTTAAAATGATAATAGTTTGGAATACTTATTTACTCAGAATAACATAAAGCCATATTATAAAGCAAAACTAAAGAAGTAAAGGAATGTTAGAAAATCCCTAGTAGCAAGAGGGTCAAATACTGCATTAAAAATACTACAGATCAATATTATTTATGAATCATAATGAAACAATCCAATATAAAATATTTGCAAACAGACTTCAGCAGATCATTCTGAGAGTATTATATTATCTCCGAGAAAATCTTACCCCAGATATGAGAATTGTTCAGAATTAAGTAAGCTATTAATATAATTTATCATATTAATAAGCTTAAGAAGAAATATTATAACATCCATAGACATTAAATGTAACAATACTCAATAAAATAGGAATTTATAGATACTTTCTTAACCTGATAAAATATATTCATCTCAGCTTAAAAGGCTGAATGGAAAACCACTAAAATTTTCCCTAGTGAAGCCAGGGGCAAGACAAGGAAGCCCTTCCTCAATCTGATTAGTATTTGACACTGTACTGGAGTTATTGGCCAATGCGATTGGAAATATGATGGCCTGACTATTTACAGATGATGTGATCAAATACCCGTACAAAAGAAGAGAAACAACAAAAAATATTTCATAAAAAGTAGTCCACTGTAAAACAATGCATATAAATAAATAACTTTCAAACAAAATAGTTTGACCCATATTGAAGAATTATTTTTGCTGTTCAAAATACATAAAAATATCAGCAATTCAATTAGCCACCAAAAACAGCAACCAGTAAAAATATAAAATAAAATTATAATGGAAGAAAATTTATATTTATGAGTACAAAAAATATACAGTGCCTACAAATAAACTTAACTAGAAATAAATAAGGTCTTTGACTAGAAGCTTTAAAACACTCATGAAGGAAGGAGGCTCAATTTACAATGTAATGTGATATCAATTGAAAAGAAAAGGTGTTTTGTTTTGTTTTTTAATTAAACATGCTATTCTAAATATCATATGGGAAATAAACAAACATGAATAGCCAGGAAATTTATTTTAAAAAAGGGTAATGAGGACCATTAACCTCCTAATGTTAAAATATACAATAAACTTCCTATAAGTGAAACAAGACAGTACAATAGACTATTGATTTAGAAGAAAACGTCCAGAAAAAAAATTTTATATATATATATATATATATATATATATATATATATATATATATAGTGTTTTCATACACTTTAGTATATGAAAATGTTTAGCTCTCAAATTAGGAAGGAAAAAAATAGCCCATTCTATAAAAGGTTTGGAGGAAACTGGGTAGCCATCAACAGAAAAATGAATTTGAAACATTTCACATCATACATTAGAAAAAAATCCAAACTGAATTAAATATTGAAATGTCAAATTTTAACAATGACATAAGGTGCAGCTGGGAAATGAATGACCTCAATTTCCTTTTGCAAAATCAGATTGACCTTCTAATTACAGAATCTAATTTCCCAATTCTTAATCCACTGGACATCTTTGAACATTTGCAGCTGTTCATTTTGATTTGAAATGCTCCAGTCTTTGGCTCCGGTGACTTTAGGGCTCAATGCAGACTCAGGCCAAGCCAGCAGTTACTTGTTCAGGATGCCAATATAAAGAACATTGAAATATCACTGAATATGTGATGAGAAGGAAAATTAATTCCAAGACTTCTCTTAGGTACATTATTGATTAAACTGCTTGAGTCTGAGGAAAACTGCCTTTGGCTCACTCTCCAATGACAACAGTGTTTTATGGAGGTAGGTTTTGTTAACTCTAAGGCTTTTGTTTCGCTGAGAGTTATGCAAACTGAGACAATGTTTTTCTTTTTTCTCCCAACATGTGTCATGCAAGTGTTTAAGCCTCTTCTCTGAAAGAGTGAGGAACTACCACTTAGAGAGTGAGGTTGGAATGGGCACCCAGCTATGAGCTTGCTGGGTATGTCCAAGTCCCTGTGTGTTGTACACACTAAATTTTCTGATCTCCCTGGTTCTTTCGACATCCCTGGAGTCCTTTATGTTTCTTAAATATTATTGTTTTCCTTCCTTTCAGATATCTCATCCCTGCTCATAATCCAAAACTCAAAAATATATACTGATGACTCAAAAACCTATAAAACGGTATCTTTAGTCTAGAAAACTTTCGGCTCCACACCATTACCACCCACTTCCTATTAAATTGCTATCTCAAGACAGAGACAGCCACATGCCAGCAGATTAACATGGTTAAGGACTTAAGAGCACAGATAGTGAAACCAGACTACCTGGGTTTAAATCGCAGGTCAGCCAATTACCAGCAATGTGATCCTGCACAAGTTGTTCAGTTCCACTGTGCTTCAGTTTCTCCATTTAAACAATAAAAGTACCTACTTCATATGATCTTCAGATAATTAATTAAATCTGTGAAGCATATAGAATAGAGTATACACAGAGTAAACGCTATATGAGTGTTAAGGAAATATAAATAATAATAAATGAGGGAAATTTATGGTGGGTATATTCCAAATAGGACCTCCAAGGAACTTACCCACATGCTTCATTAGAAAGCCAATAGTTAGATGCCTGGCATCCAGGACTTGGATGGCCTATCAGCATTATCCAGGAGAATAAGGCAGTTAAGAGTAACAGAAGCAAAGTATTGCTGTTGCAAACCCAATAAAGCAAAGGGACTCTTGTGCCTTTACTCTGTATCTCTTCCTAGAGCAGCTACAGACATTAAAGTGTAAGATAGATGGTAGGGAGATGGCTCAGAGACACAGACTATAACTTTCCATTTGACCCCTGGTAATAATAAGGAAATGAGAGAGCAGACCACACTTCCTCCCCACCCCAAGTCCTTTGGCCCCAAAAAGGCCTGTATTGTGATGAGGAGAAGATATGAGGTTGGAGTTGTAAACTAGATGATTTTTTAATACCTTAAAGAGAAGTTACAGACTCTGCCCAAGGCCTTGTTAAAAGATCTGCTACTCAGCAGGAAAGGAAGTTGGCATTGCACAGTTGGGGGCATTGATTAAAGAAAGTAAATCCTTTTCAAGTGCGTACCCCACAAAGCTCAGACTCGCCAATAAAACTGTTATACTATTTATAGCTATAAAGGACTTTGACATTTGAGAGGTAGGCTGTGGCACTCAAATGGCCCGGTTGGAAAAACTTCTGCAAAATTTAAAATATTTGTGAGTAAAAAAAAAATTCAATAACATTTGATAGAAACCAGGAGTCATTTAAAATGGCTTATACTATAACTGATTTTATTGCCATAATGATAAAAGCCTAAGATTAAAAAATCATTCTAGTTGCCCAATATAATGAATTTCATTAAACTCAGGAATTTCTATAGACAGATATGCCTTTCTACACACAGACAGATACACACATATTCAAAGTTTGGAATATCATCATATTCTAGCAAAATAAAAATTATGTTCTTAATTATTCCCTTCTTACTTCAAATGTTCATATGAATTAGATTATATAAAGAGGATACAAATAAAAGTGATAAACAAGGTGGGTAATAAAGAAAGAGTGGACAATCACCTATATGCAGTGCTGTTTGAAGAACGCCAACAAAACACTGCTCAGATGAGGAATTTATTTTGCCCATTCCCCTTATTGACTATCTCATCCTTCAGTATAGCTATTAAAACCACACTGGGATTAGAATGATAAAGCTGGGGAAGGAGGGCTTTATTTAAAAAAGACAAAGAAATCAAGTCAGCTTGTTAATATAAAAAACACTTAGTACTGTAACAAAGATCAAAACATACAGTGAATGTTTAAATTAAAAAAATGTTTTACAAGTAAAAGACATATTACTATTAATCCCCCTCAAAATACTCCCCCTCGCTCTGAATACACTTATCCCCTCATTCTTGCCACTTTGAAGGAGTTCTGGAAGTCCTCTTTCGTGAGTGTCTTTAGTTGCGCTGTCCTGGTTGCCTTGATAGATTGTCCTGAATTGATTCAAAACATTTTCCTTTCATGGTCGTTTTGACTTTGGGAAGAACCAGAAGTTGCACGGTGCCAGATCCAGTGAACAAGGTGGATGAGGACACACTGCGATATTGTTATTTGAGAGTAATTGCCGAACCAGAAGCAATGTGTGACACGGAGCATTGTCATAAGGGAGGATGAAGTAAAGGCACTCACAAAAGAGGACTTCCAGAACTGCTTCAGAACGAGGAGATAAGTGTTTGAAGCAAGGGGTTGTATTTTGAGGTGCATTAATGGAAATGTGTCTTTTACTGTAATAATTATCTTTTATTTAAACATTCACCATATCTTTTGATCACACCTTGTATGTTACAAGCATTAAATATATGTAAACTTTTGGTTATTATGGTTTGTCCCTGGGATGTGAGGAGCCTACACTTTCCTATCAAATTTATTAGTTTATTAGTTTTGGTAGTTAGATCTTATACCTGACTAAAGAATTGTGATAGAGAATTGGAAACTCTCAATTTTAGCTTAATGAAAGGGTAAAGAACATAGAGCAGACAGATGAGGCAACATGAGGATAGTAACAAGTAGATAAACAGACATTTGCAAAGAGCAAGTCTGTGCCATCACAGCCAAAAGGAAAGAAAGATTCAGTTAGCTGCTCCACTTAAAATATTTTACCAAAGTCGTTTTTCTTTTAAAGTTCACTTTCCTAACAACACCAACAGAAACATGAAAAATGGATGACATAGGAAGAATGCCATGCGATGACAGAGGTAGAGGCTGGAGTGTTGCAACTGTAAACCAAGAAATGCCAAGGATCACAGGCAACCACTAGAACAGCGGTTCTCAACCTATGGGTCACGTCCCCTTTGGGGGTCGAACGACCCTTTCACAGGGGTCGCCTAAGACCATCGGAAAACAAAAAGATATTTACATTATGATTCATAACAGTAGCAAAATTACAGTTATAGAGTAGCAACGAAAATAATTTGATGGTTGGCGGTCACAACATGAGGAATGCAGCATTAGGAAGGTTGAGAACCGCTGCACTACAAGCTAGAAGAGGCCAAGAGGGATCCTCCCCTAAAGCCTTCAGAGACAGCATGGCCTTGTACCCACTCTGATTTTGAACTTTTAACATCCAGAATTGTAATAGAATAAATTTATTTTGTTTTAGCCAACAATTTTATTGTACTTTATCAATACACACCTAGAAAACGAATAGATTTTAGTTGAAGGTATCTGCCTAGTGCATGATAGAGATGGAAGATCTCTGCTTTGTCTTTTTGGGTTGCCAGAAAAGTCATGACGTATTTTTTCTATGTTTTTCGTTGCAAAAATGCGTCATGACTTTTCTGAAAACCCAATAGCTTCTTTATGGCCTCTCTCATGCCCCCCATATTATTCTCTCTAAATCTGAATCCATAAATACCATAGGAAATTTTACTGCAAACACCAGCTTCTCCAAATCAGCCTCAGCTGGTTCCTTCAGGCATTTCAGACTTACTCTGTATTCTCTGAATCTCTACATATGTTAGCACCTCATTTGTTCCAATTCCCCTCTGCTTTCTTCCTCCTTTTCTTCCCCCTTCCTGTCCTTCTCTTATTCTATCTCTCTGTCTTTATCTTTTTGTCTCTATCTCTACCTCTTCATTAGTGCCTCTTCTTTCTCATGTTGTCAAATTTTAAGTTTGAAATACTGCTCCCGACACCCTTCAGGACACTTATCACTTCTCCAGCTTGTATGAACAGCTAGCAGGGCCCCAGCCATTGCTTATCCTGTTCCATTAGAAACCTCCACCTCAGTTTCCCCAGGTCTTTCTGGCAGAAAGTCATAACAAAAGGAGATAGCCATCACCCAGAGATTCTACAGGTAAGTGAGTCTCAATATGTGGTCCCCAAACTAGCCAAATCAGCAATACTTGGAGTAGCTAGGAATGCTAATTTTCTAGCCACACCCCAGACCTATTAAATGAGAAACTCTGGAGTTGGGCCCCTTGTCATTATTGTTTTAATGAGCTCTCCGGGTGATTCTGATGGCTGCTAAGGTTTAAGAATTACTGCTATAAATAATTCCCAGCAAAGTAACTCACCCTGTAAGAAAGGGAGTTAGTAGCTGAGTTAGAGGGATGAGCTAGAAGCAGATAGATAAGGTTAATTAAGAAACAGTGAAAAGGCTAGAGCTGTGGACTGTGGTTCCTTCCCTGTTGTTTATTCAAGTGGCTCACAGAGGTAGAAGAAGAAATTGTACTTTAGTCAGAATAAGTAAAAAAGTTATGATGAAACAAAGTGAATTTTAATTTATGATTTGATTTGGTCGTTTATGTACTTAGCAAATATTTATTGAAATTTTTTCTAGACAATGAGGATACTACAGTTAGCAAGACTATAAGATCCTGTTTATAGAGTTAAATTCTAGCAGTTGTAAGAGAAGAAAAATTCTCTACCCATTTTGGTCTCTGGCTGGACCTGAGGGTAAAACTGACATAAGACAGATGAACAAGAGAGAACATACAACTTTTATTAAGTTTTTACATGTATATGGGAGCCTTCACAGGAGAGTAAAGACTTGGAAAAGTGACCAGAACAGAAAGCTTTTATAACTTTTAGACAAAGAAACAATACATTTGTGAAGAGTTGACAAGACAGAGGGGTTTGGGCTAGTGGCAGTACATTTTGGCAAAGTGACCAGAAAAATAAGGTTAGTACTGCAAAGTTGATTTGGACAGATTTCTTAACTTCAGTTCCCCATCTCTAGTGATAAGAATGTCTTCCTTCCTCGTGGTACAGGGAGGGCACCTTCCAAATGGGGGTTTAATCTCCTGCTTTCAGGAAGAGAAAAGGAGGATCAGAGTACCTTTCTTGCACCTGCTGTTTCTCAAGTGACTTTAACTTAAAATAATCAATATACCTAAGTGGCATATTTTCACATTCTTCATAGGGAATACAGACCATAAAAAGTAAATATTATAAAATTGTATGTAGTGATAAGAGCTATTAAGAAAAGAAAAGCTTTGCAAGGGAATAGGTAATGAGTGATATTGGATGATGTATTATTGAGCAGGACTATGTAAACAGAAAAATGAAGTTTGGGAAGACAGCTTTGATTGGGAATTATAAATTCTGGCAGAGAGAACAGAAAAATGCAAAAACCTTGGAGTGGACTGAGCTTGAACATTTCAAAGAACAGCAAGAAGGCCAGTGTGGCCACTGCAGAGTTAGCGAAATGGGAGAAAGGTAGGAGATAAACGTAGAGACCAAATCAGGTAGGGCCTGTGGGCACCTCCAGGACATGAGATGTTTTCCTAAATGTTAATGTGAACTCATTGGAAATTTTTCAGCGAGAGAATTGACATGATTTTCTCAGCTGCTGTGTGAAGAGGCTGTAAGTAGGGCAAGAGTAGAAAAAGGTTAGGACCATTTGGGAGTCTAGTAGAGAGGTCAAAATAAGAGTTGATGGTAATTTGGATAAGGACAAAATTACCTAAGGATAAAAGTCTTAGTCAGATTATAAATGTATTTTAAAGGTACAACTACCAGAATTTATGGGTGGATTCGATGAGAAGTGTGATACAAGGATATGCATGACTTCTACAATAGGTTTGGGAGAGAAACACTGAGTACCACATGGTGCCTTATTGAGATAGGGATCACTGTGGCAGCAGCAGGCATGAAGGTCAGGGTACTGAGGTTAATTTTGGCATGTTAAATTTGTCCATCCAAATAGACATATTGAGTAAAATGTTGGATATACCATATTGGGGCTGAGGGATACACAAGATTGGTGAGAAAAATTGGGAGGAATTAATGGTTTAAGAGAGAATTCTGAAGACGACACAATCCATAGGAGTGAGAGGAGGGAAAATGTTTGCAGGTAAGAAGGAGACACTGAACTTCCTCGGTGTGACATGGAATGTCCACCTGGAAACTGTCAGGATTTGGGGTAAACATTCAATAATATTTGTTGACAGCTTAAAACAGACTCTGTTCACAAATGTGTGTTTCGCTATTTTGATAGATTACTAGCTTAATATTACCCCAAATTTTTTTCTCCATGATCACCCGTCAGGGAACTACAAATATTCACCGAGATTTTTTACCAATTCATCAGGGTTGGTGATGTTTTAATGCAAAAACAAGAGGAGAAGGAAAACTACCTCAAAGGAAAAATAAAGTCAAATTTTAGATCTGTTTCCTTATGTAGAAAAGGGCTAGAAGAGAATATTTATAGCAAGTACACTATTATAACAAAAAGCACTATAATAACAGTAGGTCCACAGCCAACTTTAATAATTTATTTAATGTATTACATATTGTCAAGAGAATTTAATAAATGTCTTCTATTGCTCATTAATGTGGTATACAGAAACAAATAAACTGACTTAATTTAATATATTTTCTTAAAATATTTCTACATATCTTCTTGGCCAAGATATTAAAATAAACTGCAACTCTAAATATTTCATTTATTATAGCCTAAAGCTACAGAATCTATTTTTGTAAACTTGTTAATATGTACATATTAAACACCTCTAATATTTGTATTTGAGAAAAGTTCATGAATATTTGTCCTAAATGTTATTTGAACAGTATAATTTTAAACAACTGACTTTTGTATCTTAGGCAGGAAAATTTTATAGTCAGCATAATGAAAAACCCAGAAAAAAAATAAAAGTATAGCTAAATAAGAAAGCAGAAAATTAATAGTAAAATACTGAGAGGTCCAATTAATATCACGGCTTTTACCAACAGAAGTGGTAGAATACGCTAATCAGATTTTTCTTAATTGTAAAGAAAAAAAATCTTCTGTAAACAATACGTTTTGGTCACAAATTCACACTAGTAATTTCATAGCAAATGTGTAACACGTGTACCACCATGAAGACAGGGCATGCTGTAATCAGAATGCTTTGTGAATTTACTATAACAAAATGATTAGACACTGGGTTTAATCATGCCACGTCTGGGATTTGGCACTCTAACAACTATAACCTAGCTGCCAGCCCTGCCACAGTGGTAGAAACTTACCAGTCCTTTGTAATAAGCATGTCTGGAGCTATTCCTTTGATTATTTTCAAGTGAGAGAGGGAAAAGAAGAATGACGTACATTGTCTACATTTGCAGAGATGGCATGACTCAGATGTGATTTGAGGCTTTTCTTACATGTCTTACTGCCCAGTGGTATCCATATGAGTAATCACTGCCATGAACTCAGGAAATGAGTAGTGGATAATTTTCATGATGATACTAATAAATTATTCTAATGAAGATGAACTAATACAATAATCTTATAGGTTTCAAATGATGTTATGCTGGAGCATAGAGTAGCTTGTTATATACAGCCTTAGTTAGCTGCCTTTCCAAGTTTTAAAGGGGTATATTGTAGTATAAATATTATATTATATTAAGGAGTTGGATTTCGCTACCAAATCATATCTGCTAAAATATAACAGCTAAATGTACCAGCCATCTATAGTAAATTTTCCTACAGTAAGATTTTAAAGTGCCTATTCTCAATCGCCAAAATCCCAAACTAGAGAGAGTGCATCGTATTTTCTTTTCTGACTACTGCTTCTAAAATAATGATGTCATTAACAAAAAAACAGAAATGTTGCAAAGGAAAACTAATCAGAAGGGATATTAAGATTCTGCTTTGAGACTGGCGGGCCTGAAATAGAGTACCGTATTTCCCCATGTATAAGACACACCTTAATTTTAGGGCCCGAAATTTGAAAAAAAAAAAGTATTACATAACTTCTTTTTTATCAGCAATTCTTCTTGCCTCATGCTGAACCATCTTTGTGGACACAGGAATTCCAACTGCTCTTTGCTCTTAAATCCATATCTTCAATTCCCTCTCTAAATCTGGCCATTTTGCTCACTTACCTCTCATGGCCTTCTTCTGCTGTGACGTTTTCAGCAGGGCTTCTTCCGGAAGCCCGTCTTGGATTGTTTTCTCAGTTAGAGGAGGACCAAACTTACAATCAGCAGCATGATTTCCATTCACTTTTGCAAACTGGATCACTTTTAACTTGAATTCAGCACTGTACGAAAATCTTTTCTGAGCCATTTCTGGGCAGAACATGGCAAAACGTAACCTACCGTAATATTCCGGTAACAAGTGTGAAACAATGAGAGCAAAGACAATAAGCGTGAAAAAGCGGGAAATACAAGTAAAAAAATCTACAACCACTGTATAAGATGCATCCAGTTTTTAGACCCCAAATATTTCAAAAAAGGGTGTGTCTTATACATGGGGAAATATGGTAAATAATGCTTGCTGCTATAATAACAAATCTGAAAATATTAGTAGCTTCCTATAATAAGTGTACTCATTGCTCCAATGCAAATATTCCTGTTGGCAAGCACTTCATTTGATTATTCAAGGGGCAGGTACATTATGTCTTGTTGTTGAAGAGGTACTGAATACTCTACAGGGTACAGAGTGCTGTCAAGCACCTTAGAAAATTTATGACATTGAGAAAACGTGGTTCTTGCCCCTCATTAAGTGTATCCATTCATTTGGTGAATAAGGATTTGGAGAGTCAAGAGTTGTGTATGGAAGATTTTTTGGTAGCTGGGCCTTGAAGTGGCATACATTAATCACCCTTGTCCACATTCCATTATGTAAAACTATAAGGAGGCTGGAAAATGTAGTCTAGTTGTGTGCCCAGGAGTAAAAGGTGAGCATACAAATCTCTGTCATATTTTTGTTTGGTTAAAAGGTGAGAAATTTTGATATGAACCTGGGCAGCAGCATAGAAGTGACCACAACAACTTGATGATAGGTGAGTATTTTGAAAAAGAGTGCACATGAAAAACCCACCATTTAAAACTGCATCTTATGAAGCTGTGATACTTATGGGACAAGAGTAGATGTAATTTTTTCAAGTTTATTAGTATTAAATAATCTTTATAAATATGAACCATATTAATGTTAAGTATTTTGTCAATAGGATAAATGAAATCAATACATTGAACTGATTGAAGAAATCCAAGTTGTTTTTTTTAATTTCTTTAGTTTTATCCATCATTTAATTCCACTTTTAAGAAAACATTCAATGTTTTTTTCTTTTTTTGTTTTTCTTTTCTTGTAAATTAAATTGATTTCTTCTAGTTTGGGACTCCGTGAAGATATAGCCCTACTCCTTTTGTACAGGTATAACATGGGGCTATATCTCCACAGAGGCTCAAACTAGAAAAAAGTCCATTTAAAAAAAATGTTTTCTTAATATTCATTTAAAATCATACTTTCCACAATATAAAATACCTCTCCTATACTTTATTCATAGATATCATTTTAGTTCTTTGTTGGATTAAATGAAAACTGTGCAAAATACGAGACTAGCCATATTTTCTGGCAAGGCACACAAATAGAATCCCTAAATAGATATATTTAATATTTCAAGTTAAATATCACAAAAAAGTAGCTGCTTGCACATAATGTGGTGCAATATTCTTCTACACATTGCACAGTACACATTAACTGGAATTTATATTTGAACTTTACCTCAGTGTTTTTTTAATAACATTTTTTTCATTAAATGATTTTTTTAATTGGCATATTCTAATTTCCTCAATGCTCATTTTAATTATAGACATGTCACTGACAGATGTTTCAAAGGGAAATGTTTATTTCAATATTATCAGAGAAACATCTGCTGTTGGAAGGAGAGAAAGTGGCCATTTTATTTCTCCAAATTTTACATAGGCCAGTGGCTCGTCACCCAACTATCTATCATCCATCGTGTGCAAACATATTTGTAGTATTAAGAATGGACAACCATTTCCTTAACATTGTCTGGAATTCCAGTTGTGTTCTGCTGAGATACATGAAAATGTTTTTGCAATTTCTATAATCTTTTTATTTGCCTATATCCATATAATCCAAAACTAATAAAGCTGAGATAAAAGACATAACTCAGTTAAAAATTATTATAGATATAATAATGGAAAAATGAATGCGTACAATTTAAAAGGCAATCAACCTTTTTATTTATTCATCTGAAAACAACTTCAGACTGGAAAAGAGTTTCTCATTATAAATTAAAGGTTAGAAATACATCTGGTGTTTTCTTGAATTCTGTGGTTGTACAGAGAAAGTTTTATCTTGACCTGATTGTTATCTTCTAAAGAGTTTTAAAGGAAATGAAATTGCACAATCCATAGCATACACCTTCCTAGCACCACTTTTTAGGAGAAAATCAAACTAGGTGAGCTCTTATTCAGTGAATACCTTACAAGTAATGAGTATTTTTTAATAAGAAAAACCTAATGTTCCAATGTAAAGACTCTTAAATATGACTTCACTCTCTAATGAACTGTGACATAATACTAAAGAAGAAAAGTCTAAATTTATCATTGCTTCCAGCAGAATATTTGAACATAGCAGGAATAATAGCTCTATTGATTTGAATCCATGTGTTTTTGTCTAAGCCAAATAAAAATTAATACCATAATTTTTGCAAAGTAAAAATTGTTTTTCCAAGCAAAATAAATATGATGATTATCTCTTTACAAAATATTTCTTTTCCTTTTTCCCCTCCTGAGAGTTATCACTAATTCCCAAGAAGCCCAGAGGATAAAACTTGTTTGCAACATTTTATAAAAGAGATTAACAATTGTTTCAAGGACTTCAAGTAGTTCATAACAATGGCTGCTTTTACACAGGTGAAGTGATGACCGCAGCAGTAAGGTCAATAATTAGAATTTGTTCCCAAGTCTATTTACTTAAATCCAAATCCCAACTCAACAGCTTTCTAGCTGTATTCAGACAAATGACTTAAACTGTCTATTCTTTAAATTTCTTATCTCCATACAATGTTAACAGAAACAATAATAATACCTAATTGATAAGATGGTATGTATTGATTTTCCCAAATTCTTAGAACATTACCTGACATATGGTAAATTATTATTGTTATTACTATTCTGTTTAAGAGAAAAAGAGATTATAGGAGAGTACAAAAGAAATATGTAATCTGGTGCCATCCACTATTTTAGACCCATGAGATTAAGCTCTACGACACATTCATTTACTCACCCATTTAATTATATTTTTAAGTCTTAGTCTGTATCAGACTATTTGTTAGAGGCTGTAATTATAGCAGTGAACAAGACAGAAGTGGCCTATCCTCAGAGAGCTCAGAGAATTTTACCATTAGAGAGTATTATACAAAGGATGGAATTAAGAGTTAAGCAACTGCTAAGTACCATAAGCCTTTATAATTAATAATAGTAAGAATACATGTTAAATTTAATCAACAGTTATTTTACATTTGCTATCTCTATCTTCAAAAAAACCATAGAGTATATATTATACTCATATTATAAATAAGAATCTTGAGATTGTATATAATTTAATAATGTCTCTGAGCTAAAACAACTAGTAAAGTGACAGAGCCAGAATTCACATGCCTGCCCTTATTCACTTCACTAGCTATTACAAAGCAAGAGTTCTGTTTTAGAAAATTTCTATATTCTGTACTTTGTACAGTTTTTCCTTCCTGTTTTTTTCCTTGTCAGGGAACCACTTTTTTATTTTTACCCCCAGTCAAAACCTATTCTTTAATCAAACCCATTGGTTCTCAAACCTGCCTATGCATTGGATTTATCCTTAAAAGATACTTATACTTTGGTCCAACCATCAGAGATTCTGATTTAATTGGTCTAGAATATTGTCTGGGTATTTGAAATTTTTTTACAGCTCTCTGGGTATTTTAATATACTGTGAAAGTTTAGAACCAATGAATTGAGATGTAAATGCCTTCTTGTGTAGTGCTTAAAACAGGGATTAGAGATTTAAATTAAGGGGCTAAAGTTATAAATAAATAATTTCTCAAGTATCTGATACTTTGAAGAAACAAAGTGTAAGAGAGAAATAAAAATGAATGTCTCGTAGAGGTTTATAATCTATAGTTATGCAAGAGGAGAGAAAAAGAGATGAGTCGAAGACTGGGAGGGAGAAGAAGAATTCAGGGGGTTAAACAGTCTCAATATTGAGACACTATATTTAATAGATAACTTCACTCCCATGTTCATTGCTGCATTATTTACAACAGCCAAGACATGGAAACAACCTAAGTGTCCATCAAAAGATGAATGCATATGTAAGTTCACACACACACACACACACACACACACACACACACACACACACACACACACACTGGAATATTATTCAATCATAAAAAAATGGAAATCCTGCCATTTGCAAAAATATGGATGGAACTTGAGGGCATTATGCTAAAGAAAATAAGTCAAAGAAAGAAAGATGAATACTATATGATCTCACTTATATGTGGAATTCAAAAACAAACAAACAAAAAGTTCATGGAAAAAGAAATCAGATTTGTTGTTACCAAAGGTGAGGGGTGTGAGGATGGAAAACTTGGATGAAGGTGATCAAAAGGTACAAACTTTCAGTTATCAGATAAGTACTGGGGATGTAATGTACCACATGAAGACTATTGTTAATACTGCTGTATGCTAGATTTCAAAGTTACTAAGAGAATAGATTCTAAAAATTCTCATCACAGGGAAAAAAAAAAACAATTTTCTTTTTTTTTCTTTTTTTCTTTTTGTATCTACATGAAATGATGGATTTTAACCAAACTTATGTGGTAATCATTTTATAATATATGTAAATCAAGTCATTATGTGGTACACCTTAAAGTTAAACAATGCCGTATGTCAATTATGTCTCAATAACACTGGAAAAAAAAAAACATGGCACAGAAAATCACACATTACATGTTAGCCAGGGTGGACTCAGTTTCTGTGGGGAGTAAATTTTATATAATTTAGAGGACTATACTGAAAAACAAAATAAAAATTACAAGTTCAAAATTAAATACATGTCTGTCATTTGTTTAAAACATTTAAAAATAACAAAGTTTAAAAACTGACAAATATCAACATCACAAAATCTAGAAAATACGAATATTGTTTATTATGGCTTAACACACTAAATATTTTCCTATATTTTTGGCTGTATACACTTTAATTGTCCATTACCATGAAAATTACTTTGTTATATTTCCTATAAAGAATAGAAAGATAATTAAATTGTATTTTAATATATGGCAATGATTGATAGTTTTAACAAGGTATTGATAAGATACAAATTCTTCCATACAATTTTATATGTTCTATGATTACATGATTTTCTACAAACTAGCTTCTGGCTTTACACATTTCAAACTGTATCTCTACGACTGTACAGATATTTCCGGTGCTGAGAGTCATAGGGTGAGTTCACATTTTATTAAAACTTCTAGCCCTGTCAGGACACCCTGGGGGATTTGCATCATGGGCAATAGATGTATTCATGAAAGCTATTCTAACTGACACAGCTAACAATTATTTAGCTGCACACCAAGGGTACCGTGAACTATTCAACTGCATCCTGAGAAACACAAAGTACATATTAACCCCAATTCAACTCTCCTTTAACTGGATCCCGTTAATACCTGTTGCCAATCTAAAGGCACCATCCTATGGAAAATGTGGTTTAGAGGAAAGTCATACAGGGAAGAGACAATGGTCTCAACTGAGTGCAGTTATTATATTACTTTTGAAAATTTTACCAAAAATACATGACCCTTAAGGGACCTATCCAAGTGACGGATTTGAAGAGTAAACTTTATGATATCCATGGCAAATCCACTTCTGAATATTAGCCATTATTATTGTCAGTAGCACTCCCATAATTTCAATAGAAAGTAGTAATCTTTTTAGAACATGTGGATAATATCAGTAAAAGCCATTCTAGCATTTTACATATATGAATGCATTTAAGCCTCTCACAAACCTTATTGTGCAAATATTACCATCATTATCTCTCAGTTGAGGAAGGTGACGTCCACAGAGATCAATGACCTTAACTAACATGGAGAGTAAAAGCCAGATGTGATCTGAATACAACAGTTTGACTCTATAGGAAATGTTAGGAATCTCTACGCAGTTCAGCCTCTTAGGTTATTCTTGAAGCTGAAAATGTATAGGCCTTGACCCTGGTTTTAGGAACTGTCAAATATTTATTTCAAATAACTGAACAGAGAACATGGGAGTTGATGAAGACTGTGGGAAATTACTTGCTTAAATGAAAGATAGGTGGGTCTACGGGGCCAGTGTAGGAGTCTGCCATAAACTATTGAGGCAGCTCAAACAACACATAAAGAGAAACTTTAAGGTGGGCCTGACAAGTGAAAAGAGAACAACTGAAATAAATACCATGCGAAATGAATATAACATAGCATTTATCATAATCTATTTTAATTGCTTATTTATTTGCCTGTCTCCCTCTATCCATGACCTCATATATGGCAGACATCTTTTATTTCTGTGTTCTAGTCCTGTCATACTGGACATGTTCAGTAAACTACTGAGTGATGAATGAACAAATGAGTGTGGGGGGGCAGGAAAGAAATGTAATGCCCTACATCCTGCTTACAATGTATCACAGGGTTTTATGTCCACCACCACTGAACATGGCACTGAGCAATAGCCAGACATGTGACTCACAAAGCATTCCACAAATATCATACACTACCACGCACCATTTGAATATTTGAAACATTTATTCTTTTATGATATTTATCATACCTATTCATCTAACAAATATATAATGAGTATTATTATGTGGCAACCATTGTTTCAGAAATGATGAAAAGTCTTGGACCAAATGGTTTTAATTTGTGTTCTACTTGTAGATATATTGTTCCTGTCCAATTCCTCTTATATTAAAAAAAACTTCTTATGGCCTACTCAACAGAATATCACTTGTAACACCTAGAAACTCATCTAAAACACAGTAAGCCCACTTGTCAATTGCTGAATGATTTGATACTGAACAAAAAGGAAACTATGCATTCATATCTTATAACCAAAATAAATTACTTTATACATTTATACCACCACCGGTCCCATGAGAAACTATTTATTACCTATTTATACTGGGGAATAGTCCTTCCTGAGGAATTTTTATGTGTACATAGCTGTTCCTGAATCAGTACCTATGATTTAACCAAAGGAGTGATGCTGTAGAGTGATCTGCAGATACTGAGATAGCCAAGTACCAAATATGTGGTTAAATTCATTAGCACCCCCTTGTGTCAATAACAGATTCTTCACTTAGTCTGTGGAAATCAGA
Organism: Hipposideros armiger; assembly: GCF_001890085.2. Classification (NCBI taxonomy): domain Eukaryota; kingdom Metazoa; phylum Chordata; class Mammalia; order Chiroptera; family Hipposideridae; genus Hipposideros; species Hipposideros armiger. The sequence goes on from NW_017731587.1 coordinate 588,282, forward strand.
ATACATCATTTCCTATTATTAACTGGTATTTGAATCCTAATTTCTTCATCAATTTAAATTTTTTATTTCTAGGATATGAAACAATAGCCTGAATTTACATTTAAAATCCTTTTCTTGTGGTTTTGTTTCAATAGAGATTTTTAAAAAATATTTCTGAATTTTTTTTTAATTAAAAAAAATTACTACAGTTTAAAGCATGCACTTTCAAACATTCAGACACTCAGTCAATTTACCAACTCTGTCTCAAAGTTCCTGCCATTCAAATCCGGACAAATGTCAGAAAATGAATGCTGTTGTATTTAACAGCACCAAAAAGTTTTCATGTGAAGCCAGTGTTTATTTCATTTTGATTTTACCTCCTCACTTTTCCAAAAATCAAATATAGTTTTATAACTTTATTTGTATTTATGATTTAGTTTTTCCTTCTAGGAATAATGCATGAAAGAAAACAAGGTTAAAAAATGATGTAGGTTTTTAAACTAAGTAGATATTGCTAGGAATTTAGAAGACTAAGAAACATGAGCTCAGAAATATTTTAATTCTTATCACTCCTCCTCTGAAGAACATATAGTACAATGTATAATTCTATTGAGAAAACTGTTGTTTTGTATGGCAAAACTCTTGACAGTAATTTACTCCTTACACATTTATAGAAAAAATTTGAGTAACTTTTCTTTCCCCTAGGGTAAATTAAGCAAATTGAGTCTAGCGTAAAGGTAAGATAGCCTACAATCTTACATACTTCATATTGCTTATTAATTATTTCTTCTTGAAATAGTTAGCAAATTATTAGTTTCAAGAGAAATAAAAATTTTTTAATATGTGACTTTAGGCAAGTTGGTTGGTTGCCTTTTCAAATTCAAGCATTATCTCATATTCTCTCATTTTCTCATATTATATTACTACCCATGTTCCTACATAAATAAGAATTGAGGCCTACCAATTCCACCAAGATTAAGGTGTGTCAGTTCATATCTTCTTACCTCCATTAATTTCAGTATTTTCACCTAACAAAAAGATTAACTTAATAGTTTTGATATTGGTAAAACCATAAAAAATGTAGGCCCTGGGTAACCTTTTGGAAATCAGAAATAGGTCTGCTTTACTCATTGTTTGGAAAAGACTTAACACGTATTCAGTAGTAGCAAAGGTAAAATTTATTTCCCTTATATGAGTAAAGATTTGAAGCTCATTTTTCACATTCTAATGCCCAAATCAAAAAAGGAAAAAATGCTGAGATTCCTTAAGGCAATTCTGCAAGTAAGAACACTCCTAGAATCTAACAAGATACTTAACATTTTGTGAAAAAAGAATGAAAAATATTGCCCCAAATGAAGAGACAGTCTAAAATGGTGCCTTGGAGAAATCACTTATACTTTAATAGCTTAGAAAGGTCTATCTCATTCATAATGAGCAAAAGTCAATAGCGAACTCCATGCTGTGTTCAAGAACAACTCAAAAAGTATTTTATACAACATATTACTATGATAGATTAGACTAAAATCCAGAGTTAATATATGCCTTATTTTTAAGCTGGAAAAACATGAATTCAAAATTAAAATGTTATGTTACTGAATGCCTCAGTTAGCAAATTGTTTTGCTCTAAGGGTAAAAATAAAATTTGGCAATATGGGGGTTTTGTTTTTACTTTTTTTCCACCTCTTTTTAATCAACATTTTTAACTACTTAAATATTACTACTAAAGTAATACTAAAATACTACTGCTAAAGTATTATTACTTTAGATTTAGATTTGGGAGTCATCAACTAAACATATGGTTATTAAAGCCTTGAAAGTAAATGTAAACCCTAATATAGACTGAAAAGAGCAAGGTAAGAAAAGAGATGACAGGAGAAATTTGGGAACATACTATTTAGGGGTCAAACAACAACAGACAGAAAAAGAGGCAAAGATACTATGAGTAGAGGGAGCAGGAGTGTTTGAAGATATAGAAAAAAAGGGCTCAACTGATGCAGGAAGATCTTGAAATAGAGAAGGAAGAGGTATTGGTCATGGGAGCCAGAAGATAGAAATTCACCTTGACTAGAGGGAAAAACACCTCACCTGCATAAAGTCCATTTCAGCATGAATGGATTTGGATGTGGATGTTTTTTTCTAGAATGGATGTAGAATATTCAGAAAAAAGTAATACATACTATTATGGTGGTGATACTTAAACTAATATCTATTTAAAATACCCAGTAAGAAATAAGAAGGAGTTTTCTAAGAGCATACTGAATATAAAAATGCTGAAGGCTCTAGCCGATAAATAGGCTTCATTTTTCAAGAAATTTTGAATGAAGAAATAGGTTGGAAATAGGAAAGGAGAGAAATAGGTTGAGGCCTTTATTGGTTAAGAAGTTCAAGGACTTTTCTGTTATTATTATTTGTCATTGTTGTTATTGTCATTGGAATATTTCAGAGGGAAAGTTTAGAATATGAAAAGATAAATAATTCAATAAAAAGAATAGAGGTACAATTTTAGATATATATTGGGTTGTCGGAAAAGTCATGACGTATTCTGTCTATGCTTTTAAAAGGTCATTTATTTATATAAAGAACAAAGATCAATCAATGATATATTGCTTTTTGTTTGATAACCTTTTCCCATCTTTCAGTGAGCTTCATAATTCCTCGTTCATAGAAGGACCTGTATTTATTTGCAAAAAACTGAACAAGGTGCTGATTTACAGCCTCATCTGAACTGAACGTTATACCACACAAAGAGTTTTGAAGAGGGTGAAACAAGTGGACGTCTGACAGCACAGGGTCAGACGAGTATGGTGGGTGTGGCAACACATCCTATCCAAGCTCCAATAATTTTTTATGGGAGATCAAGCTTGTGCGTGGTCTCGCATTGTAACGATGGAACACAACTCCTTTACAATTAACAAGCTCTGGATGCTTCTGGGTGATGGATTCATTCAAACTGTCCAATTGCCGACAGTACACATTTGAGTTGATTGTTTGGTTGCTTGGTAGGAGCTCGAAAAACACTACACCTTTAAAATCCCACCACATTGAAAGCATAACCTTCCTCTGATGAATGTCTGCTTTCGATGTCATTTGAGGTGAATCATCACGTCGGGACAAAGACCATTTGCACACCACGTTGTTATAAACAATCCACTTCTCATCACCAGTTATCAGTCACTTCAAAAAAAGATTGTTTTCCTCACATTTAATGAGCATATTGCAGATGTTTATATGCGCCGTCAAATGAACTTCTGTGAGTTCATGCGGAATCCAAATATCGAGCTTGCTTATGTATGCCAGCTTCTTCAGGTGGTCATGAATGCTTGAATGATGGATGTTCAGTGTTTCTGCAATCTCTCGAGTTGTGTCACATGGGTTTGACTCGATCAATACCTTTATTTTCTCGTCATCAACCTCGGTGGGCCTCCCTTACCGAGGAGCGTTGAGATCAAAATCACCAGCACAAAATTTCGTGAACCATCGTGGGCACTGACATTCTTGTAGAGCATTGTCACAGTAAACTTTATGCAACTTTTCATACGCTTGATGTGCGTTCTTCCCTTTATGGATGTAAAACAGTAAAATATGGCAAAAATGCACAGTTTGGTCTTCCCTCTTCAACTTGTTATAAAATTTCCAAAACTCAACAAAATCGCTAAATTTTTTTTAGAATGAAGCTAGAACTGTCAGCTGTCAAATGACATAGCAATAACATAGATGTGAATGAATCTAGTACTTCCAAAAATGAACTATTGCCATCTGTTGCAAACATGTGTGATGAGTTTCCAACAACCCAATATATATATATATATATATTTAAAAGATTAATTTGCTTTCCATGTGCACAAATACTTATGCATGACATTCTCCCATTCAACTGCAAGTACCTTTGAGGGAATTAAGATGGCCAGTGGTGGGATGAAAAGGAAAGAGTTAATGGACAGCCTTGCCTTTCAAATTGGCTTGTGAAGCCCATTTCATTGACAGCCATGTAACAGCAAAAACTTTTATTTTGCAAGAATAGAGGACATTAAGGTGGGAAAACAGGAGAAAGATCAATGATCAAAAAACAGCCCTGAAGGAAAACAGCATTACGTTTATTCATAAACATAGTTTTGAAATGTAAAGAGCACTATTTTACAGTTATTCTTTGGCAGTATTAGTTCAGGCTGAGTGGTCAGGAGAAACCATAAGGCAGACAAGCCAGGGCCTTCCAAATCTAAGGGGATCATTCTTATTAGAGAATGGAAACACCAGTGAGATTACCCAACTTCTTCAAATAGCAAGACCTGTCTATACATTGCTTATGCTGATAAGCAGTTATTCACACATCAAGGGTAAATTGAAGGTAGCATCTATAGATATCTGGGTGACACTTGCCAATCTTCAGCAGGATGAATTCCTGTCACAACTACTCCCATTGGACAATCTCTTCTTTAATGTTAAACTACTTAGATGCTCTGCAAATAGGACAATATTCTGGATCACAAGAAAGACACTTGAAGGTAGAGAAAAAGACAAATTTCCATTAGCCCTGGACTTGGATGGGGATACGCAGAGGCAACGTAACCAAGACCAAAGATGTTATACATGCTGAGTCACATATGAGGAAGTAGCAATGCTTATGCAGAGGTGGGGAAGAACCAAGGAGAACTAAAATACAGAGGAGAAAATAAAAAAAGTGAGTGAAATAACTGGATATCAAAAATATTCATACAAATATAGGAGACTAGATAATTTTCAACAAGGTGGTGCTGGGTAGAGTGGTAGGTCTATGTTTTGGGGTTGAAAATTTGGAGAAGTTTTGAAACAGAGTTGTGGGTGATGGATCTGTAAATAGGACCTCATTACAAAGGTCCAGCTGATGGTAGGTTGCATAAATTTGTAGTTTAAAACATCAATTAACCACCAAAACATAACAACATTCATTATGGTTCAATTTATTTTGGTTTAACTTATTTTCCTAGTAACAGATGTCCATGTTATTTTGCTGGTTGCCAAGCCACATGAATCTGTTTTGATAATAATTGCGGGGATTATTTTAAAATATGACATGTTTTATTAGACATAAACTGAATATTTAAATGTTACTAAATGAATTTTTTTCCAAAAACTAAGGCTACAAAATTCCAATAAAATTACACTTCTCCCATCTGCTATGCAAAAAAAGTCCAGGCTTTAAAATTTTAGTATGTATAAACACTTGACTTCCAGCATTTGCCTATATACTGTGATTTACTAAATTATTACTTTAAATGAACAGAAAGAATAAAATGAAAATGGAACCAGCAGGAATAGAAAAGTTTTATTAGCCCAGGGAGGCATTATACAGAAATGTCAAACTGACCACCTACTGAAAATAGCTGGAACCCTCACTTCTTTCTAAATGTCACCACCTGCTCAGAATAAACATTGGCGATTGTTGTACTAGCAGCCTTATAGAATGTTCTTTTAAAGTTACCCATATTTCATTCACTCTTTTCTCCTCCAAACTTGAAGTAGCACTGCAATTTTCGTTTGCTTTTTCCTTAGCAACATGTCATAAAACTCTTGCTTTCCTCTTCCAGATGAATTTCCTGTGGATCGAGCTCCCTCCAATACCCTTCCAATCCTTCAAGGGTTGCTCCAGCCCAACATGAAAACAGCATAAATGTCAAAGTCAGAAAACATGAATTTGAGTTCAGGATCTGCTGCCCTTTGCTCGTTATGTGGCTCTTGAGCAAGTCTCAATCTATCTGGACTAGTTTCCTTCTCTGGAAAACAGAAGGCTTCTGAGTCTCGTCCCTCACCCTCTAAATTTCTCTGGTTCAAACACATAACCCCTTAACACTAAGAAGCACAGAGAAGCTGAAATTATAGATCAAACAACAAAATTAGATTCACAAAGGATGCTAAAACTCTCATAAAAAGGGAATCTAGGCTTCTATACCAAAACTTTTCCACCAAATTCCCCAGATTTTCTATTTGCAATTCAAATTTTCATGTGAGTGAGACTACTATTAACGATGTCAGAAAGAAAAGATATAAATGTGTGTATATGTGCATGCCTACATACTAAATGTGTGTGTGTGTGTGTGTATTCTAGAAACCATCTTACAATTCATTGATGCCAAAAGATCAATGAATGTTAAGATTTACTTACTTGATAAACTATATCCAACCACAGCATTACTAGGAAAACAATCATTGAAAAACATCTGACATGTTATTTCTATAAAAATATGCTTTAAAATCACAAGAACAAACTAGTGCAAAGAACTTGTTATGATTCCTAAATATTTATAATTATTTTGATGAATGGACATGACTTTCAGGAAATTACAATAAATGTGCATTTACATTAAGTGTGCTTTTTAAGCCTCTGAAATAAAATTAAGCTATTTTGTTTAATATCAATGGGAAAGTGTACAGAATATTTACCAGAATAACTAAATTCAATGAACCTGACATCTAGTTTCTGCAAAATAATCATGTATCTGCTTACATACATGTATACATGGGTAAAATAAGTAATAAAATGATAACATTTTCATTAAACTCTCATAAGAAAAAACATAAAATAAATCAAATCAATTCCAAGAATCATTTTGCACTGATAAGATATTGACTAAACCATTGTCTCAAAATTATAAAAACTTGTTAAATAATCTGTTACTATATTGACTTCAGATGTGTGTCAATGTTTTGTGGGGTCCAATATATAATAACAACTTCATTACATTTCATATTAATCCTCCAAACATTTATGACCTCAAAAAAATTACTTAGAATTGACTTATGGCCTCTATTTTAAAAAAATTAAATAAATGCAGAGTATCTGACATAAGAGTATAAATTTTACTCTTACTATTATTTTTGGAGTATACAAATGCCATCTCAAAACCAAGTTTCAATGTTTCCTTTACTCGTCACGTCATATTACATGTGTGTTTGACATCCATCTGCTTAAATTATTAATATGGGAAAGAAGAATGTTACCCCCTCAGTACAGGCAGCTACAGTGGCAGGTCCATCTGCTTAGGACTTCAGTAACCTGTGACAGCTAACTTATAGCATTCTCCTTTTATTTCAAAGATCTGATGACAGACAGGTTCAGACCTCTGAACACCAATTCCCACATTTCCAGCTCACTTACTCTAATCATTAGCTCTACTCTAATAACTCTTCAGCCCCTTCAGACCACTAATCCGTTGATCTATCACTTTTTCACTGGCAATCAGCTCTTCATTTTCTCATTTTGTTCTTATTCAGTTTAGATCCCTGGTCCACAACTCTAATCTAATCTTTGAATAAAACATGAACTCCCTTGTACTTACTCAGTTCCAAAAAAAAAAAAAAACTCAATCCCAATTAAACTCCATTATTTTACCATACCATGCCTGCTCCCACGCTGCTCAGCATGACTGTAGACCATACACAGCCTTGCGGGCTCCTCTCATTTTACATTTGGGGCCATTCACCTCAGTTAGGACTTCAGCAATGCTCTCAAGTTCTAATACACATCCCCTGTGAGTTCACTCTCCCAACCTTTAAAAGATGACTTCACACTATTTTGGATCTCCTCAAATTTCCAGCACACACTCTCCTCCTCACTCTGGTGTAATGATCATATGCTTAGTTCACTAAGCCAGCAGAAGTAATCAAAACAGTACTTTCTCCCCTTCCTACCTCACCTGCCATCAGGCCTGCATGTGTACCTATATGTCCTGAATTTCCTTCCTGTTATAATGAAATGCCCCTACATCTACCTAAGGTCAACCCATTTGCTTATAAGCATTTCATCCTTCTCTCCATCTCAAGGACTCTGTTCCTTTAATTATCTCCTTTCTTTCAAACATAAATTTCATGTTGTCTCTGATTATTGGATTTCTATTTGTATACAAACATTCTATGATCTCACTAAACAACAACAACAGAAAACTCTTTATACCTTATGAGCCCATCTAGTTACTGCTCAATTTCATTGTTGGAATTTTGGCAAAACTTCTCAAGGGATTTGTTTATGTTTACTGCCTCCACTGATCTCAGGGCTTTGATCAAAACCATTCCACTGAGATTGCTTTATTCAAGGATAATGACAATTTCCATGTTGATAAATTCCATGGTTATATGACCTATATTTAGTCCTAATTTTACTCAACTTCTTAGCAGCATTTGACTTAGACATTCCTTCCTTATTGAAACATTTTCTTCTCTTTAATTCTAAGACACTACAGGTTCCCAGTTTTTATTTTATATTTCTTTTCAGATTCCTTTACTGCATTTTCTTCCTCTTCCTGACTATTAAATACTAGAATGAGCTAGAACGCAGTCTTTGCCTCTCTGCTTTCTCTGTCCGTCCACACTTCTTGGTAATGCCATCCATTCTCAGGGCTTTGGAAACCATCTATAAAATTTGATAACTCCTAAAATTGTGTCTTCATCCTAGAACATCCCCCACTGTCTCCTGACTGTTCATCTGACTGCCAAATCTCTATCTTCGCTTGGATCTTTAATAAAATCTCACACTTAATGTTTCTAAACTATCAATAGAAACTTAATTATTTCCCCCACCACCTCCACCTGGCATCACCAGTCATCCTGTGATTCAGACCAAAAACTTTATGCTTTTTTTTTTCTACATCCAGTATCAAAATCCTAAATGATGAGCAACTGCATATATCTGAACCTACCTACTTCCCTTTACTGCTAGCACTTTAGTCTAAGGTACTGCCTCCATGGTAGCTGAAGTGATTTTAATTTTTTTTATGACACTTCTCATGTCAACAACCCCCAACGGCTTTCCATCTGGTTCACCATGGGGACATTACATCGTGGTCTAGTAGGCACTCTGTGATCTCACTCCTACCTGTTTCTTGAGCCTTATCTCCTAATGCTCCCTCTATTATTTTCTGAACTCAGTGTATTTACACTTATTGTTCCATTTCCTTCATATTTTGAGAAGACTTGTTCATTCACTTCAGTTAGGTCTTTTTTCAAGTTTACGTCCCCCAGAGAATCCTTTCAAAAACATCCTTTCTAAAATAATCCTCTCCTTGCTTTTTTGCCACCATTTTAAAACCAGTTCACACAAGGTGCAGCTGCTGTGGCAGTGATTCAGCATGCGTGCCAGCACCCCCTGCCCACAACTCCTCCACCGTGCAGGACATGAATTCTTACAGCAGCATAGAGGAATTCCAGAGGGATCCAAGATCAACGTGAGCAAGTAGCAGAACGATGATTGTAGACTGCACAATTAAAACAGATCCAGTTATGGAAAGATCAAGAGCATTTGGATTTGTGCTTTGCAAAGTAGCGGCTAGTGTGAATAAGGTTTTGGAACTGAAGGAATATAAACTGGATGGCAAATTGATAGATGCCCAAAGGGCCAAAGCTTTAAAAGGAAGGAAACCCCCAAAAGGTTTTTGTGCATTTATTGAGACCAGGTACTTCTGAAGAACAACTTACAGAATATTTTGGAGCCTTTGGAGGGATTGAATATATTGAATTTCACATGGCTACAAAAAAAAATGAAAGAAGATTTTGTTTCATCACACATACAGATGAAGAGCCAATAAAGAAATTGTTAAGAAGCAGATATCATCAAATTGGTTCTGGGAAGTGTGAAATCAAAGTTATACAACCAAAGAGGTAAATAGGTAACAACGAAAAGGAAGAGGAGGACCCGGCTGATGGATGAGGTGGCACCAGGGGTCATAGCCGAGGTCAGGACCAAAGCTGGGGCCAAGGATTTAATAACTATTGTGGTCAAGGACATGGAAATTACAATAGTGCCTTATGGTGGTGATCAAAACTATGGTGGCTATGATTACATTGGATATAACTATGGGAGTGATGGATATGGATGGAGGTATGCAGACTACAGTGGCCAATAGAGCACATATGGCAAGGTGTCTGGAGGAGGTGGCAATCACCAAAACAATTATCAGCCATACTAAAGGACAATAGAGAAAACAGGAGGAGATTGACAAAGTACCCCATCTTGCAGGACAGCAGTGAAGATTGGTCTTCTGTTGACCTAAGATGATGATTTTGTAAAATACTTTCTGGTGTATAACACAAAACTGTGTCCAATTGTATGTAGCCACCCATTGGTTTTCTTTATTTTTACTTTGTCTTTTGCTATCTGTGTTATGACTCAATGTGGATTTGTATTTATACACATTTTATTTGTATGATTTCATGTTAAACCTCAAATTCTCCCTTATGTGGAAAAAATATAAATAATAAAAATAAAATAATCCTCCCCTTTCACTCTTTAACTTTAGTCTGCTTCATTTTTCTTCACAGAACTTATCTCTAAGAAATATTATAATATTATATATATATATATTTATTTATTTGCTTATTTATTGACTATCTCTACCAATGGGCTACAAATTCATTAGGACATATTCTCCCTCTTGCTAATACAGTACCTAGCACATAGCAAGAGAAAAAATAACTGATGAATAAATGATAACAAAATAAATGAATTTAGATAAATCCAAGACAAAATTAAACAATGCAAACTTCTCATTCTATTGAATTTCTAGTGCCTGTTCTCATGTGTCATTAATAATACATCCATGTGAGTTAAGTAGTACTTTTATTAACTACGAATTTCACATATAAGAGTTGTAGATAAATACTTTAGTATACACTACTTTAGCATGATATTTAAAGATTAATCCCATTCAGATCTAATCATATTCACCACAGGATCTCACTTGCCTTTGTTCTAGAATAGAACATATAATTGTAGATTTTGAATCAAACTGCCTAAAGTGCCAATCCAGATTTCACTCATCACTGGTTGTATAACCTTAAACAAATGATTTAACCATTCTGTACCCCTGCTTCTTCATCAGTATAATGGAGATAATATCCATAATATAAATTAAGGATTAAAAAAATGATGCATAGAAGGTTCTTGCATATAGTGCTAGTCCTCAACTTGCACTCAAAAAATGTCAGCTGTTATTATTACATATAAATTTCAGAAAGTCCTGACTGCTTCATTCATGACTTAATGAAAAATAAAATATTTTGGGGGGACACTGACTTCTTTCTCACTACAAATTATTTTGTGAAACACATATGGTATGCAAGTTTTTTTTTAAATATCAGAATTTCTAGGATTAGAACCTGCCAGCCCTACCTGGTCATGATATTAGGTCCCGAACACCTGATGCTCTGATTCTGAATTCTGCTTACCTTCCTAGACTTCAGAGACCTGCCCACCTCTTTTTATTTAGGTACCCACCCAGGACTTAAGTATTTTCCTCCATCTCCTGACTATTTACATCATAATCAAACAATACTATCTGCCATTTGCCAAAGCTTTGTATATCTTAAATCTAGAATCTTTATATCTCTGCGACAAATTTTGTAGATCATATTTCTGGTTGCTATTGTCTGAACCTGATCCATTTCTGACTGTTTCATTACCAGTTTGCATATCTATTCTGATAGGTTAATATCACATACTTCTTAGCATAATTTTATATTATGTTCTTTGGAGGATTTAGTCAAAGATTAATAATAACTAAATTCAAACTCATGTCAACCAGTAATCTATTTGTTTTCTTCATCTAATTTATTTTTATTTTTCAGAGGGTTTTTCTCCTCTACATATATTTTATTTTATTCTTCTCTGTGTCTTTGAAACTAATGCTCTCTAGTGAATATGTTGAATAATTTAAATGATTAAATCAAGAGGATCTTTCCATTAAAATGGATTTTTTCTTTTTTAATATTTTATGGAAGGGCACTTATTCTCTAGGAACTAACTAGTAGGAACTGCTATGTTGTGTTACAATGCTTGATTTGAACAATAAGCTAGAATTAAAACAAATAAAATAGCTATAGATTATGTAGTAACTTAAAAACAATCTTCAAAATATATATCTGTTGCTATTCTTAAAGTTCAACAACTCTATCTTATTGGATTGATTTAAAATATTTCACTAGAACAAGGTAATAAAGTAGCAATAAATATGCTCAATTGTTTTTTTATGTATAATTGATTACATTACTTGAAAAAAGTTTTAAGTACTTTATTTTAGTATATCAACTTTAATGTATACACTGTCCACTGATGCCCATTACTAAATTTTAAACTTGTTTACATATTTATAAATTTGAAGGCCAGAAACAGGCAACAAACTTTAAGAGTGAAGAGTAAAAATATAATTAATCATATATTCTACACAAAACTTAATACCTTCATAGTGCTCACTAACAGTGTGAAAATGCAGGCAGTTTGTACTTTAACTGGGTTAACAAACAAGATACAAATAGAACATAAATGAAGCTGAATGGAAAACAAATACAATACTCAAACATAATTAAGGATGTACTGTGTTGTAAGTCTCCCAAAATGAAACTGAAGTACTGAAGATCATGCTGATTAATGTGCTAAACAAATATAAATCAGTAGTGTGATTCTGCCCTTACAGCTAATGAGTTACTGAGGTGCTTTTATAGAATGGCAGCACAGATGGCAAACGAAGCTTTCTACATTATCTAAGAAAACATACAAGGGTTAGAGAGGACTCAGAGGGAAAATCTAGAATAAGAGTTTGAACATTGGAAAGACTTAATAATACATCAGAGAATCATGAATAATTGTTCCCAGAGTATACTGCAGATTGAACAAGATGCAGTATTAAGGAGCAGAACAAAACGTTTAGTCATATAATGAAATATTCTGACACTAAGCATAGGTAAACACCAGGCTAACTTAAGTGAAATTGTGGAGTCATTTGCCTAGAGAGATTTTTAACATATACTAGATCTCCATCGATGACTTAGCTATAATATAGTTCTTTCAAAAATGCTAAGATACTCACCGGTTACCTTTCAAAGTTATAATTATTAAAAGACAAACTAGGCACTTCACTTGGCATTTAATAAAAACTCTTTTGGTGGCATCTATTTCAAATTGCACTTGGCTGTTCTTAATGACATTAGAATATGTTTTGGAACTTCAAAAAAAAATGAAACTTGAGATTTAGAATCAGAGAACCTGATTCTAAATTCCAGCTGAACCAGTTTTTCTTCTTACTCACCTTGACCACAGTATAAAGAAATAAGGCTGTTAGTGAGAAGAACCCAGATGTGCACTTATGTTAAGGAGAGAGAGACAAACACCCAAGAAGCCACAGCAATCCCCATTAATTAAAAAATACATATAAAGTTAAACATTCTAAAAACAAGCTCCTAGGCTCTCTAACATGCATATTGATAGAAGGGACATAATGTCCCAAATAATGTCTCTTATTTATAAATGTGCTTTCAACAAATACATAAGAATGATAATGTAAACACAATTATTAATAATGAACCAAATTCAAAAGTAGATATCCCAGTCCAGAAAATCATAGTTGTGAGACACAGAAGAAGAAAAGTAGAATTTAGAAGAATCTCCATCACACCAAAACAGGAACCAGTTTCTTATTTCCAAGGTTAATAATTTTAAGTACTCTGCAGGTGAAAGGAAACTGGAAATTGATATTAGAAACTCAATTTGTAGATACATAGTTGTTTGTCATTATGCTGAAGTTGAAAATGTATATATTGCTTCTTCCTTAATGAGTTCAGTTACAGTCAATAAATCTTTTTGTTATCTTCAATAAATCTTAACTTTAAAAAGAAAAATATATATACTCTCCAGGTGCTGCTATACAAAGCTCCATGAGCTAAATTAGCTGTTCCTAAATATTACAGCCTGAAGCGAAAAAAACAAATAACAATACCCATTAAAAGGACTGTCTTAAGGAGACATAATTTTGTTTTGATGTTCCACAAATGACAAAATTAAGATTAGTAGTTCCCATACTTGGTAAGTATCTGAAGAGTTCCTAGACAGCTTTCTTTAAAGTACCAAATTTTAGTAATTGGTTTTAGAATTTTGGGGGATTATAAAAATACAGGATAGATCTCTTTAATGTATATTGTGTAGTCCCAATTGTTTGTGATATACGACTAAGACACACAAATATATCAATATATATTTAAAATTAAAGCAACGATGGGCAGTTACTCTATGATTGAAATATTATTAATCTGTTCAATAATTACCATTTTGAGTTATACAAAAGTGCCATTTTTATAGGGCAGAAGTAGCTAAACATTGGCAGTTTAATATTGTTCAACTAATATTTATTCAGCAAGTTCCGTATTTGAGGATCAGTTATAGGCACTGATGATACAACAGGAGCAAAATTAGAGTCTGTTGTGTACATAAATTAATCCTCTTTGGTTTTAATGGCCTTTTAGTATCTCTATAGCCCCCGGATGACTGTTTTTAATCCATCCATCCATTCTATTAATATATGTATTTATTTGTCACTTTATACCTAGGTATTGAAAATACATTCATTACCAAAGGAAACGTAATCCGTGCCCTAATGAAGCTTAAATCTCAGTCAGGGAAACAGACATCAAAACAAACAAACAAACAATCCTCACAATATTGTAAGTATAAACATTGTGATAAGTTCATTAAAAAACAGGTACATGAGGCTTTGAAAGAGTAGACCAGGGAGATCTCTGATTTTTGAGGGTCCACGTTTTGTAATCAGGAGTGCAGATTCTTTGAGACCAAAGGGTAGAGGGACTGTAATAATGGTTAATATCCAGCGTATCTTACACTAAGTGCTTTAAAGATATTATCTTGTTTAATCATCACAGCAAAGCAGACACTATTGTAGTCCCCACTTTACTGATCTGAAACTGAATCTTAATGGGTTCAGTAACGTGCTTAAGAACACAAAATTAGTGAAGGCACTTGACTAGTAGATGACTCAGAATGTGCACTCCAGCAATCTCTCCTTCCAGTATCTATATTTTCAGCCATTGTACATGTTGCCACTTGTAGCTCAACTCTGGATTGTCCTGTCTGGACAAATATCCACGGCCCTACAGTGCAACTCTCCTAAAAATTATCCCTAGGATTTTTCAACTAAGCCCTTTCCTTTGTGAGCTGAGCTTGACTTGGGAAAAGCAGAACAGAAGAATGCAGACTATGCTCTCATGGTCAATCAGCTAAGAAACGACTGAGACCAGTTGTCTCAAGGAGCCATCATCTCTGTTCACACAACCCTGTGAAATGTGACCTGAAGTTTCCTTTCAGTTTAGGACTGATACCTGAGACTCAACACTTATGAATGGAAGCATACTTTACCTAACTACATAAATGCGTGCTCCAAAGAAGCTAAAGCTTACAAGCAACTGTACAAGAAGGGCATCAGAGGCACATGTGCCTGTTTGTGTACACTGCGAATGAAAAAGAAAAAAAAAAGTCAAATCCAAATTTTAGCACACAGGGTTAAAAATTAAGTAAAGCAACAATGTTAAACCCTTAGGCAGGGTTTAATTAGGACAGGCAAAATACATCCCAATATACTTGTCAGGAATTGCTCTTAAACTGTTAATTTCATGGCAAATGATCTTTATTTACCTCTTCTCAATCACTGCTGATGAAAAGTGATATTATGAACATTACTATTTAATGGACTTAAGCTGAAATGTAAAATAACATTGAGAAATACAGTATAATTATGATTGTAGTCAGTAAATATCAACTATAGAAGATAAAATTTCCTGTACCACCATATTCCCTCTCTTTAAATATCCACCTCTCCCATGTGGCCAAGGGAGAAAGGCATTAACTTGACCATTTTGCCCGAGGCATCATTTTTAGGAAGCATTTCCACTCTGTCCAGAAATCATAAATACATACTTTTTATGGAAGTCCTCATCTATATGTAGGCACCAAGGTTGTTTTTTAATCCACCACACTCAGCAGAGCATAGAAAAATGGAACATCATTTATGGCATCTTAAGAGAAAAGTTGTGGGCCGGCCGAGTGGCGCGATGGTTAAGAACTGACTTGGGACACCAAAGGACCCCGGTTCTGATCCCACATATATGAGAGCCAGTGACACTGCCCTCTACAGCTAAGATGCTGAACAACAGCTCAACCTGGAGCTGGGCTGCCATGAGTCGCCAGCGACGGTGTAGGCTGCAGCCCCTGTGGCAGTGGGGTGCCATGGGCTACCATATGTAGCCAGCAGCCAGCATGAGTGGCCCTCAAGCTGCCGTGAGCGGCCATCCAGAGGCCGGCGACTGATCTACCTCACCCAGGAAGAGCGCAATGATGGTGCCAACTTGGGCCAGTAAAGCAACAGTCCTCCACAACTAGACTAAAGAACAAAACAACAGCAACTTGTCTGTTCCCCTTCCCTCAATTCCCCAGCATTGTTCCCATCCCCCCAATTCCACAATAAAAAAAAAATCTTTAAAACAAAACAAAAAAAAGAGAGAAAAGTTGTTACTGATGTGTGGTATATGAGCTTATATATGAAACAGGTTACTTGGGTTGCAAGCAACAGAAACTAACATGAATATTTTAATCAAGAAAGGAATGCATTGAAAGGAGATACAAGAGCTCACAGGATTGAGGGAAGGCAAACAACCAGACTTAAAACTGACAAGAAACAGCTAACTAAAAATCTTTCCAGACTCTCCAAGTCAGAGTTGCTGCTACTAGGAGGAAATGCCAATTATTTCTTCTCTTAAGAATTACACTGCTTGAGAAGGACAAATACCATATGATCTCACTTATATGTGGAATCTAAAAAACTGAATAAATGAGAAATGTAAACAGAAATAGTCCCAGAGACACAGAGGAAAAACTGAGGGTTGCTAGTTGGGAGGGGGTGGGGATGAAGGAGAAGGGGAAGGAACGAGAAAATACAAACTGGTAACAACAATATGGACTCAGGGATAAAAAAGACAGTCTGGGGAATATAATCAATAATGTTGTAAATATTTCTTAGGGGGCCAGATGGGCTCATGTCCTGTTGGGGAGACCACTTCATAGACGGTGTAGAGGCCTGACCACTGCACTGTATTTCTGAAGCTGATGTTGAATAATATTGTATGTCAACTACAATTATATATACATATATTCATGGGATGTGGAGTAGAGAGTGGGAATGGAATCAATGGAATTGTAATAGATAAGCATGATATCGGGGGTGGGAGGGCAGTACATGAGGGGAGAGGGGTTGTTACTTTGTGAGGGTGAAAAGGATAACTATTGCATTGTTCTGTACACCTGAAACTAACAATAAAATAAAATAAAAATAAAAATAAAAGAATTACTCTGCTCAAGTTTCAAATCCCCCTTAAAAACGGAGAATCTGACTGAATAAGCTTAGCTCATAGGCCTCTATATTTTTCCTGTACAAAGAGGATTCTAGTAAAGTTCTAGTAAACAAAGGCTCCAAGGACCCCTTCTGTTTCTGGAGTAAAAATACTTGATTTATTGCATTAAAACGGCTACATACTAATGGTGGATCTTTTCCCAAAAGGAAATCAAAATACAGGAAGTCCGAAGGACAAATCAATGTTGGTTTGCAGAAGACAAAAAAATTAAATAAGTTTTCCTCTACACTGTATATTTGCATCTCCTTTGACTCAACAATACCACTCCTGGGTATTTGCCAAAAAATAAATGCATGCATAGGTGCCCAAAAGATATGTTCAAGAATATGCAGAGTAATTTTCTTGGTAGTAGGCAAAAACTGGAAATCAACTAATGTCCATTAACAGAAAAATGGATAAACACTACACGCAATAACATAGATGAATCTCACAAGTATACTGTTGAGGGGAAGAAGCTAGGTACAGAGTACCTAATGCATGACTTAGTACATGTTTCTGTTATCAAATTGAAAGCAAATAAAACTAACCTCTGATGTTAGAGGTGAACTCGGGAAGGTAGGAGCTAGCCGGGAACAGGAGGGAGTTTCTAGGGTGCTACTGCTGGCCTGTTTCTTGAACTGGGTGCTGCTAAATGACTGTGGTCAGTTAGTAAAAATCTACCCACCTGTGTTTCCTTATGTTGAGCACTTTTCTCTGTGTGTTCCTGAATTTGTGTGTATCACGTACACAGAATCTCTACATAATACAAAATTGGGTAAAGGAATTATGGTGGCATAAATTGGAGAACAAAATCAGAATGGATTAAAGTAATCTGTATAGCCCTCCTAATGTAGAAGTGACTAAAAAACAAAATGGAATCAGCCCAATATTTTAATTGTTTTTATATAATATTAAAGGTGACTCATGGCACTGTGTTCACAAGCATAGTTTCAGGAATTAGCCAAGTCAGGGTTCAATTCCCAGCAAGGCTATTTACTAATTATTTAACCACTGGTAAATTAATTTCTATAAGCTTTAGTTTTTTTCAGCAGTAAAATGTGTACAAGGTCTGACAGTTAGGTTCGGGAACTCATCCTAGGAAAAGTGCTATATACCTCATTGTTGAATATCACTACAGTCACCTTTGAAATATTTCTCTTGGGAAGCTATGCACTGATGCCAGCACCACCTAGTCCACCCTTCAAAGCAATTTTAGAACTCTTTCTCTGGAATGGCCATCAGAGCTGTCGTCATATTACCCTTGATGTCCTGAGTGTCATCAAAACATCTTCCTTTCAATATTTTCTTTATCTTTGGGTAAAGAAAATCAGGTGAGTAGGGAGAGTGTTCCAAAACAGTTATTTTTTTACTGGCTAAAAGCTCCCTCACAGACAGTGCTGTGTGAGCTGGTGCATTGTCATAATGCAAGAGCCATGAATTGTTGGTGAAAATTTCAGGTCGTCTAACTTTTCACGCAGCCTTTTCAGCACTACCAAACAGTAAACTTGGATAACTGTTTGTCCAGTTGGTACAAATTCATAATGAATTCTCCCTCTGATATCAAAAATGGTTAGCAACATCGTTGCAACAAGTTCGTGACCTTAATTATCAGACCTCATATACTAATACCTACATCACAAGATTATAGATGGTGTACAGTAAAATAATATATGTAAGTGGCTTAGCACAGGATTCAACATGTAGTGGAAACTACTGCTAATATTGTTGAAGTGTTTTCACACATATTATCTGAAGCTCACTATAACTCTAAGAGATGGACATGCTAGGTGAGATACAGTGCAGTGTTCTCCACAATGTGGGACTTATACCCACTGGTGGCACACAAAATGATTTCAGGTGGCATACAGGTATGGCCTTAAATAACACTGAGTAGCAGAGTGAGAAAAGTATTCTCTTTCAAAGCTTTAGATTACATTAATAAAAATTCTCAGTTGAATGCCAATATATCTTCAACATCTTTCTATGACTTGCTAATATCCTTTTTAACAAAGAAAGAACAAACCTTAGTCTCTGATCCTTAGTTAGAGTCTCTTTCTGGAACCTAATGATATTGATTTACTTTTGGTTTTGTTCTGTGCATGTGTTTTATGGACACCTTTCATTTATGGCAAATGTTACTGATTATCCATTTGCAATAACTACATATAATTTTACTTTACATAAATTTTCAGTTAAAAGGGAGTCAATTAAAATATATTTAGGATTTAATAGAACATTTGGAACACAGACTATAAAAAAATATGGCAATTTGTGATTTATAGGTCAGACTCCCCATACCTTCCACCCAAAGGAAATTTAGAATGGGAATACAGGAGAACCTGTTCCATGGTCCTTGGGCCCCTGATCCAGATCAAAGACATTAATAAAGATCAAAGGGGAGAGAAGGAAGGGCTGCTGAAAAGATTTATTGTTGCAGTCTTAGAAAACCCTACTTCCAACTCCTAGCTTAGTAAAAGGGTCAGGGGCTTCAAGTCTTCTTCCTCCCCCACTCACCAGGAAAACTGTTTTTGAAATAGGTCTCCTGAAATTGTTATATACAGAGGGCTGGTGCTTGGCCCAGGCCTCAGAAAACAAAGCCATGAATGGGATCTGGCTCCTGCCTATGAAAGATGGGTGCAGTCCTTGCTGAGATAATGAAACCACGAGAGATCTACTATAGAAGGATCAGCTTGCACTTCAGAATTTGGTAGGCCACGTAATCCCAAGAAGTGTTTCCTGCAGACCAGTGAAGGCCACACCAGGGAGAGACAGAGAGACGAGACGAGAGAGAGAGAGAGAGAGAGAGAGAGAGAGAGAATGCAAGGAGCCATCTTGGGTCCTTCCCTATAAGGTGGATTGGAGGGACCAAAGACCTCCTGAGAAAGGGGACATAGTTGTAGCAGCAGATGCTTAGAGGCTGGAAAAGTCATCTAAGGGACCTCTCTCAATAGAAACGTCCTCCCACCCAGAAGGGCAGAACCAGGAGCAAACCCAGGAAGAGCCCAGAAGAGTGCCCCATCTTTCAGGCTATACTGCAGGATAGAGCTTATTACCAGGCCACACCGAATGAAGGTTTATCTTGTCCTAGCACCTGACCAAACCTTCCTTCCTTTGTTGAGTCCTAACAAACAGCAATCGTTAGGGGAAAGGACAAGCCTCACTGCCCATCCCTCTTGTCATTTCCCTGGTCATTTCTATTCTGAATCAGATCCCTGCAAGCAAAGATAGGAGGAAAGATTTCATGTATGCAAATGCAGTATCCAACTATGGTATCAAACATTCTAATTTGTGTTGAGATTATATGCAAATTAGAAAGACTAAGGTCTGAGCAGAAAACTCAAAGATTTATTGGAGTTTTCGTCATGAGGAAGAGAAGATTAGCACACTGGAAAAAGTTTACAGGGATGGTGGAAGGCAGAAACAATTCGTTACAGGATGTCTGATTACATCACAAGTTGTGCTTACTAAACATACTTGCCTATAATTATTAAACAATAAGTAAAATGAATTATAATAAGCCTATCATGGACTAATCAGATGAATATGCAGGTAAAATTTGATATTTTCCTAAATGATATTTTCCTGTGCAGAAAGTATCAGAAGGATACACAGTACAATTTCTATAAATGAAATAGAAACTCCCAAAAGTGCAGCATTAAAATTTTTAAAAAATGAAAATTGAGATTAGAGGTCGAAATCCCTGCAATTTAAAATTACAAACCCAACTATAAACTATCTGCAATATGAAATTATCATAAAATATTAACTGTGAGTCAAATTTTTTATATATGTCTTTTAGAAGATTTAGTAAGGCTTTGTATCATAAAATAAACACAAGGTATATCAGAGTGGAAACTTCATTTTCTGTTAAGCTGTAAACTTCTATGAGAAGCATAACCATATATTTCCAGCCCATAGTTTGAGTGACTTAGAGGATTTTTTATCTTATATTTATCTGTACTCAGAGCCACTGGGTTTATATATAATCTTCTCAAATAATGTCTCACATTTATTATTTCATTCTACACATATTCTGAATACCTACTGGCATTTCAGACCTTGTTCTAGCCAAGGTAGGTAAACAATGGTGAACTAGACATTTATGTTCACTGCTCTCAGGAAGCAATGAAAAATTAACAAGTATGACACATATCACAAAATAGTAGAAAATATAAAGTGCTTCAAGGAGTAATGCGTAGTCCTAATTGGGAGTGAGGGAGGGAAAAAGATTGCTCGTTATTTTTGTGCACAATAAGAAATATGGTCACTGAGACAGATTCGGTATGCTCTTAAAATGACAATCAAAACATAATAATTGAGGTGCTGATAAAAATATAATGTTTATACAGGGTTTAATGAATGCTTTCAAGTTATGTTTGACATTATTTTAAATCAGGTGGCTCTGTTATATTTCAAAGCATAAATTAGAAAGAAATACTTTGTTTTCCATTCTACATGGTGTCACAGAAATTCTACTAAGGAAAGATAGACCTTTATCTCACAGTAGTTCTCCCAGGCTACTATCCTAATCTTCACTCCAACTTTCCCAGATGCTTGGGTTATTTTTGTTTTGTTTTGTTTTTTTCTTAACATATGACTATAATCAGTACAGCTCTCCTGTCTATTTTAGCAACAGAGTCAGAAGCTAAATAAAGAACTAGACAGCCTAAGAAGCATCCACTGAAAATATCTCAAAGACAGCATAGTTTTAAAGGGTACCCTGAGGCACATGGGAGGGTAATTTTGGATTTGAAAAATACTACTTCAGTAATGCATTATTGTTTATTTGGAAAAAAAATTGAAGGGAAAGAACAATGGTTTAGGTATAGAGCAAAACCATCTACTATAAAAATAAGCATCAAAGAAGAAAAGTAAAAATATGCCATGTGGAAAAACATATTTCCCCAATGTGTTATGAAAAGTAACAAATACTATTAAATCACACTGAGAATGAGACATTTCTTAATAGTGATTTTTCTACAGATGTCAGCTATATCAGACCACTAATTTATGTTAGAGAAATAAGAATGAACGGTTTTAGGTGAAGAATTTTTATATTTGATGTTTAAGCTTTCTTGAAAGGATCACTGGCTATTTTGTATGCATAAAGGATACCTGTAAACACATGCTCAAAGTATCTTATTTGTGATAAGTAGGCAGTAATGATCTGGAAAAGGTGCATGCATCACTATGGTAACAATAAAACAAACCAACCTGGGCCCCCTTTATGTTCTCCCCCTCCCCCACACAGTAGTAGTTCTTCATTTCCCTGTTTCTGTTCCTGGTATCACTATTTTCCTGGCTTCCAAAGTTGAAAGCAGCTGTTACAATCACAGATTTAGAATTACACAACCACCTGAGGCCCAGCTCTGTCACCAGCTGTTTAAACTTGAGGTAACTACTTTACTTCTCTCAGCCTCAGTCCTCTAAACAGTAGGAACCATACTATCTTCCTCACTAACAATAATATGTGTAACCTGGATATAGTAAGCATTCATTATGTGGGCTAGTGTCATTATTGCTATGCTTATCCACCCTTCCTCAGCATCACTATGAGATTTTATTTTCCTTCTTTCTTAGTCGTCTTCATTCTGTCTCTGATCCTGTGACACTTCCTGATGCCTCTAACTCCGTATTTCCTCAAGGTCTACCTTTCTTGGTCACAGACACACGTTCTACCCTCCTCATAAACGAAAACAAAACAAAAAGAGCATTCCTCTTTTGTACACCTGGTTTCTGCTCTAACTACAGCCCATCCCTTCCCTCCTCCTGCCAAGCCTACCCAAATGTGACTCCCAGGTGCATGAAATCACAGGCTGATGGGCTAACCAGCCTAAAATGTTTTCAGATGAGGAAGCCTATAACACTACCTAGCCTAGCTGGTAAGCAGCCTCATTCCTTCTGAACAAGGTTACTCTCTGACCTAAGGCATTTAACTTCTGTCACTACCTTTCATCAGAACTTCCCCCATAGAAGCCTTGATGCTCATTGTGAAGAAGAAAGCCTGAGCGAAGAAAAAGAGAGTTTCTTTGTTGCCACAGATATCACAGTCTCAACATGTATACTGTAAGTGCTCCCTTTGATCCCTCGCCGCAGGCTCCTTGGAGTACCAGTGATTGTGTTGAGTTTTGTTTTCTGTCCTTTCTATTCCCCTCATCCTTCCCCCACCTCTTCTCTCTCCTTCTCTTTCCTTCCTCTAGCTCTCTACCATTTGTTTTTTTCTCTTCACCTTTCCTTCTCTTTTTATTAGATGTGAGTGGGAGATTAATGTTTTGGTTTTTTTTCAGACTATTACGTTTGAGTGCTTCAAGGTGCATCTGGCTTAGTCAATACTCTGTTAGTCACCCAGCACAGCATCTAGAATCTCCTATTCCAGATGGGTGACAGAACAATAGGGCAAAGGTATGAATATTCAGATTGACTGGACAAATGGAATTTAGCTCTTTGTGTTTTGTTTCTGTGTGTGTGTGTGTGTGTGTGTGTGTGTGTGNTGTGTGTGTGTGTGTGTGTGTGTGTGTGTGTGTGTGAGAGAGAGAGAGAGAGAGAGAGAGAGAGAGAGAGAGAGAGAGAGCCTTACAATGTTCGAACCCATTCTAAGAGGAAGAAAGACATCACTTGTCTTAGAATATGGAAATATTTCACCTCACTCCTAATGAATATTTCTGAACATTTAAAGATTTGCCTCCTTATCCTCAACAAAGAGGAAGCCTTTTTTTCGGTTGCTAATAGTTTGGGCTCTGGACTTCCTGAGTCATTAAGATCTATAATAAAAGTCAAATTGAAGCTATGACTCTATGTATAGGTTTAAAAGGGATTTTGGGAAATATTAGAGGTAGGAGGGCCTAGGGGAATGGTAACTAGATGGAATTACAAATATATGGGAGCTATGGGAAGGAGTTTCAGAGGTGTTGTCCAGGGTGTGTGTGTGCACATTTGTGCTTATAATGGAAAAAAGGAGTCTGAGCCTGAATGTGAAGGCACTGACCCAGAGAAACTTCAACATAAAGAACACTGTTTGAGTGCTAGAAACCGTATTGCATCAAAGTTCTTAGCAGATGACAAATTCAAATTTATGTGAGACTCTGCCATCAGTTATACTGAGGTCTAGTAGTCCTTTTGGTCTTCATGGAGGAAGGAAATTAGCCCCTTCCTTATCAATCTCTCTCTGACTGCCCTGAAGGGGAAATGCAGCACCATGTCAAAAACTTTGTTCTGTTACTTTACTCTGTATTCAAGTCTTTCTATAGTGCTTCTAGAGAAGCTGTAACCCCCAGTTTTGCTCCTGGAAATTAGCACAATGCTGGTGAGGAACTCTCCTACCTTTAATTTAGGGAGCTAAGCTGAACAAATTAATCTCATTACACTTAGGGATAATAGGTGTATGAGATGGGACATTCCCACAGCCCATCTCCAAGCAGTCCTTGCCTGCTCTAGCTTTTCCTCTCTCAATGAGGGTGAAATGCGGGTTTGAGGACCCTAAGGTCATGCAGGCTTGAGTCTCAGTAGACAATTAGTTCTGGAGAAGAAGCCCCAACATATAACAATCTTCATTTTCTAATAATTCCTTAATAATAATTCACTAATAACTCATTATAGTATAGTTGATACAGGAGAGCATCAATAATTCATTCCACATTTATCATTTTGATTGTCTTAACCACCAACGGCCCTCAGTAAAATATTTCATTCAAGGAGGAAAGTCAGGGGTGGGGTGCTGAACTGCTTTTTAGTGACTGTAGATTTGTATGACTTCACCTGCTTGTTTTTCTCTTCTATCCCCCATTCTTTACCCTGCTTGGCAAACTGTGGACAAAATGAGCCAAATCCCACAACAAACGTGATACCACTGTCTCCCACATCATCATCCTATTGACCCAGAACCACACTCTATTTTAGAAATTATTTTTCCATAGAGTTGACCCTAATGTATATAAAATCACACATCTGGGCAAAGAGCCTTTTGCCATCAAGGTCATCTTTAGGGTTTGGGGCATTAATCTAAGGCAATGTGGGCTCCTGTGACAAAAAACTCAGACCTCAGCCTAAGTAGCTAAGACAAAAATCTCACTGGCAGCTTCATATGAATCCAAAAGGCCACCTTCTTCAGGCATTTTACTCATCCATCTTCTGTGTGCCAGGTCATGAAAATAACCCGAAAAAATATATGTCCAAAAATATAGAGAATGGTAAGAATTTGGGAAAACCCTCTGGTTACTTCAACTTAGAACTAGCTAAATTTACGATGGTCTGGTATAGACAGAGAGCAAAGCCCACCCATAAAGGCTCCTGAGCTCCAGTTTCACCGGGAGAGGTCTAGGGGGAAGAGTCCTGCAGATAAAGATGACTTAGTATACCCAGTAGTGCTGCTCCCTCATGCTTATCTGTGGCAAAATGTCACTCCAGAATATGATTGTCATCTATTTCTAACATTGAAGACAGTCCACAGGGAACTGTGTTGTTGCTGCCTGCCACACTCTACTTTCTCGTGTTACCAGTTTACTCCGCGGGATCCTCCTAACTGTGTCAAATTTTGGAGTCCCCCCTGAGTGTAATTTATGGGCTCCTCCTCTTGTCTCATGATTTTATGTCACCTACTAACTCCTAAATTTATAGCTACAGTCCAGCATTCCTCCCCCACCCGTTCATTTAATGAAATAAACTGTTTAAAGCCTGTTTCAAACTATTTTAAATGAAGTTATTTCACTACTCTCAGCAGTTTATTCTCCTAGGATTGAAAACAATATCTATATATTATAGGGCTGTTGCAAAGTTAAAATGAAATACCGTAGAGAATGCACTTTTTTAATTTTAAAGTGCTAACAATATAAGGGATTAAAAATTAGAAAACAGCCTTAATGTTACTTCTCAACTATGCCCAGATATTAAAATTTTCAAAGCCACAAATATAGTGCTACTTTTCAAAATGGCATTCCTCTATTCAATGTATAATGAATATGCCTTGTAAAGAATATGCATTTTCCACAGGATTCACTAGATGAAAGTTATATTTTAACTTTTCAAATGTGTCTGGAAACATTTTTTTTTTAATTGATCCTTCAGGAGGAAAAAATGTTGTGTCTCCAAAAGAAACTAGTATGTTACCAATGAGATGGCAACAGACCGACTCAGAAAGTCAGGCTACTCCATTTATATTTACTTTCTAATTATTCTTTGCATAAAATTTCTAGGGAAAACCATAACTAAAAGAACTGATTGATGAGATCAATAAAATTGATTCTTTAGAATACTAAAGTTCAAATAGAAGTTCAGTTAATTTTTTATACTTTCAAACCATTTTTATAATGTCACTGAGATATGGGAACAGTGGATGCTGCATGATTTTCTTGCTCAATTAGTCTAATTATGTAAGGTTGCTCTAAAATACAAAAACGGGTCAGCAGGGGATATGACTGGCTGATAAACCGTGGATGAGATAAAAGAAAACTCTACAAATCAAATACCATTTTTGCTACCTAATAATTTAAAAAAAAAACATTTGCTGGGTAATTATGATTAATCCAAAAGAAAACCTGGCGACCAGTACTTTTAATTCAATTTATGGGTGATTAGGGCATTGAGAAGGTTAAGAAAATGGCTCTGTTAATGGGGCAGCTTTTAAGCACGAAATTACCTTTTGAATGCTTGAAGGAAAACATTTCAAGATTTGAAGAACCCTGCCATGATTATTATAACCTCTAACAAGTGTTCTCCATGCTCTAATATCAAACATAATAAAAGTTTTTTGTCCTACTCACCTTCAAACCTTCAATCCCAGTCAGTCAACCCACCCACACTGTCACATCTCCCATCTCAGCTTCGTTATGAATTCCTGTTATCGCAAACTGGCTTTCCCGTTTCAAGCATAACTTCTTCTCTTTCCCCTTCACAAATTCATCAGTGGCACAGAATTAGATCATCATCCCTATCATAAGCCCTCATCCTCTACTTATTTCCATTATCCTCAATTCTTCATTACTTCAGCCTCTCTACCTGGGACATGCCTTTCAATCAAATGTGCCCCATGCTTCTCTTGAGGATCAGCTAAAACATGCAAAGAGAAAACATATAAAGCCTCAATGGAAAGGGCCAAAATAACTGGCAAAAGTCATTATGATTGGAAAACAAGGAGAGATGGACACAAATAACAGCAACAAAATGAAGTACTACAATAGAAAAGAACTGGAACAACATGACCGATAAATAGCAGGAAAAGCAGTTCAACAGGAGAGAAATCTTGGTGAATGTAAGATCCCTGTGATATATGTGGGAAAGCTGGCTACATTCAAACAGCCAAGGATTGAATAGGTCCTATTACCCCCAATGGACCTCTATCTGTGTTCTTGCGTTCACCTGTTGGAAAGCTTTGGCATATGCTGATACATTTCTCCAGTGTGCTGTGGTCTCTTGTGACCATTATTCTGGTGTTTATGTCTTCACAAATAAGTTATTGGAGTTATTTATGAACTGAATGGTATTAATGATATAGGCTTGGATCTCATGTGGTATTTGGTTCAGGGAACAATGGCTGGAAGCCACCCCACTTTCTTAAAGATACACATAATACAATGTTAAGATGATATATGTTAAAATAACAATTAAGACAAGGTATGATTGAAGTGGGCTCAAGATATAAACAGAGCCTCTCCTTTTCCCCGAGTAAAGACAATATATATAACCATTGAGGGCTAACTGGGTAGTCACACAGAGCCCCACTGTCTGAAGGGCCACAACTTGGTTTCATGCTCTGTTGTTGCCTTTATCAAATTTCTAATAATTTTATTTTTGAACTTATGTTTTGCTAGTGAAGACTGATGGGACAATGGAGCATGCATGGTCGCAGAAAAGATATATGTATGTCCATCACTGTCCCTTGTCATCCCATTAGCATATAGCATCTGTGATGCTCCATGAACACTGAATTCTGGTGGGCACACAACCTGTGGGGGTTCCACGAAACACAAAGCGAGCACGAGGTCACAATGTAAGCGTGTTACATCTATGACTGAATAAGCAGGGCATGCCAGCCCTGAGAGGTCACACTTTCTAGAACCAGGACTTGCTTCAAATGCAGACAGAAGGCAATGCCATTCTAAGAAACATGAACAACCAAGGAATCCTACCGTAGCCTTCCATATTTGTGTTACTTGACTGTTTTAGCTAAGCACTTACTAATACACTGCAAATGATGACATAGAAGAAAAGGGAAAACCAAAGCAATCTATATATAGTTCCTTTTCATTTCCTTACTCATCAGAGAGCTGAAGGTAGTATATTGGTAGAATATGTGCATATCAAGATGTGAAATAAAAACATTTGAGTTAGTTTTGTATAGCATTTCCGTACAGATGAAATATGAATTGTATCATTTTGGTGGTTACACCTACAAGTTAAATGTTCCTACATTTGTATTATAAGCTGGAATTTTGTAATATAAACGTGAACAGTGAAAATTCTTGCTAAAAATTATTTTTTGTTACTTATAATGAAATTAAATAACAAATAGAAAATACAATGGCAAATAAAGAGAAGGACTGTGAAAGAAAGGAAAAGCCTTTAAGTTTTGTTACTTTTAATGATTTATTTTCTCCTGTTTGAACATAGAGTCCTGCATTTTAATTTTGCTTTTGACTCCACAAATTATGTAGCCAACCCTTCAACCAGTTTACAGATAGAGAGTGTTGAGTATGTTAATCACATGTGAAAGAGAAGAAATGAAAATGAGTATGGGTAGGCTTACCTGCTAGCTTACATATTTGGAAATAGAAAGATAGCTTGCACAAAGTATTGTTTATGTAGTCACAACACTGTGACATATGTGCCCCCAAAGACAAAAAGAAAGATGTGATATAGAGCAATAGTTTTCTGTACCACAATTCTCTACTCCCACTTTTGAGATTAAAATGAGAGATTAATGATATTATTGGAAATATGAACTTTTCTAAAGAAATCTAACATAATACGTACTCTAGTATACGGGTATAGGAGAAATATAATGATAGGGGTAGGTGGCTCATAGAAAACAGTAGATTATTCCCCATTTCATTTGTCTTCAATATGACTGTTTGCTTGTTTCAGCTTAGGTTCAGCTTAGGTTTTCAGGTAAGGATACTTAGTAAGAGATTGTGTATCATTCAATGACTTTCTATAACAAGTATTCTCATAATATAGAAATTTCCCTTAGTTTAGTCAATTACATCATCCTTCATGTATCACATCTTCATTGCTCAACATTTAAGCTAATCTTTTTTTTTAATATTTATTGAATTTATCAGGGAGACATTGATTAGTAAAATTATATAGGTTTCAAGTGTGCATTTCTATAATACATAATTTATATATTGCATTATGTGTTCACTGACCAGAATCAATTCTCCTTCCATCACTATAAATTTGACCCCCTCTGTCCTCTTCCACCACCCCACTCCCTTCTTACCCACTAAACTGTTGTCTTTGTCTATGAGTTTTTGAGTCTTTGTTGGTCTCGTTCATTTGTTGGTTCGATTTTATATCCCACATGAGTAAAGTCACATGGTTCTTGACTTTCTGTCTAACATTTCTCTTAGAGTGATAATCTCAGGACCCATCTATATTGTCACAAATGGCATTATTTCATCTTTTCTTATGGCCGAGTAATATTCCATTGTGTGTATGTACCACATCTTCTTTATCCAATCATCTATCGAAGGTCTTTGGTTGTTTCCATGTCTTAGACACCATGAATAATGCTGGAATGAACATAGGGGTACAAACATCTTTATGGATAGATGTTTTCAGATTTTGGGGTAGATACCCAGAAGAGGGCATTGCTGGGTCATATGGTAATTCTCTTAATTTTTTCAGCAACTTCCATACTGTTTCCCACAGTAATTATATCAATTTACATTCCCACCAACAGTGTATGAAGTTTCCTTTTTGTCCACAACCTCTCCAACACTTGTTATTCCTTGTCTTATTGATAATACCATGTTTCCCTGAAAGTAAGACCTAGCTGAAAAATAAGCCCTAGCATGATTTTTGAGGATGCTCATAATAAAAGAACCACCCCAAACATAAGCCCCAGTTAAGATCATCAGCCACACATGGCTGTTAGAATAAATGTAGATTTTTGTACATGAATAAGTGAATAAATGTAGATTGTTGGAGCAAAAATTAATGTAAGACCTGGTCTTATTTTCAGGAAAACATGGTAGCTTTTCTAACAGGTATGAGGTGACATCTTGTTGGGACTTTGATTTGCATTTGCCTAATAGCTAGTGAAGTTCAGCATTTTTTCGTATATCGGTTGTCCATTTGTTTGTTTCTTGGGAGAAGTGTCCCTTCAGGTCTTCTGCCCATTTTTTAATTGGATTGTTTTTTTTGTTGTTGTTGAGTTGTATGAATTCTTTATATATTTTGGATATTAGCCCCTTATGGCAGGCATTGTTTGCAAATATCTTCTCCCTTTTGTCTGGTTGCCTCTGTTTGTTCTGTTGTGTTTTCTTTTGCTGTGCAGAAGCTTTTTACCTTGATATAGTCCCATTCAGTTATTTTTGTTTTACTTCCCTTGCCTTTGAGGTCAAATTCATACAATTTTCTCTGAATTCAAGGTCCATAAGTTTAGTACCTATGCTTTCTTTTATGCAATTTTTTGCTTCAGATCTTATGTTTAGGTCTTTGATCCATTTTGAGTTAATGTTGGTACATGGTGACAGAGAGCAGTCCAGTTTCATTCTTTTCCATGTGGCTTTCTCATTTTCCCAGCACCACTTATTGAAGAGACTTTCTTTTCTTCATGAAATGGTTTTATCTTCTTTATCAAAAATGTTCTGCCATATATATATGTGATTATTTCTGGAATCTCAATTCTGTTCCACTGGTCTGTGTGTCTGTTTTTCTGACTAATACCTTGCTGTTTGGATTATTGTCACTCTGTAGTATAAATTGAAGTCATGGAGTGTGATACCTTCAGTCTTCTTTTTTCTTAGGGTTGCTTTAGCTATTCAGGGTCTTTTGTGATTCCCTACAAATATGATAATTTTTTTTTCTATTTCTTTAAAAAATGCCATTGGTATTTTGATGGGGATTGCATTAAATCTGTATATTGCTTTGGATAATGTGGCCATTTTATTTATATTGATTCTTCCAATCTGTGAACACAGAATGTCTTCTCATTTCTTTGTGTCTTCTTCAATTTCTTTTAATAATGTATAATAGTTTTCAGTGTATAGGTTCTGTCCCAGTGTTACTGAACATGGTACTGGAAGTCCTAGCCAGGGCAATCAGACAAGAGAAAGAAATAAAAGGCATCCAAATTGGTAATGAAAAATTTTAAGTGTCACTATTTGCAGATAACATGATTCTTCATATAGAAAACTCTAATGACTCCACAAAAATACTATTAGAAATAATAAATACAGTAAAGTTGCAGGATACAAAATCAATGTATAAAAACCTATTGTGTTCCTATATACTACCAATTAAATATCAGAAAAAGAAATGAGAAAAATGATTCCTTTTGCAATGGCAACTGAAAGAATAAAATACCTAGGAATAACCTTAACATTTAAGCTAATCTTGATTTATTTGTTTTGACACTTCTTTCCTTTACTCAGTGCAGATGGAAAAAAATGCTTTTAGAACTTGGAACAACCTTTAAATCCTTTCAACTAAGGAAATAATAAAGAGTATTACCATTTCTACTACAATTAGAAACAGGAATATAACTATATATATTTTGTTTTCAAATTTAGTAGTTCCTTGAAGCAAGTACCCAAATTTTTTTCTATCAAAATGAGGTAATTAGTGATTAACATTTCCATACACCTTGTCCTCTCAAATCTCTCTTACTTTTTTTTACATATATCAGGTTAGTGCTCAGTATTTGTACACCTAAGGAATCTTTTGCATTCTATATTATTTCAATATTTTCCTTCTTGATCCAGATGATTACACAGACGCTTTGGCTCATAGGTCCCCTGTTGAATAGAGTTTGAATCTGCAGTTGCAGATTCATTTTTTTTTAGCTGAGCCACCCTGCCACCTGTTGGCAGCTCAGCTCGGGTCATGAATCGAACCAGTGTCCCTGTTGCTCAGAGCTCACACTCTTGAGTGAGCTCTTAACCAATTGAGCCACTCGGCCAGCCCTCAGGTTCATTTGTATAATCATGTCATGTCAATGTATTTCTCTTTTCAGTAAAAAACAAAAAACCACTGGCTTTATTTGCAGTTACATGAAATAACAATTCTATGCTTTTCCTGGAGGTCGTCAGCTTCACTAGTCAGTTTTCTTGTAGATAATGGACTCAGGCTTAATTTCTGGAAAGTAATACAATATTCTTGGAGAAATAAGGTGGTCAGTTTTTCTTTGCCTTTATTTCCTAAAAGATTTGTGGTAAAGCCCCCATCTTTCTATGGTTCTATAAAACATTGTTTCTAATATATTCATCATATTTATTTTAAATATTATTTTTTAAAAGTGATTTGCCCTCTCTGCAATAAAACTGTGAGCTTTTGGTAGGAGCAGATAGTGTTGGATGAACAGAAATTATTTCTTGTTCATTTTGCATTATCAGTCTTAGCAAGTTATTTTGTATAAGTGCTCAGCAAATATTTGTTGAATAAATGAAATGGTAGGATTTTAACCTATGTTTACCCAGAGAGATTACATTCACAGTCATGACTCAAATATCACTGGCTTGCTCTATTTGCTTGCATATTGCAGGAATTCCAGTTTCCTATTGTGGTGTGTGGTTATGTTTGGTGGTGGCTTATATGGGCTCATAAACAGTGTTGCTGTTGCTTTCTCTATAAAACTATTTGAGACGGAAACCACACACTATTAGTATGCTGTGGATACCATTCACAACGCACGGTCTTCTTGCTTAGGGTATTCATTTCCCAAAGCTAAACCTTTAGCTGCCAAAGCAGTACTGGGTTTCCTTCAGTCAATATTGTTCAGGAGCTATGCTATTTTCCATGTAATATAGGGAATATGTTCTCTCCAAATATGTGACAGCTACGGTTGTCATTAATGTATTTGTTCAATTACCAAATATGCATTGAAAGTCTTCTGTGTGCTAAGCACTGTTCAAGTTACTAGACAACAAATAACAAACAAGATAATAAAAGCAAACAATGAACAAGATAGCAAAGGTACCTGTTATTATGGCATTTATATTTACATGAGAGTTGAGATAATAAATACTTGACAAATATATGATTTTATATAGTGATATAGCACAGCCTGTACTCCATACCTCAAGTGCCTTATTTTTTTTCAATCTGAGTCACAAGATTCCTTCATATTTTATGGCTTCTGAAATCAAGATGTGTATTACATTGATATGTAAATTTAATGTAGTGCATCCTTTTATGTTGTTTTCTGTGGAAGTTTGTTATTGATAGTGCATGTGATGAAGAATGGCTCCTGAGTATGAAGGAAATATTGTGATACTTTCTGAAGACACCACTTTTAAGTTTTGCCTGCTGCACCTCTCACGGAGCATTGAAAACCAGTTCATTTAACTGAGCTAAGAAGTAGAGAGCACACTATCCACCGAATGTGTTTGCCCTAAAGTCCTGTATTCAAACATTCTTCATGAAGACTCTGTACCATCCTTTTTAATCAGCTCATGAGATATATTCTTGATGGGGCTGTGTGGCCCTCCTCAAGAGAAGGATGACACATACATAGATTGAAAAAAAACTTGGAAGAGGGGTGGCCAGTTAGCTCAGTTGGTTAGAGCGCAGTGCTCATAACACCAAGGCTGCCAGTTCGATCCCCATATGGGCCACTGAGTTGCACCCTCCACAACTAGGTTGAAACAACTACTTGACTTGGAACTGATGGGTCCTGAAAAAACACATTGTTCTCCAATAAATTTTTTTTTAATTAAAAAAAATTTGGAAGAATGTTTCACTGTTAACTAGGTCTTTAATCTTGAATTCAGAATAATGGATTGTGTCAAGTATCACTCAAAAATTATCTATCGCAAGGGATCAATATACCACAAGCAAATATTTGATAGGAAGCCTTGGAAAAAAAGATCTATGTTTCCAGTTCATCTTTTCTGAACTTGGAATTCTGCTTAACACTTCTCCTGAAGACACTAATAAGAGAGCCTGTGTGAGAGGAGCAGTAGCTGATGATATAAACTTGGGAGGTTCTATATGTCTTTCTAAAGATTAATATACATATTAGCAAATGTGTTACTTTGCTAGAGCTACTATAGGAGAATACTACAACCTGGGTATCTTAGAACAGTAGAAATGGATTGTCTCACAGTTCTAAAGGACAAAAGTGTGAAATTAAGGTGTTGGCAAGGCTATGATCTCTCTGAAGGTGTAGGGAAGGATCTGTTCCAGGCCTCTCGCCTAGCTTTTGGAAGTTCCTTGGCTTGTGGCAACAGAATCCCATCCTCACATAGTGCTAACCCTAAGTGTGTGTTAGTGTCCAAATTTTCCCTTTGTATAAGGACAGTAGTCATATTGTATTAGGGGCCCTTCCTACTTCAAGTTAATTTTCAAGTTAATTAACTACATCTGCAATGACCCTATTTCTGAACAAGGTCATACTCAGAGGTCCTAGGGGTTAGGACATCAACAAATATTTAGGTGACACAATTCAACCCATAACAGCATATTAAAATCTTTTGGAATACCATTAAAATAAGATTTAATTTTGGTTTTATCTAGGAATTCCTGTTTTTGTTTTAAGAATATAACACTTTATTATTATATTCCTATTAGCATCTTATAAAACATTGTAAGAAAGAGGCAAAAGAGAAAATCAAGGCATAAACTGTAGACTATATTTAAATTTAAGGTGGTGGTGGTGTGAATGGTAGATGAAACTTGAGAGGGAAGTTGTGTAAGTAATTGCTGAAGAAGTATAAAGACAGAAGTGCAATAAATATGGGGGAAGGGAGAGATTTCAACAGAAAGAGGCATACTGCTTATATCAACCGGCTTTTCCTGCATAACAGAACACCCCAGATTTCAATGGCTTCAAACAGTAAATATGTATTTCTCACATCTGTGGCATTCAGCAGATCTATACCGAACTTGGCTGAACACTGCTTATTCACTCATGCGTCTGTCGGTTGGCTCTGCTCCATGTATCTCTCCTTCTCCTGAGATCAGTGAGCACAGCCAGCATGCCCTCCTATGGCAATGGCAGAGGTGCAATAGGGCAAGTGGAAATATCTAAGGCCCCTTGAGACCTGAGCTTGGAATTACACAATTTTGTTGCTGCCTCATTCTATCTGCCAAAGCAAATCACATAATTGAGCCCACAATTAGAGTAGGAGGGCATCTGTCTTCACTTCTGAAGGCATTTGTCCACTGACCATCCTGTCTGGAATGTAACAGCCATAGGAAGCATATTAGTGCTGTGTTACCACTCACAGATGCATAACTGCAGGATTTTTATATTTTTTATTTATCTCTTCAACCTGGAGTTTCTCCTTCCAGTAGAAATTATGGGCTTGTACAATACTACCTACAGCCAGTACAAAGGGAATCTAGAGGCTGACCAAGGAGCCTATGTTCATGTTTAACAGTGATATAAATAAAGTATATGTTAATGGGTACTGAGCTGTAGCTATTCTAGGTATACAAGTATATCCATACTATACATGCACACAAACACACCACACAAATATTTGCTCTGCACGCTGATAGACTACAACTTTGGCCTCTTCAATGTAACCTCCCTCTTTATTCTCTGATTCTACCTTCTTACTTTTAAGTGCAGCCAGTATCTTTCACCTTTTGGGCCACATTTTCTAATATTCCATACTGCAAAAAATAAGCCAATGACCTGAGATATGAAACTGAGAATTTCACTGGAGATATATACAACTCTGTGAACACATTGTCACATTTTATTGCATAAAATTAGCTGTGCAATGGAATGGAAAATTCAATGCATAATAAACTACAATACCAATTCATTCATCTAATATGTATTGAATACCTATTATACATCAAGAATCATTCTAGTCTGGGTAAAATACTGACATCACTAAAATCATCCATTTCATAAGAATTTTTATCATATCACTTTAATTCAGCTGTGACATTAAAAAAAATTCAATGCATCATAAATTATGATGCCTGTTTATTCATCTAATATTTACTGAGTGCCTGTTATGTTTCATTCCCTATTCTAGGCTCTAGAGATACTGCAATGAACTCAGCTTACATTTGCATGGTAGTTACAGAAAAAAGCAAATATACAAATAAATATAAAAAAGAATGCCAGGTTACCATAAGTGCTATGCAGAAAAGCTAAAACAGAGGGAAAAGGTACACTGTGACGGGTAGGTGCTATTTTAGGTAGCTATACAGGATGGCTTCTTTGACCAGCTGATACCTGAGCAAATTAAAAATTAAACAGGGAGAGAGAAAGCCAAGAGAATATCTGGGGAAAGACTCTACCAGAGACAACAGTAGGCACAAAACCTTGCAGCGGTACTATGTTTGACATATTCAAGAATGTAAAGAAGACCAGTGTGGCTATCAGAGGACTAACCTCCCTCTAGGTCAGGTAGGGTACACATTAATGGCCTTGTCAAGATTTGGGATTTCATCCAAAGTTTAGCCATTGGAGGGTTTTGAATAGGGGTAATAGGAGGATAGTGCATTATTTTTGTTATTAATCCATGGTTTTACTCTGTCCATAAAAATGCTATAATGTGGCACCAATCCACATTCCTAGGCTTATCTCAACTACATTCTTCCATAAATCCTAATTCTCTAGGAATAGATTCTGTCATCATTTCCCATTATTCTTGTCACTGCTTATCAAAATCTACTCATCTTTCCAGGTCTCCAAGTTTCAAATGCCACCTCCTTTTCAAAGGAGTATTTCTGATTAATTTCTCCATCCTCAAGCTCCATATCCTTTTGTGCTATCCATGAGTTTTTTTT
>NW_017731587.1:629399-632335 GCF_001890085.2 Hipposideros armiger
TAGGTCTATGTTTACAAACTTTCTGTTTGATACTGCATTTCTTCAATTTACTTTTCACCTATAAGATAACTCTTTCTTGAAGTTTAATTAAAAGATTTTAATTTTTTTTATTTATTTATTTTGGTGAGTGCATGATGACCAACCATGTACTAATTACTTAACTGTTGCCCCAAGTCACACAAGTCCAACAATTGATACAGGGATTATTACTAGTGATAAACTCTGTTCATTATTTGCTAACACTATATGCCAAGGTGCAATCCCCTAGTTCTCTCAAGTTTACTCTCAATGCGAAATTACCAAGAGGTAGCGAGGCCATCTTTCAAGAAAATGTGGGAAGTTTCTACCAAAAATTTCTCTGCCTATACTGTAAATCTTTCACATAGTGTTGTTCTTACCAGGCACTGTTAACCTGTTCTTGGTACCACTATTTCCTCTGTATGCCTTCAAGTCCAGTGATCATCAAAGCAATCTCCACAGGGTACCAATTACCCCCAGATCATAGCTATTATCAGCACTATCTGTTTCTGGGCATTATGACAAAAAAAAAAAGAAAAAAAAAAGGTAGACAATGTCTATTTGTGTTATACTCTGAGAAAAGCTCCAAAACAATGCTTAATGACAGGTACCACTAATTTAGCTCTCACAATATGCTAGGCACTGTGCTAAATTATCTCACTTAATGTTTATTATTTTTATTAAAAATTTAAAACTAAAGCTAAAAATAGGGAGTAAATTGTTCAAGATCACTTGATAAGTGGCAGTGCTGTTTTTCACATCTACCTGTACTCTCAACCTCAGGTTCTGGCTTCTAAGTATTCCTTTTTCATTACCTCTAGGATCTAGACATGAGTCTATGAGCTGCTGAGCTGTAAGAAATCCAAATGAAAAACACTATGTTCTAAACAAAATCTTTCTACCCCAACATCCCTGATATTGTGTTATACAGCCAAAGCTGTTCTCCCTGATTTTCTTTTTCAAACAAGTTTCTTCCTAAGAAATGCCTACACATCTCATAAAAATAGATATTAGTTCTATATCTNCAGTGTCACTGGACCTCATATGTGGGATCCAAACCGGGGCCCTCTGGCATCCCAAGCCAGCTCTTAACCAATGTGCCACTCAGCCGGCCCCTGCAATTATTTTTTAATTGCCTCAATGAAGTCTCTTCAAAATATTAAACTTAGTTTTCACAGAAACAGCTTTCTCTCAATCTCTCTTTTTCTGCACATGTATTTCAGATTGCACTGGCTTATGTAAAAGACTTAATGGAGCAGGCCTGAGACTATTATCCTTAGAAAGTCCTGCTTGCAAAATTGGCCCTTAGCTGGTGTGAGGGAACTTGACAGGCAAACAATTCTCTACACTGGCATAAAGTTGTCTCTAAATGGTAAAAGTGGCCCATTGTGTCCTTATTTGTTTGTGCAAACAACATAATTTAGGATGAACACCCACTTTCCCGAGAGTTTGGAATTTTGTTATGTGTCAGGCAGGATGCCTTTGTGACTGATTCTCAAAAACCCTGGACTCCTAGGCTCACGTGGGCTTCCATGGCAGACAACACCTTACCCAGGTTGTCACCCCTAGTTGCTGGAGAAATTAAGTGTGTCCTGTGTGACTCCACTGAGAGAGGACTCTTGAAAATTGGTGCCATGTCTCCTGCTAATTTTGCACTCTACACCTTTTCTGTTTTCTGATTTTGCTTTTATCATTTCCCTGTAATAAATCTTAGCTATGATTACAGCTATATATTTAGCCCTTCTAGCAAATTATCCCACTTGGGAGCAATCTTGGGGACCCAAAACACAATGTGATTCTAAATTAAATTACCATATTACTAAAGCAAATATAGCTGATTTTGGAACACACATAACTGATTTTTAGTAAGTGTATGACTCAATTAGTGAGAGCAAAAGTGCATGGATATTCAAGAGTCACCGTGGGCAATTAGTGCATCCCAGACATAAATCAACATATTTTCAGAGAGAGGAGGCGATACTGGTTAATTTACCAAGGAAATAAAGCTCTCCTTAAGATCCAAGCTTAACAGACCTACATATCCCCACAGAATATAACACTGCCCTATGTATAATTAGATGTCAGGGAATATTTATTAAAAAAAGTCTTTAACCATTTAAACATTTGACTGAATTATGTTTTAAGCAAGGTAAAAGATTCACAAAGAATCTTTTTTTTAAAAAAGGAAACATAAATGACAGGCATCGATAAAAATATTTATAGACACAATGTGGGTTTAACAAAAGAAAAACATATGATGTTTCCAGTTTTTCATTTTCAACTTAATATGAAAAGAAATCGGTAGCTTTTCCTCACTATACATCAAAGTATTTATTGTTTTTTATTTTAGTAAATGTGCTGCCTGACTATTTCAGGTCTTACGGTTTTTATTCTGGTTCACTTAAGCTCTCTAAGACAGAGAAAATCACAGGGGTATTCCTGCTCCAAAACAAATCTGACATTCTCCAAAGCCATCATTCTTCTTGTCAACAGATTCAGTTCAATTTGTTATATTGATATAAAACTGGAACTCTGAAAACTAAATAGCCTAAGAAGCTATGATCCTTCTATGCTGGTTTGAAGGATTCTGCCATTTAGACAAGTAAATTACTCCGTTTAGAAACTATTATTACGGTTTACTATAAAAATCAAGAACAATTGTTAAAAATGTTGATTTATCATAATCTAGGTAAATTGCTTCACTTTGCTGCTGACATGATTTCCCACAGCTTTTGGTCATCCAGAAAGGGTTAGCTTTAAAAACATTAACTTAGAATGGTCTATGATGTACATGTGCTAAAAATCACTTCATTATCATTTTTTTTTCTGATTTAGAACCCTTTGAATACCTAGACATCTGGTACCAACCAAGTCTATGTG
Source organism: Hipposideros armiger (assembly GCF_001890085.2). NCBI lineage: Eukaryota > Metazoa > Chordata > Mammalia > Chiroptera > Hipposideridae > Hipposideros > Hipposideros armiger. The sequence continues at coordinate 632,298 of NW_017731587.1, forward strand.
ATCATAATTTTATCTGAACCCTCAAAATTACCAGTTAA
>NW_017731587.1:633932-636148 GCF_001890085.2 Hipposideros armiger
TATTAGCATTGGAAATAACTTTAAAAGTAAGAAGTGGGTGGGAGAAGAAAAGAAATAGAAAAGAGGAAGGAAAGAAGGAAATAAGAAAAACAGAAATACATTATTATCATACCTAGAGATAAAATAAAGGTAAATCTAAAACTTAAATCCTATTAGTTGAATAACAAAAGTTTACATGATAAGGCCTCATTATTATTTTTCAAATTAAACCTAAAAAATCAAACTTGAAAAAGGCATATGAGTGATTTCTTGAAGATTTATAAAGGATAATAACATATACATAACTTCCCTGAGGATCAATCAGTACAGTGCCTTTATTACACTCGAAATTCATTCATTACACTCGAAATTTTGCATCAAATTTAATACTTTGAGTATAAATTATCAAAACATGCTAGCAGTTGATAATATAAAACCATCTTAGTTATGGGGAAGGTTAAGAAAGAACAAACAGAAAAGTGAACTTTACCATTGCAGATAGCATTATTGAAAATTATTTATTTGAGTAGTCCATAAATAAATATTCTCTGATATTCAGGTTCAAAAACAAATATCTACTGATTTATATGCATTATATACAAGACAATTTATTAGAATTAGTCACCCCCTACAAAGTGAATAGAGACAAGCTGAGAAGAAAGAACCTTTATATAAAAAGATATTTAAAAAAATAAAAACAATAAGGTGAGATTGATGCTTCTGACTAGTTTTGAGGATCAGGGACTGTATTTACCCTCCTACCTAAAACCACATGAAAAACAAGCAAAATATAGGAAACAGTGGTTCTAAAGACCTTATATATCAAACAACAAAAGGCAATGATCTCTGAGAGACGAACAACAAATAAGTTAAGCTTTAGGACTGTACCCACATACTATCTTCAGAGACTTTCTAGGCCATGGAGAAGATAATCTAGGTGGAATCCAACAGTCTCCATGAATTGAGGAAATGGAGCTGAGAGCCGTGTAAACTAAAGTGTCTAGAATTCACAGGGCAGGGTACTGGTGAGAAGAGAGGTACCCAGAAAAAACAACACCAAAGATCTGCAGAGATCCCCCTCAAATATTCAGCAGAGTGCTGTGAGGTACATATGGGTGAGGAAGTCACCCAAAGTCAGGAATAAACCACTCAAAAGGATTAGAGAAAACAGTACACATAGGAACAGGAATAGCACATGTCTCTCAGCCAGAATGACCTCTAATTCATAAGCCATTGGGNACAAAACTGTTAGCATGCTGAAACAATTTGAGATATTTATACTTTTAAGGCAATAAAAGGGTTTCCTGTTATTCTAAGGCACAAAGAAAATGGATTTTGCATGAGTTACTTTTCATTCAAATGTTAATAAGTTTAGGACAATTTAAACATTCCAGAATAATAGTATTTTAAGTTTACCTGAGCATATGCAAACAAAAAAAAACTCTTTTATTCTGATGTGAAATCCAATATGTCGATTCAGAGCCCAGTCCAGCAATTGACCCATAAAGAAACTGAATAAATACCTCTGAATAAAGAAGTAAATGAAAGCATTAATGAGTAAATGAATGAATATATAAATTGGAGATTTGGGGAGGAATAGATCCTGATCTCTCTGAAATTATAAAATTTACAATGAGAAAAAGAAGAGGCACCTACACATAGCATACTGTTAAAATAATGATACAGACATTGGGATACTGGAGAACAGAACATCATGTTATATAAAAATTCTTTGTGATATATGAGTTATCCCTCAGTTCTTAATATCTAAATCAAATAAGAGTGTACCTTACTATCATAGTTATTTCTAACCATGGGTTTATTCACCAACCTCTATCAATAGTACTAAAATATTTGTTTGTAGAACATGAATGTGTAGGTCAGAAGTCTCAATTTCTTTTAAATGTGTTTTTCCAAATCCCTCTAAAGGTCTCAGCTAATCACTATACTCACTTTTAAAATAGGAGATGAGGTAATTATATGACTCGTGCAAAGGTTCAAATCAAGTAGAAAATCATGTAATAAAAGATATTGTGGAATGGGGTGCAGAGATATAATTTATTCTTACACTCATCAATGCTATAGTTAAATGATAAAAGATTACAAAGTGTTCTTTAAAAAAATCTTGATTTTGGATTCAAAAGATTTTGGATTTTAACTCTATGGAAAAATTCAAAATAGAAAGACAAGTGCATCAACCATCAATTAAACCACCCAGAAGTTTTCCTTTTGAAGAA
>NW_017731587.1:639392-643012 GCF_001890085.2 Hipposideros armiger
CATATTTGGTACCTAATTTCCAACACAGGTACCAAGATGTAAAAGTAATAGACTCTTCAGTAATAGTGCTGGAAAAAACTAGATAAACACATGAAAAACAATAAAATTGGACCCTTATCTTATGCCATACACAAAAGTCAACTCAAAATGGATTAAAAATTTGCACATAAGACCTAAAAGCCATAAATCCCCTAGAAGAAAACAGGGGAAAAGCTCCTTGACATTGGCCTTGAAAATGATATTTTAGCTATGACACCAAAAGAATAGACAACAAAAATAAAGAGGTGGGACTATATCAAACTAAAGAGTTTCTGCACAGCAAAAGGAACAATCAACAGAGTGAAAAGGCAACCTACTGAATGGGAGACAATATTTGCAAACTCTATATCTAATAAGGAGCTGATTTCCAAAATATATAAAGAACATATACAACTTAATAGCAAAGAAACAAACAACCTGTTAAAAAAAAATGGGTGAAGGACCTGAATACACGTGTCTCCAAAGACATACAAATGGCCAACAGGTATATGAAAAAAATGCTCAGTGTCACTAGTCTTCAAAGAAACGCAAATCAAAATTACAATAAGATGATATCCTTTCATCCCTGTCAAAATGGCTATTATTATTTTTTAAATTTTATTGTTAGTTTCAGGTGTACAGAACAATNTGAATTTCAGAATATTAGCATTGGAAATAACCTTAAAAGTAAGAAGTGGGTGGGAGAAGAAAAGAAATAGAAAAGAGGAAGGAAAGAAGGAAATAAGAAAAACAGAAATACATTATTATCATACCTAGAGATAAAATAAAGGTAAATCTAAAACTTAAATCCTATTAGTTGAATAACAAAAGTTTACATGATAAGGCCTCATTATTATTTTTCAAATTAAACCTAAAAAATCAAACTTGAAAAAAGCATATGAGTGATTTCTCAAAGATTTATAAAGGATAATAACAAATACATAACTTCCCTGAGGATCAATCAGTACAGTTCCTTTATTACACTCGAAATTCATTCATTACACTCGAAATTTTGCATCAAATTTAATACTTTGAGTATAAATTATCAAAACATGCTAGCAGTTAATAATATAACACCAGCTTAGTTATGGGGAAGGTTAAGAAAGAACAAACAGAAAACTGAACTTCACCATTGCAGATAGCATTATTTAAAATTATTTATTTGAGTGGTCGATAAATAAATATTCTCTGATATTCAGGTTCAAAAACAAATATCTACTGATTTATATGCATTATATACAAGACAATTTATTAGAATTAGTCACTCCCTACAAAGTGAATAGAGACAAGCTGAGAAGAAAGAACCTTTATGTAGAAAGATATTTTTTAAAAAAAATAAAAATAATAAGGTGAGATTGATGCTTCTGACTAGTTTGGAGGATCAGGGACTGTATTTACCCTCCTACCTAAAACCACATGAAAAACAAGCAAAATATAGGAAACAGTGGTTTCAAAGACCTTATCTATCAAACAACAAAAGGCAATGATCTCTGAGAGATGAATAACAAATAAGTTAAGCTTTAGGACTGTACCCACATACTATCTTCAGAGACTTTCCAGGCCATGGAGAAGATAATCTAGGTGGAATCCAACAGTCTCCATGAATTGAGGAAATGGAGCTGAGAGCCATGTAAACTAAAGTGGCTAGAATTCACAGGGCAGGGTACTGGTGAGAAGAGAGGTACCCAGAAAAAACAACCCCAAAGATCTGCAGAGGTCCCCCTCAAATATTCAGCAGAGTGCTGTGAGGTACATATGGGTGAGGAAGTCACCCAAAGTCAGGAATAAACCACTCAAAAGGATTAGAGAAAACAGTACACATAGGAACAGGAATAGCACATGTCTCTCAGCCAGAATGACCTCTAATTCATAAGCCATTGGGGAGAATTACTCAGAACAATCTTGGCTCAGTAGTGGGGAATATATAATTAGCCATAGACTAAACACTGCTCAGGTTCTACCTAATAAATCTTAGAAGCAAGACCTAAAAGTATCAAATAGTTTTCCAAGTAACTAAACTACATCCCAAAACAAAACTCAATAGTACTTTTAGGAATATAAAAACTAACAGCACTCAACATGGAGAAATTCACAATGTCTATACCTAAGAAATGTATTGAAGAGCACTAGAAGCATTAACTATGTTAGTAAATATGTATGTTTTTTTTTTTATTGTGTAAATTTACTTAAAAGAAAAAACTGGACTTTTGCTTCCAGAAAGGTGGAGTAGAAATCCTTTTCCCTATTCCTTCACGAAGTGCAACTAAAAACTCTGAACATTATATAGTGTATATATAAAACAAATACAAAAAGGCTTAGAAAGGTAGAGAGAAAGCAGACTGGCTAGGGAACTGGGACTCAGTGATGACATAGCAGTGAGTTCCCTGAGTTTTCTTTATGCCTTATAAAATCACAAACATGATGAGGCAGAAGCCAGCAACCCACAGAAAAAATATGTACGTAGAAAGTTATTACTTTTGAAAAAGTAAGGTAGGAGTTATGTCTCTTGTCAATTTGGAGTAGCAGGGATTGTATTTACTCTCCTGCCTAAAACCACATGAAAAACAGACAAAATATAGAAAAGAGTTATCTTAAAGACATTCGGCATTATGTAACAAAGATGCTTAGGTGTGCAAACACACACACATACACACACACACACACACACACACACACACACACACACACACACACACAGAGCTCCAAAGAATGCCTACATTCTCTAATGATAAGATAGAGAAAGGGGCAGCCTAGCAAGAGACAAAAGTTTTAGACAATTGCTCTACTCCAGCCAAACAGCACAGAAAAATCATGTAGCCCCATATCCACTGACACCTGGAAAGGCTGAATGTAGAGTCTAGACTTCCAACCTAGCCAGGATGTAATGAGTCATCCCAGCCCTAACCCCACCCCCCACCAGTACCAGGGTGGTATCAGGGAAGCCCAAGTAGGAAGCCAGGACTTTTATCCCTTTTAGGTGGTAACAAGCCTTCCTCTGCGTGGTATCAATGAAAACCACCAGGGGAACAGTAACAAGAAATTCCTCTTTTCTCCAGCCAGGTTGATTCCAGTGGAATAGGAAGCTAAAACTCCTATATTCACCCAGTAATAATGAGCAGACATTCTCTTTTGTGTCAACAGAAGCTGTGTGAGGAACCTTCACTTTCAGTCTCACCTTATAGTAATGAGGTGAGGAACTCTCTGCCTGCTGAAGTGAGGTCAGAGCAAACCAGCTAAAATGGAAGGTTTAAACCAAATCCAAATACTCATAGAAAACATCCAGATTCCAATTAAAAATCACTTGCCAGGAAACAGAAAATTTTCAACTTGAAAGAAAAAAATAATCAAAAGACCAATAGGACAGATAATTTAGAATTATGTGACAAAGATGTAAGGCAGCCACTATAAAAGTGTTTCAATGAGCAAGTACAATCATGCTTAAAAACAAATTTAAAAATTTCAACAAAATAAAAATTATCAGCAAAACCAATAAGTATATAAAATATAATTATAAATATACAATACAAAAAAGAAGCAACTAAATGTAGAACTGAAAATACAATAACAAATAAAACCTAGTGGATGGGATCAACAATAGAATT
>NW_017731587.1:645290-657382 GCF_001890085.2 Hipposideros armiger
GGTACACCCATTATAAAAAACAGTATAAAATTATAAAAATAAATACAGATATAACATAATATCCCACATCCAAGCAAGTAAAGTCTCAATGTTAATATCAGTCAAGTAGGTTAGAGCTAAGAATATCACCAGCGATAAAGAAAATCATTTCATAGTGATAATAGAGTCAGGTCATCAGAAGAACATAACAATTATAAATATTTATCCACCCAATAACAGAGTTCTGAAATGTATGAAGCAAAAACTAGAACTGCAAGGAGAAAAAAAGCAAACCCTGAATTATACTTGGAGACTTCAATACCCCTCCCTCAATAAAGGACAGAACAAGTGGATGAAAATATGTAAGAACATAGATTTGAACTGCATTATCAAAGAACTGGACCCCATTGATATTTATAGAATGTTCCGCCCACAAATAACAGTCTACTTATTCTTTTTAAGTGCACAGAGATATTTTTAATTTAACACTATAGACCATAATGTGGACCATAAAGGAGTCTCAAAAATATAAAAGACTTCATTATTACAAAGAGTGTATTCTGACTACAGTGAAAATAAATTTAAAATAAATAACAGAAAAATATCTGGAAAACCCCCAAATATTTGAAAACTAGATAACACATTTCTAAATAAACCCATGTGTCAAAAAAGAAATAAAAAGGACATTAGAAGGTATTTTGAGCTGAATAAAAATAAAAGCATAACAGATCAAAATTTGTGGAATGTTTCTAATGTAGTAAATATTGGGAAATTTTTAGCACTATGTGCCTATATTTAAAAGAGAAGAAAATTAAAAATTAATTAGTTTCTACCTCAAAATACTAGAAAAAGATAACAAATTAAACCCAAAGTCAGCAGAAAAAGGAAATAATAAAGAGAAATCAATAAAATAAAATAAAATAAAAAACAGAAAAATAAGAGAAAACTCAGAAAAACTAGAACCTGGCTCTTGAAAATATCAGTAAAATTAATAATATCAGTAAAATTAATAAACCTCTCACTAGACTGATCAGTAAAAAAAGAGGGAAGACAGTTTACCAATATCAGGAATGAAGGATGTGACATCACTACAGATATTATATATATTGAAAGAAAAATAAGAGATTATTATTATTATATCATAAGGACAGAAAACAAAGCAGATCCACAGTTACCAGAAAATAGGGATGTGAGAGAGAGAGGCTCAGGAGGGAAGAATCACAAAGATCAATAAAGAAACTTTCAGGGGTAATAAATATATTATGTTGATTATGGTGATGATTTCATAGCCGTATGCATGTCAAAATTTATGAAGTTATATTATTGAAATATGTGCAGTTGCATGTCAATTATACCTCAAGAAATCTACTAAACACAGGAGGTAAACAATGCCAAATTAACCTAAGAAAACAAATTTAACAAACAGAACCGATTTTTAAAAATATAATTATTGATAGTTAATGAAGGCCTCACAGAGGAAGTGAGATCTGTCTCAACAATTAATCCTGTCTACTAGTCATAAGCATACCAACAGCTGACCAGAAATGAACCCTAGAGGATTTTGCTTGGTCCACTCAGTTGTAGGACCATCTGCTTTTTTTTAATCAGTCACAAATTATTACAGTTAGTTTCTCTACAACTATTTCACATAGAATACAGATTTCACACAAAAATATAGTCTTCCGGTTGTTGTTTGTTTGTTTGCCTTGTTTTGGAAAATGTGAACAACTGGCAATGCTAGGCACATTTTCCCCCAAGGAAACACCTTTTCACTTCTTACTGTGGCGGTCACACTGGCCAGTTCTACAAGAGTGGATGCTCAGCTTCTTTGATTGAGTATCAGTTTCCACCTACCATCACAGTCATGCTATGAGTTTTCTTACAGTAAAAAGGAAAAAATAAATTTTCTTTTCAGCTTCATTCACTTAGACTACCTGCCTTGGTCCTGGGGCATTTTATTTTGAAGCCTTGCTGGATAGACTGTTATCAGGGATCATGAATGATTAAAACTACAATCGGGGAGATCTTCTTAAACTAAATATTTTGACATCATGCAATCACAAAAAAAACAAAACTTCGCTTTTACTTGGTCTTCGTAGGGTAGTACATCCAACAGCAAGCTCGATATACTTAAACAGGAACATTCCTCAGCTATTACTAACCCAGGAACATTAAAGTGGTGCCCTGGGAAGTGTATTGATGTGGCTCCATAAGAGATCTCTTTTCCACTTTGGGGCTCCAAAGAAATCTCTCTTACTTGATAAAAAGAGCCAAAATAAAAGTTTCCCTTTATCCCTCTGCCACAGAAAATGGAGTCAGTAGAGAGAAACTATTTCTTTCGTTAACAAGTAAAAAGCAGAAAGTCACTATTTTGCAAAATGTATTGGAGGAAGGAAACTTCTTCATAAAAAATCAAAAGATAGTGCAAATTAGATTATAAACATTGGCAGATACAATTATAAATGCTTACTGCAAAATATTATTTGGCTCCTAATCAGACAAGCATAACTGGGAGATATTTTAAATGTCAGAATTTTAAGGAATTGAGACTGGAAATGAATAAGGGGACCCTTGATCAGGGTGGGGTTAGAATCCTTCCTTAAAAAATGTCTCACATTCATATGAGCTAGGCACTATGCTAGTTCTCACAGAAACTCTCTTGTCTAGGTACTATTCTTTTTTATTATACATATGAAGAAAGTGAGTCACAAACAGGTAAAAAAATAATTGTGCCAATATGCAAACTCAAATCTGTGTGATCCGGATCACTTGCCCTTACCCACTTCATTGTACTGCCACTCTGTCCCCTTCATGTCAGGAAACTGAATACTGATACAAGAACTCTAAGTATACCGCTTATCTTTGTTGTATGTGTGTACTTATGCTTCAATTGATACATAAGCTTTAAATCTTTATACTTTTTCTAAGGAACACTTGATCTTCTCCGTGCAGCAGCCATTACAACTAACTGATTCCTGGGTCAGTATAAAAAACACCCTACGACAACACTTGATTCAAAATGGACAAAAGTCACTAGGCTATAGGAACGTTCAGATAACTTGATTTGTTTATGGCCCTGTATTGGGACACAAACCTCATTTACACTCTCAGATTCCTTCACTGCCTCCTTCTTCCTCTCATACAGACCATTCCAGACTTAGATGAAACATCACACCCTGGGATATAGGATCTGACTTTCTGATTTTACCAGGAAGAGTAGGGACTTTCTCTCTGGGAGGGGGAAAGAGAAAATGTTGACCACAGGAAAGGAGAGGGGATTTACTCCCCTGAAGCACACTCCCAGTTGTAGTTTCTTCTTGCATTCTGAGGAGGTTCTGACTGCCTGCCAAGCAAATATGCACCATGAGTGACCTGCTGTCTCTCTTTTCAGATCATTGTGAAAAAGTAGCTCGGAGGTAATGCATAACATCTTCCCTTTATTGAGTTCACTTTCCTTTTTCCCTATTGTCAGTATGCTGGACTTGTATTTCCCAAATACCTATCAGTACTTTAATCCTTACTTCAGAATCTGATTACTAGAAAACCTAGGCTACGAAAATTTATACTAGAAATTGTTACATAAAACGGAAACTTGGGAGAGTATTTTTGGAATCGGATTGTTCATTTGTTGGGAAAAAACTACTCATGATAAGGAGGCTGGACCAGGAGCTGTGTACTCGTATACACTGCTGCCTTAACTCACAGAACACCTACCTCTACCGGATTTTGTTCAGCCCAACTTGTCAGGTAGTGTTGACGCTTTCCAATCTCATCAAAACACACTGTGTCCATGGAGCTTACTTACTTTGTCCAGACATTGGATAAGATACAGTCCACAAGTTATACGTCAATCGGGAATGAAAGAAGACAATTAGGCAGACACTGTGTAGCCATTGGTAGTAGATAGTCTTCACTTACTGATGATAGTCTGGTGCTGAAGCAACATCCCATAGCTCTCTGGTTCTAGAAATAAAAGGTCCATATTTCCACTCCCCATGTAACTGATACCTATTGGGGAACGGCTTCTGACCATCTCTCCTCTCATCAGTGCCTCTTCTTCTCTTTGCTGAGAATTAAAGAGTATAAATATAGTGCTTATTATGAGTATACCTATAAACCTGACACCCCTTTCCAACTAATGAGACAAAATGCCATATGAATTGTGTTTGCTAAGACATGGCCTGTAATGAATATTGAAATTAAAGTTCATTTGTGGCCATTCCTCACTGAACCTCAACATCTGAATTGAGACTGATTTTATATATGTGAATTATTGTAAGTTCATTCCTCAAAAGATAGCCCAATTCCTAAGATCTGTCTATCATGGCCCCATTAGGGTCAAGAATTTTAATTTGCAAGTAAAGAACTGAATTTCAATCTCAGAGTGGTCATAATTAGCAAAATCTAATAGAATCCATTTTCCAGCCTTATGGAGATCAATGTCTTTACATTCTCAAAACTGCCACCTGTAATAACAGTCAGTTACCGAGATCCAGGTAAGCTAAAATCAGAGCATTCACAAGACACTTTTCCAGTACTTCATGCCTGTCAGCATCTTCTTCCCTCCATCCCCAAGTTTAAAAAGGTCTGCAGGTCTTGAATACAGTATCCTCTCTTAGATGCACTGGGCCTTCTTTTCACAACTGTGAGGTAAATCATTGAATCACTTAGTTTTCAAGTTGTAATCCTCAAAGTTCCATTTGTAGCCACTAACCCTCAAAATATTTGTAATTAGTAGGTCAGGTCCAATCAGTGATGGTGCATATTCTTCAGAGTTAGTACTCAGAAAATGCTTAAATACTACCAACCCTACATTTCATAGAAGTGTGGAGTACTCAATATCTATGTAGAGACATCAACCTATATATTATGAGGAAGCTAGCACTTATAACAGCTTTGCTGTGCATGTTTTAATATCCTATTGAAAACATCATGTTATTTAAACAAAATAATAATACTTCAAGGAAATTCATATCTCCAAATTAAACGACCATATTTCCCTATGTATAAGACACACCCTTTTTCAAAAAAATTTGGGGTCTAAAAACTGGGTGTGTCTTACACAGTGGTTGTATGAGCGCAAAAGCAAGCATGAAAAAAGTGGGAAATGCAAGTAAAAAAAAATCTACAACCACTGTATAAGACGCACCCTGTTTTTAGACCCCAAATTTTTCGAAAAAGGGTGCGTCTTACACGTGGGGAAATATGGTAATAAAATTCAGAAGATTAATCATTTGCATGAGGCAGTATTGTTGGTAGTGGTGATAAGGGTTTTTGCTTGCTTGTCCTCATTAGTCATTGAGTATCTATAAAAAATCACTCAAGTCCAGCATTGGCCACTGGTTCCAAAGTGGAGTCCAAGGCATCTTGAATTCAGGGTATGATATGTTCGTTCCCTTTAATGTAACTTGATTTTGCCTAATTCTTTTTCCTGCATCACCATCAATAGGGGATATATATATATACAAGAAATCTAGCTCTACTACTAAATTGCAAATTTTCAACATGCTTCAACTTCTTGGTTTCAGACAATACATTATCCCTAGAGTTCTCCCGAAATTTCCCAAGTTCGTTCAACTCTATTGTGTGTTTCCCCATGGAAAAATAAGTCATTCATTCTAGTTTGGAGTATCCTTCATAGATTTTTATTCCACTATGAACATATTGAGGAGGCTCCTAGTCAGTTTTTAGGCTTTTATATAGGGAATACTCTAAGTATTATCCATGACAAGAGAGAAATAGGAGATAATGACTGGCCTGTTTTCTGCCTCTTTTGCACTTGTACACAGAATGTGAAAAGGAAGAGCATCTAGTTATTGGATGCCTTCCTGCTGCTGACAGTAGTGAGCCAACATTTAAAAAATGATGTTGGCATTCACTGCAATCAGAAGTGTCTACACTTCTTAACTCTTTCTAAGTCTGGACATATAAGTATGGCAGTATCTACCTACTGAATGCTGTTATTATCCATTAAGGAAATTCCAATTCAATAATGCCATTACCTAGATATGGATAGGTTCCAAAACATTAGCAGAAAGAAAAAGAGAACAGAGGAGAGGGGGAGAGTGAGGGAGGAAGTGGGGGGAGAGTGGGGAGAAGAGAGAGAGAGAAGGTGGAGAACTATTAATTGAATCTCCTTACATCCAGAAAAAAAGCATCCTCCTTAGAAAGATGGAGGGAGAACAGAAAGAAAAGAAAGGAAAACAAGCCAAAGTCTAAATCTGGAGATGATGTCCATGTTTTTCAAAGAACTAATATTGCTGCAACCACAGTTTCCTCTCTGTCACCATACTGCTTCATTGTCTAGGTACATGATAACTGATCAAGTGGTATCCTCAAGTATCTCCCCTGGGCTACCTCAAGGTATGTAACACTACTATTGAAACTTAATGTCTGTTTTAATATATTCTTATTGGCACTAGCTAGTAGGTTTGGACCTTGGCCAGTGTCATTTCTATGTGCACCTCTAGGAAAAGAGTTTACCCTCTCTAGGCTTGCCTTCAGCTTCTGCGTCTTCTCCTTCCTTGATCAGCTTTAATAACTAAAAAAGTGGGGGAAGGGGGGAGCAATCATATTCTATTACACTTAGATAGAGCAATTTACTTGGAAAAGCTTGAGCCTGAAACTGATCCAAAAATTATTTAAACTCATTTTCAGATTCCTTAGATTTTCAGGTTATAAAGATATTTTCCCCCTAGCATTCTGGAAAGTGATTAAGAAATTTGCTGTAACTGCCCTCCAGCTCTCTACTCACCAAAAAATCCACTTGAAGGCATTTACACATTCTTCTATGGTCACTGACTTCTTTTGATTTTTTTGTGGGGGGAAGACGCAGGGGGGCTAGAGTGCTCAAGTACGGAGTTGTCTGACTGATACTTCTATATCTTAGCAACACCTCAAAAAGACACTTGGGTCATAGCTGAAAAGGTCCCTGACCTGATACTGGGATAGGATTTCCTGAAAACTATTCCAGCTTTTGATTATCGTTTCATCCAGTAAAAGAGGAAATAAGTATCCTAATGCTGAGATGTATTCATCAGGCTGACTGGAAGCATTTTTCAATTCATCCAGGTTACCTGTCATCAGACTCTCATTTTAAAAGGATCCATCAAGGAAAAACAAAAACAAAAAAGCATTATTTTTATTGAACCACAGACTAGTTCCCAACAAACTCTTTGTCGATAGGCTAGCACACAAAGTAGATAATTAATTGCATGGAAACCATTCCTTTTGGTAGAGCCTTTCTAAGCATCTATGTCTAATATGATTTTAATGAAGTTTTTCACATTCCAAAGATTGCATTCACTGCTGGTCATTACTTCTACCTCCAAAAATATGAGTATCAAATTGATCTTTATATATGCATTACTCCTCTATTAAACTGGTGCTAAAGAAGCAGGAAAGATATATTAAATCTAGCTTAGAGATACTATTATGCCTATGAAGTAATTCAGGTTTCATTCAAGATATATTACATTAAAGGATGGGCACATGGGTAAATCACCTATGAAGGAGATGGGGAGATAAACCAAAAGAGACAGAGTTGACCCTTTTATCTGACTCATGGCAAGGTTACATCTGTGTATTGTGGATGGGCCTCCAAAATTAATAAGGATGCTGACTCACCTCATAGGAGATTTCCCAGCTGACCCTGTAGTTAGGACAAGACTTTCTTTTCATGCCATCATGTAGCCATACAAATCAGCCAAGTCCCCCATTTTAGTCAGATAACTTGTGATGCCTATCCCTTTAGGTGATGAGATGTCCAAAGGTACTAGTTGTCATCAGTACTAGTTATTCATGACCTCCCCATTACCTTCCACAACTCTCCTATATGAGTTGCACCTCCAACTTAAGACTCATTTATTCCCTGGGAGCAGATAAACTTGCATCTGAATTTCTCTGGCATTTATGTCATTTCTTTCTGATTCTTAGTTTCTGCTTCTGAATAGTGAGTCATAGCTGCTACTGTAGACTGAAGAATGAGCAGGGGGAAAAGGTTTTTAGGTTGACACTGAAAAAATAGAGGTAGATCTATAATTGTACAGATGTGGGGGGAGGGATCCAAGATGGTGGAGTATACAAATGCAGTGCTTGCCTCATCCCATGAACACATCAAAATTACAACTAAATTATAGAACAGCCAACCTGAAAAAACATCTGGGTCTAGCTGAACAGAAGACTTACAACTAAGGATATAAAGAAGAAGTCACATTGAGACTGGTAGGAGGGGTGGAGATGAGAAACAGGCTAGCCCCAAACCTCTATGTGGCAGATGAAAATTGGGAGGGATAGCTTAGCCACAGAAGTTCCCCACAGAGAAGCAAGGGACCCCAGCCTTACCAGGCTCTTCAGTCTGGAGTACTGGTGTACTCCACTACATCTGGCTGTGAAAAACAGTGGGGGTTCTAACCGTCTGGGTGGGAGGGAGGGTGGGAGGAAAACCAGGTGTCATCTTAAAGGGCCTGCACATAAGCTTGCTTGTAGGCACACACCCTGGACTCCATCAGAGGGACAGTGATATGGGAGGTGATGAGGACAGATGGGGGCACAGACTGAGGTATGTAACTTCAGGATAAGAGCTGGAAGATAGTCGCTATTTTCCCTGTGTGGGGTCCTTTTCCCATGCAGCCGGCAGGCAGGCACCATCTTTTCTGTGCTGAGCCTTCCCCCACACCCACGGCTAAATCTGAATCAGTCTGGTGAGCTCTGCTACTCCATCCTGGTGATTCCCTGGGACCCTGCCACACTGAACTACATACTACACAAAGCTTTCTCAGTGGCTGACTCTTATGGGAGCCAATAAGTGGCAGCAGGCTTTGGTGTGTCCTGGCTTTTTGTGGAGCTACCCCATGCCCAGTACTGGCGGCAGGCATCCCTGGTTCACGGTATGGTCTCCCCCACATGCCTCCAGGAACAGCACAGGCAGAGACCAACCATGGATCACTTTGTAGCTCCTAACTGATACTCTCTGACAGGTCACAGGCAGTGCTGACATGAGCCTGTACTGGAGCCTGTTCCAAAAGACTGCAGAACTAACATACTTGGAGGTTGGCTTCAGACCACAGCAGAGCACTGCCCAATTAGCTCCACGAGCAGTGCACACAAAGGACAGTTTCAACATGTAACAAAGCCCTATGGGGCAAATCCCACTCTGTGTAGTAAGCCCCCACACAGCATCCCATAAGCTGTGGATGTGGCCAAATCCCATCGGCAGTCAGCCTGAGGGTTAGTGCCACCCACTGACATGCCAATAGTAATCAAGGCTCAACCAGATCAAGAGGGCACACACAACCCACACAAGGGACACTCCTGAAGCATGCAGCGCAGGGGACAAGGGAGACTGTGCCACTGGGCCTCACAAGGCACTCACTACATAAGGCCACCTGGCAAGACTGGGAGACATAGCAATCTACTTAATACATAGAAACAAACACAGAAGGGCAGCCAAAATGAGGAAACAAAGAAATACATCCCAAATGAAAAAACAGAAGAACACTCCAGAAGAAGAACTAAAGGAAATGGAGGCAAGCAAACTATCAGAGATGGAATTCAAAACACTGGTCATGAGGATGCTCAAGGAACTTAGTGAGAACTTCAACAAAGAGATAGAAAACAAAAAAAGTACATAGAAACTATAAAAAAGAACGAGTCAGAAGTGAAGAATACAATAACTGAAATGAAGAATGCACTAGAAGGAATCACCAGCAGACTAGATGAAGCAGAGGCTCAAATCAGCAATTTGGAAAACATCCAATTGGAACAGCAAAATGAAAAAAGAATTTTTTTTAAATGAGGGGAGTTAAAGAAACCTCTGCAACAACATCAAGCATAACAACATTTGCATCATAGGCATACCGGAAGGGGAGGATAGAAAGAAAGGTACTGAGAACCTATTTGAAGAAATAATGACAGAAAACTTTTCTAAACTGGCAAAGGAAATAGGCATACAAGCCCAGCATATGCAAAAAGTCCCAAACAAGATGGACCCAAACAGGCCCACACCAAGACACATTATTATTAAAATGCCAACGGTTAAAGATAAAGAGAGAATCTTAAAAACAGCAAGACAAAGGCAACTAGTTACTTTTAAGGGAGCTTCCAGAAGATGTCAGCTGATTTCTCAACAATCACTTTGCAGGCCAGAAGAGATTAGCAGGAAATATTCAAAGTGATGGAAAACAAAGATCTACAACCAAGACAAGATTACTGTACCCAGCAAGGCTATCATTTAAAATAAAAGGACAAGTAAAGAGCTTCCTGGACAAGAAAAAGCTAAAGGAGTTCATCACCATCAAACCAGTATTACAAGGAATGTTACAGGGACTTCTTTAATAAATACATAGATAATAAAATGGCAATAACTACATACCTTTGAACAATTACTTTCAATATAAATAGATTAAATGGTCCTATCAAAAACATAGGAGGGCTGAATGGATAAGAAAACAAAACCCTTATATACACTGCCTACAAGATACTCACTTCAGATTGAAAGACACATACAGACCGAAAGTAAAGGGATGGAAAAAGTTATTTCATGAAAATGGAAGTGTGTGTGTGTGTGTGGGAACCTGGGATAGCAATACTT
This sequence comes from Hipposideros armiger, assembly GCF_001890085.2. Classification (NCBI taxonomy): domain Eukaryota; kingdom Metazoa; phylum Chordata; class Mammalia; order Chiroptera; family Hipposideridae; genus Hipposideros; species Hipposideros armiger. The sequence continues at coordinate 655,861 of NW_017731587.1, forward strand.
AAACCAGACAAAATAGACTTTAAAACAAAAGCTATAACAAGAGACAAAGAAGGACCTAGTAATCCCACTTCTGGTTATTTATCTAAAGAAACCCAAATGCTACTTAGAGGGGATATGTGCACCTATATGTTCACTGCAGCGTTGTTTACAATGGCCAAGATGTGGAGGAAGCCTAGGTGTCTGTCGATGGAAGAATGGATAGAGAGGAGGTGGTCCATATACAATGGAATACTGCTTGGCCATGGAAGGGAATGGGTTCTTGCCATCTGTGGCAGCAAGGATGGACCTGGAGCATATTGTGCTGAATAGAGTATGTCAGACAGAGAAAAACAGATGCAATGTGATTTCGCTTATATGTGGAATCTAAAGAACAAAATAAACAAACAAAACGGAAACACACTCATGGATCAAGAGAACATTTTGATGGTTGCTAGACGGGAGGGGAGTTAAAGGGGTGGGTACAAAACGGGAAGGAAATAAGAAGTACAAATTGGTTGTTACACAGTAGTCATGGGGATGTGGGAATACAATCAATATTATTGTAATAACTATGTATGGTGTCAGATGGATACTAGATTTATCAGGGTGATAGATGGGAGGGGGTAGGGGGACAGGGTGAAAAAAGCAAAAAGCTAAAGAGACCAGAGTACAAAAAAGATGGGCACATTAGATAGGTTTACAAACCACAGTACCAGAATCTGGGATTTGATGGGCACAAAGAAGTCTCATGGGAGTTGCTAGAATGTGACTGGTTAAAGTGAACTGATGTAAGATTCTTTCCTAGGCTACACCAACTCAAAATGGCTTTCCATTCCTTTTCACTTATGCTTATCCCAGGGAATGAAACAAATGCAGAACATACAAATGAGAATCTACTCAACTGTGTATTGTTCCTAGTAAAAGATGGACTGTGACATATAATACACATTCTTTAGAGTATAGATAAAGAGGTGGGTGGAAAGAAATCTATGCTATTATTATGTTGTTAGTATTATTTCATTTTCTGTCTTTCTGTCTACCTTTCAGGAGTCATCTACTTTTTGGCTGTAAGCTCTTTGTTGGTTTGTCTCATTCTTCTCTGGATCTCTGTTTCTTAATGCCTGATTTGTGCTTTGTTGATATTTGTAATAAAGCATTACTCTACATGCCTCACAAAAAAAATAAAAATAAATAAAATAAAATTGCACCGATGTACTATTGTTGTGTGTCTTTTTACTGGTGCAAGTGGATTTTCTTTCTCTATACCTTTTCTAAATAGTACATAAGGCAGAATTTAGTATCAAATAATAATTCCCCTGGGCTAATGGAATAGTACAAACTTGAGACCCCTGTCGAGTCCACCCATTTGTATTAGTCACTCCTCTACCACCCACACTGTGGTGCTCCATTCTCTCAATGGGTTTCTCAAGTCATCCTTACCCAGTTATATGAGAATTTCTAATGCCACACTGAAAAATAATTAGAAATTGTCAGTTCTTCTAGAAGCCCACTAGCTGAGGCTTAATTGCTTTTGTTAGGACCC
>NW_017731587.1:657697-684501 GCF_001890085.2 Hipposideros armiger
AGTAAAGATCACCTTCACCAGTTTGGATGGGCATCATCCAATCCGTGGAGGGACTGGATAAAACAAAAAGATGAAGAGTAAGTTTGCTCTCTGCTTCAGCTATGGCATCCATCTTCTCCTGTCCTTACATATTGGTACTTTTTGTTCTTAGGCTTTTGAGTTCAGACTTGAATTATACCACCAGCTCTCCCAGAACCCTCTAGCTTACAGAAGGCAGATTGTGGGACTTCTCAACCTCCATAATCATGTGAGCCAATTCCTCAAAATAAATTATTTTATATATGTATACATATATATGTATATATATATGAAATTATATGACTTTATATGTGAGATTATATATTTGTATATAAAAATCATAATTATACTGTTTCTGAATAATACAACAGATAAATGTTTAACAATCAGCTTTTGGGGAGTGGGGACACTGATTTATATCATGGTCAATTTCAAGATACCAATGTATTATCACTAAAAGCAGAATTGGAAAAGACACACATTATTGACCGGCACAAGCAGGTAGAACCAGCTACAGAATACCTATCTAGATTACTTATCCATGATTCTTTTCTTTCTACTCCATTTTTCACCTTGGAACCTCTTTGCCAATTATTTTACCTGAACTATAGATGTAGATGATTTATAGATTGTGGCGTCTACCCCACCTCAAACCATCCACATTGCCACACCCATTCTCACTATATGCTCAATAAAAGCCCCCTACCTATAGGTTTAGTGCAGACTCTGATCCTGGCTATCCTAAGAATATATCACCTGGGAATCCTGAAAAATAACAGGAAAAAATTAAGAATGTTAGTATGTTTTCAGTCTTTTAGTATTTTAGGCCAATTAACTTCAAATGAAGTTGAATACTTACTACCACCTAATTGTTTCGCCCCAACAGAGTGAATCAAATTATTTCATGTTATTAAACTCTCAGAAATACTCATATGAAAGAGGTTACAGTGCTTCAATTTTTTTGGCTATCAATTTATCATTAACTAGTCTAACAGGTTGTTATGTTTCTGAACTTTGCAGGCAATAGCATAATTGAGGTCTCAGCTATTCTTGTGTAATTTGTCACTGATCCTCTCTGAGTATACCAAGTACTGACTTTCTTTTCTCTGATATTATCTAAATTAAAAGTAAATCAACAAGGATAGAACATGTGAGCCGGCTAGAGAACATATTTCATGGAATTGTAAGTCAACTAATTACACATATGGAAGCCATCTGGTAAAACACCAGTGTAGTAGAGAAAAGTGTTTAAGGTATAGATTTCCTGAGTCAGAGACCTGTTTTAATCCCCACCTCTGCCAATATCAGCTACGTGATATTGAACAAGTTACTGAACATCTGTTGGCAGAGGCTGCTAGCTGATCATCATAACTACTTTCACATCTCCTAGGTTCCTGGCTAGACTATATCTTCCAAACTTTCTTGCAGTTAATTGTAGCCATCTGACCAGTTCTTGCCAATGGAACAAGAACAAAAAAGCAACAAATACTAGTTTGGGGCTAAGGATTTTAAGAAGCCAATATTCTTCCTCCATTTTTCTTTTTTTTTTCTTTTATTTTTGAATAGAGATTGGACTCAGGTAATAACAAAGACTCTATAAGATGGTGGAAATCTCTTTGAGTTTTAATTAATTGCATTGTCTTTGAACTTCAGCCAGCCTATTTGTTACATCAGTTTAGCTTACCCTAATCTCATTTAAAGAGATTAATACAGCTCTTTAAATTTAAGAGATTAATACATCTCTTTAAATGAAAGTATAATAATACTATTGGCATTAATTAACATTCTTTTGGTTAGTAGCAAAATTCCACTCAAGACAGTCTAAGCTAAATAGAGAAATTTACCATATTAAAATGGTGGCCGAGGAATACAGCTGGGACTCAAAAGGCAATAGAGACAAAGAGGAAAGCCATCTAAAATCTATGAAGCCACTTTTTAAATCTCTCTCTCACCACTGGCCCAATCATCTCTGGCAACAATTTTTCTCTGTGCGTCTTCATTATTTTATCTTTTCTTTCTATGTAAATGCCACTCAACAAAATTTTTGATTTTACACAACCCATGTTCAAGAAAGCAACATCTCTCAATTGCAATTCCAAATCAAGGGGATGACATCTATTTGACCCACTGTTAGCCAAGTGTTCACCACTGGCCCACTGTAGGCCAAAGCAATGGAATCACAAAATACTAATATCATTGCCAAAGGCTCACTCCTATATCTGAATAAAGAAGGTCAGTTTTCAAAGACAAGAGGTTTGGTTTAAATAGACTTCTTAAAATGGGTCAAGGACACTACCTCATGAATTATTATGAAATTAAATGAAATGCTCATAAAATCCTTAGCAGAGTTCCTGACACACAGTAAGATTCCCATGTTGCTTATTATTTTTATGATATTATTAGACATATTAGCTTTTTGTTGCCATAACAAATTATCACAAACATAGACGCCTAAGCAGCATCCACGTATTACTCACAGTCCCCATGGATCAGAAAACTGGGCACAGTGTGGTTCAGCTGGTTCCCCTGGTCCTGGCCTCGTGAAAACCAAATCAAGATGTCAACAGGGCTGTGTTCCTTTCTTGGGGTGGATTCTTGGAGGCACTTCAAAGTTCATTCAAAGGTTGTTAGCAGAATTCAATTCCTTGCACTTGTAGGAAAAAGGTCCCTGTGTCTTTGCCGACTGCCAGCTACGGGTTGTTTTTACCTCCTGGAGGCCTCTCTCTGGTCTTTGCAGCTGTCCTTCGATGTCTCAGAACCAGCGTGGTGCATCAGATCCTTCTCACTCCTAATGACCTCTGTGGCATTTTCCCTGCCTTCTTATCCACCCAATCCCTGACTCCAGCCAGAGAAAATTATCTTGTTTTAATCTCATGTGGTTAAGTGGGGCCCACCCAGGCAATCCAGAATAATCTCCCTGTTCTAAAGTCCAGAACCTTAATTATATCGCCAAAGTCCCTTCTGACACAATACATAATATATTCATAATTTCCAGTGATTAGGGCATGGACATTCAGCCAACCACAGGCAGACATTAAACATTACTCTTCCAGGTTTCTGTAATTTAGAAAACATGACAAACATACATGACCTAATTATCATTTACTTTTGACTAGTTCTGAAGAAATTTGGAAGCAAGTCATGGAATAAACATGATGTAATAATTAGACATAAGATCTGTGCTTGACTTGACATGTAAGTTAATTTCTACACATATATTTTAAAGTTTATAATTATTCTCCTTGTTAATATGTATCCTCTCTAACTTATTTATTCATTTTGCAAGTATTCCTTTTGTCTTCACAATTTCAGGTGCTGGAGATACCCCCTGAGCATGGCTCAGGGTCCTGTGTCATGAAGGAGCCTACACCAACACTGGGAAATTAGCAATAAGCAAGTAAACACATGAAAAAGCAATGTAATTTCAGGTAGTGATAAAACAGGGTCTTCTGATAGGTTTCTAATGGGTAGGTGGGCAGGCCACTCTATTTTAGATTGGCTGGTCAGGGAGGTCTCCCTACGAAGGTAGGATTTGATTTTTTCCAGGTAGATGTTACAATAGAAGAATGCACCTGTGGGGATGGCAAACAGCTTGGGAGAAAAATGACCAATGGAGAGAAAGGTACGAGTTGAGTTCAGAGAGAAGCAGAGAGGCCAGATACATCACTTGCCTAACACATTTCAAGTCTAATTGTCAATATAGGCACTTAAAAATGTCAATCTGATTTTAAAACTATAATAATACAAATAATCAGTTCAAACTGAACTTCACCAAACTGGTCTTTTGGGGCCCAGTATTTTTTGATCAAATATGAAATTACACTTAAAGAAAGAGGAAGTCATCATGAATAATTTCACCCAGGTGTTCCCAAGTCCACTAGTCCTGTAAAAATCACTCTTGCCCCTAAAGTGTGACTAGAACATCTTCTTGCAGAAAAAGATGCCTGTGTCCCATCTGTAATGAGGCGATCTCAATTCCTTCCTTTTCCTCATGCCCTTTCCTGAGAAACTTCAGTTTATGTTTTTGCAAGTCAGTGTGCCCCAATTTACTACTTCTGCTAAGTGTTAATCTTATGTATTTGTCCTCTGGCTGACTTTACTTTATTTACTCCCCAACGAGGGGAAAAAAGCCCATTTCCTTAATTTTCTCCAAAAGCACTCCCCCCCCCCAATAATCTCCCCCCAACAGTTATATGCAATTATAACAGACTGGTAATTTGCAGGAGAGAAACAGGAGTTATACTGCAGCTACCGCAAATATTAACAGTCATCCCTGTTCAAAATGACACTGGCCATCCGACCTGGGGGTCAGGGTGTGCATACTGTCCTCTTAGCTTTCAACACGGGAGCTCTCTGACTCCTGTATTCCTCTTCTCTCTAGCACCTTAGCCTCTCACTCAGGATTGGCACAAGAAACTTCAAATCAACTAGCTCCACAGCTGCCATGTCACAAAAGTACCTTAAGGTTTTTCCTTACATGATATTTCTGTCCTTAGCAGGAATTCTGCTGTTTGATTAATTTTTTTTTCTCCTTGCCTTATAAATGACTAAGACTTTTTGAAAGATACAGCAAATTTATTTTTTCTTTAGACACGAACTTTCTGCATTGTTTATGCATCACACACACACACACACACATTCAGAGTAAATGTGCTATATAAATGCAAAATGGCAATGATAATAATAATTATTATTCATGGTTTCTTGTGATGTACTAGAATTCACCTGTGAGACGATCTATTGGTAATAGAATGAGAGATATTTAAAACCTTAGATGGAGAGATAATTAAAATCTTAGAAGGATAAAAGATCTAGTTGAAATACATCAAGTTTTATTTTATTCAGCAACGCAGCTTAAAAATGGCCTTGTTAAAAAGATTGTATTCTGGGCCGGCTGAGTGGCGTGATGGTTAGGAACTGGCTTGGGACGCCAGAGGGCCCCAGTTCGGATCCCACATATGAGGGCCAGTGACACTGCCCTCTACAGGTAAGATGCTGAACAACAGCTCAACCTGAAGCTGGGCAGCCGTGAGTTGCTGGCTGTGGCGTAGGCTGCAGCCCCTGTGGCATTGGGTTGCCATGGGCTACCGTGTGTAGCCAGCAGCCAGTGTGAGCAGCCAGTAGTCGCAGTGAGCAGCCGTCCAGAAGCCNCAACTTGGGCCAGTGAAGCAACGTCCTCCACAACTAGACTGAAGAACAAAACGACAGCAACTTGTCTGTTCCCCTTCCCCTAATTCCCCAGCGCTGTTCCCATCCCCCCAATTCCCTAATAAAAATCTTTAAAAAAGAAAAAAAAGATTGTATTCAAATATTTAGAACAAAGATCTAAATTTTATCTGTTGGCTTGAAAAAATTTTGGAACTTCGTCATTCTAACCGAGTCCTAAAATGTCATCTATAAGCAATCCTTAACTTTTCTGTGCATTTGAATCACGTGTCTCTTGTTCAGGCTCCTACTTTTTAACATTATATGCTCAAATGCCATAACTACTTTGAAAAAAAAACCACAAAAAACAGAATTCTGACTCTAATGTAAGAGTTGGACAATAAACACCTGAGGTTGTTATTAATAAATGATCATTCTGCCTGGCAATCAACACCTGAGTGTAAGTGCTGTGACCATTTTACAGAGAAATGTATGTGTATTTGGAATTTGGGCATTATTTTGACAAGAGTCAGCATAAGATTAAAGCTCGGCTTTGGATATTAATTCCAGGTCTGTAATCTACTAGCAAGTTGCTTCACTTTTCTGTGCTTCAGCCTCCACATTTGTTAAATGGTCAATAACTCGGACAGTTGTGTAAGAATTCAATGAATTAATACAGGTCAAGTTCTTAGATCAATGCCTGGCATGTAATAAATATTTAAAAGGGGTTAGCTATTATGATATAAAACTACATTATTAAGACAGAAAATTATTATATTAAACTTCACAGAAATGGGGAAATTAAAGTACTGCTACTGTTGAGAAAACATTAAAACCAGCTGGTTATCCAAAATTTTTACCCTCAGTCAAATGCATGATCGACTATGGAAAAAAAGAAAAGACAGAAAAATCTGGGAAAAGTTCATTCTGACTAAATTATTTTATAATACTGTTAACTCTCAGGAGACTGAATCAAACAACCACTAATTTTGTAGAAATCTTTAATAATACTTAATAAAAATGAATTTGTAAGTTACTTTCTTCATTTTGTTTTCTGATGCTTATTTCATTATCAATATGTTCTCTGAAATAAAATGTAGAATTTTTTTGCATACTTAAATCAAATGCATTAGCAAGATATTCATGAAATTCACACAATTTTTAGGCCATTTAGAGATTCTTCTCCTCCAGAGATTCCCAAGTGTCAGCGATATATTTTTCATTCTTCAGGCATAAAATAAATTTTATTATCTGTATTTACAAGTCACATTAATTGCCTTTCACAAATTATAATCTATAATACAATTCTGTATTAAAGGTATGCTACAATTTAAGGAAATCTGATGGTTGATTTCTATGCGAAATTATTTTAGTTTTTAAATGTACACTGGCCTTTTCTCAGATTGTCCATTATTGTCAGTGAAGATTTAAAGAAATCAAAATTTTAAAAGCATTAAAGCCATAAAGTGAGATAAAGGTATGTGTCACAAGAGCTACAAGGTTAAGAATAAAGGTGACACAAATGAGTAGAGGACATAAAGAGACATTTTTCTAAAGAGAACATACAGAGGTCCAACAGACATATGAAAAAATGCTCAACATCACTTAGCATTAGGGAAATGCAAATAAAAACCACCATGAGATAGCATCTCACTCTGGTCAGAATGGCTATCATCTATAAGTCAACAAACAACAAGTGCTGGCGAGTTGTGGGGAAAAGGGAACCCTGGTGCACTGTTGGTGGGACTGCAGATTGGTGCAGCCATTATGGAAACCCTACGTCCTTATTTTTTCATGTGTTGTAATTTATTGAAAATGAAGAAAAATCGGTTATTTCCAATATTAGCTGGGAGAACATGGCCTGGAATGCTAGTTTCTCATTAATATTTTTGAGACTGTATGAGAAAAATTTTTCAGAATTGAAAATCTTTTAAAGCCACATATAACATGAGTGCTAGACCATTCACAGTTTTCAAAAGAATTCCACATATGTCTTCCCTTTACGGACATGATAGCTTTTAGTGTAATAGTTGATGCTTCACAAATACCTGACTTGCATCACAAATCACATTGTCTCTCCCATTAAAAGAGAACAGAACAATTGCTGTTCTGATATTTTATATCACAATTTATAGTTTTATACAAATACATTCAGAATTATGTTCATGTTTTACCATTTTACCAAGTTATGCATAATATTACGAAGTTATGCATCATGTTCGGTGTTGACTGGAATAATTTTGCAAATCTCCATACTAACATTTTAAGTTCCTGATATCAAATTCTGCAAGTCTCCATGATGTTGTTCCCATAGTCCAAATAAAAAAGCAACATATAACAAATTTGAGAGCTGGCGCTTTGGTTAAATGTTTCTTTGCCAATTATGAAGTTCTCACTAAACAACTTTTCTTTTTTTAAGCCAAGACTTCATCATAATTAAAGATGTTACAGAAATCCAACTCAGCAAGCTTAGCAGTAATTTAGAAAAGCAAAATAAAAAAACCATAAATGAGCAATTAGCATTTCTTTCTCCTCTATTTCATTGCCATGGTGGTGGGAAAATAGACAGTTTATGGATTATGGTGGTCTCATCATTTCTAGTAAATCAACTGACTGACCAAAGTCGCCAGAAAGTTTCATGGTTCATGACGTTTTAAATTACAAATTCTCTCATCATCCATCTTCCAATTTATAGCAGCTGGAGCAAAAATCTAGTTTTAAACAATTAGCTCAGAAAGTACTGGCCCCTTTTTGTTTGATTCCACCAGTGTAATTCTTGAATGTGAATCCTAAGTCTTTAAGCCAATTACTTGGCAGCTCCTCAAAAGAGTTTCAAATATTTGCACTCTTGGATTCATTATTCAATGACAGATACTTTGATAGCATTTGTTTACATTGATCACAAATGTTTCATGGTTTTTGTTTGCTGACTTTTTTTCGAGAAATATTACAGTTAATTACAGAAGAAATAAAATATATTAAAGACATGCCCTAATTTGCTGTCTGTTGATTTGAATTTATGACCTGAAAGGGTCAATATAAAATAGTTACTGCCCAGGTATCAAGAATATATGTGGATTATTGTGTTCTCAGTTTATGTGATGTCTTAAAAACTATTTAGCTCTAATGACCAAACTCTTCTCCCTGAAATGCCCATTTCTCTCTCTCTGTCTCTGTCTGTCTGTCTGTCTGTCTGTCTGTCTGTCTGTCTGTCTCTCTCTCTCTCTCTCTCTCTTTTCTCCCTCTCCTCCCCCTCTCCCCTCTCCCCTCTCTCCTCTCCCTCTCCCTCTCCCTCTCCCTCTCCCTCTCTCTCTCTCTCTCTCTCTCTCTCTCTTCTTCTGGTTCTCCTTTACTGGTTATTCCTTCTCTACCATCTCCCATTGCAGAGTTTCTCCATGTTTCTTATTGAGCTCTATACCTAGATGTTGTACTTATTCCCATAGTTTTAAACATTATTTCTATGCTGACAACTCAAAACTGACAACTCCATTCAGGCACTCATATCCAATTTCCTATATGGTATATTTAACTGAATGTTGTACAGGGATCTCAAATTAAATAAGTCACAACCGAACTCTTAATCCCTGATCTTCTGCAAATATTTTTTTCCAATCTTTTCTAAGTATACAGGGTGCCATCACATACCCAAATTGCTGAAAGTGTTACCACATAGGTGACAATACCAGAAAACAGGGAGTAATCCTAAATTCCTTCCTCTTCACCGCTAAAATGCAATCTGTCAGTCTATCCCATAATTTCTGCCTCAAAAATATTATATTTCAAATATAACTATTTTTCATCTCATCTCCCACTACTTTTGTGAAAACCCTTTCCAGGGCTACTAAAATAGCCTCCTCACTGTTGTCTCTGCTTTTCCTGTGGTTTTCCTCCATTCTATTGTTACACAGCAGCAATTAAACATGAATCAGAGGCCAGGCCTCTCTGTCAATTCCTTTAACATTTCCCCATTGTACTTCAAGTCAAATTTCCCAATGTTGGCCTACACATCCTTTTATAGAATGACTCTTGGCTGTGTCTCAATTCTTATATGCCCTCTTAATTACTATTAGCATCATTTCATCTCCTATAACATGCCAGTTTTCTTCCCAACTTAGGGACACAGTACATGTTTTTCATGCTACCTGAAATGCTATTGTTCTCCAGGCTCTGAACATGGTTGTGTCTTGTCACATTCTTTAAGTCTCAACTTAAACGTCACCTCATCAACGAGACCCTTCCCCAACCATCTTGTCTATGTTGTTGTTCTCTACCAATGTTCTCTGGTCATATAAGTGTAAGGGTTAATAATACAGGCTCTACTCAAGCTCACATCCCAGCTTTAACTCTCCCTACAGTAAAACACTGGATAACTCACTTGACCTTTTTGTGCCTCTGTTTCTTCAGTTTTAAAGCACAAATAATAATAGTACCTACCCCCCACAGATTATTGAGTAGATTAAACTAATGAATAAACACAGAGAATTGGTTCTGGCACTGTTCTGCCAAGGCTCAATAAATGTTAATAATTTCCTTCCAAACGCTTTACCATTTACAATTACTCATTTATCGCTTTGCTTGATTTTGTTTAGGTTTATTGTTAGTGTCCCCTAGAGGACTAAGAACTCTATTAAGCAGAGTATATTTATATATTTTTCTTTTTTTATATCATTGTAGACTCAGCAACAAATTCAACATCCGACACACAGATGTGTAATTGGTTATTGAAGAAATTATTTTTGAATGGATTTTAAAATCCAACTTAAAGATACATCTGGTTGCTGTTTTTCCTTTGACTATAGAAAAAAATATGTGATTCATTGCTTTAACCATATGTTTCAATCATTCACTGATAATTAATATAGATATGCATACAAAGAATAATTTATTTTAGAACTATGCTCTTGTTTTAATCCTAAATTCATTCTTACTAAATAAAACATTTTAGTGATGAGTCACCAGACCCTTTTGCACATCATTTTCTCTGTATTCTCTACTTTTGTCTTAAAAAAAAAAACCTTATATTTTAATATGAGGCTTCTGCATTTTCCGTAGCACCAGGGGCTTTCATTGTAGGCTTTCGGACCACTTCTGATCTTTCAGAGAAACCAATATAAAAGTTTAAAGGCCTGAAAACTTATCAGACAAAAGTTCTATGTTACTGTTGTTACTGTTGAAATTGCAACACTGTCTCTTGACCTCTGCATATTTGAGCTCTGCAAAACAATCTTTTAGGCTTCAGATGACAGGGTTCTGTTTTTGTTTCTTTTCTGTTTTCTTCTATATTTACTTTGAAGTTTGTCTTTGACCATCTCCTATCCAGAGATAGGTCTCAGGGTTCCCAGTCTTCAAACGGACTGAACCCTTAGCTTTATGTCCATGCACCATGCATGACCTATCTTCCTCTGGGCTGCCTGAAAACATTGGCTACACTCACCCCTTGCCATGCCCCGAAAAAGCTACAAGCCTCTTAGTGACTCATCAGCTCTGCTCAGACTATAACATGGTATCTCTCTATTCTAATCTTTATTTCTCCTCATTTGATAACATAATATATAGTAGGAGTTAGATGTCATGTTAAAAAAAAAATAGTGGCCCTGAAAATAACTTGCTCTCCTCTCTATAGCCCCTCTTTGCCTCTCTTGATTATCAAGCCATTAAGTCTCACCCTTGTATGGTTAAAATTATGTTCAGTTAAATAAAATTGAGACATATTTAAGCTTATTTTAGCACTTCCATTATGTTATTTGCTTTGGCACAATTAGAAAACCATATAAGAAGGGAGGTCACAGTAAAGGAAACACACATGACAAATATAAATAGCAGAAAAAAATGCTCACTTACAATCATTATTAAAGAAATACATATCGATTCAATGGGGTTTTGTTTTGCACATATTTGACTGGAAAATACTGTTGAGTTTGCTGAAACCCAGACTGGACATAATTGTGCATTATTGGCTGAAGTATAAATTGAGGTACTCATTGTGGAGGGAAATTTGAAAATATCCATGAAAAGTAAAAACACATATATGGTAGAAGAGAGGAAAAGGGGGTCAAATATATGGTGATGGAAAGAAAACTGACTCTGGTGGTGAGCACACAATGTGATATATAGATGATGTATTAGAGAAACATACACTTGACCTATGTAATTTTACTCACCATTGTCACCCCAATAAATTTAATTTTAAAAATGCATATATGCTTTGATGCAGCATTTGTACTTCTAATAATTTACCTATCAAATAGCAAATAAAGTACACAAGTTTACAAAGCTATATCCACAAGGGAATAGTATTTTCCCCCTGTTCCACCTGCCATCCCCCACTCTTAATTTATGTCTTTCAGTAGGGCTAATATCCCATGCTCCAAAATTAGCATGTGACCAAACTTGAACAACCATAGTATCACCTCTCATGATCCCAGACCTGGTCAAGAGAAAGGCTTAGGAACCGATCAGACCCAAAGAGAGTCATTTCTATTCCCTTAGCTTGAGGAAACAGAAGAGAGTGTCTCTCTTTTCTGCTGGTCTCCTGGAATAAGGCAGTAAGTATGGTGCTGCTGGCAGCCATTATGCCATCTTGAAAGGAGAGACAGCCTAATGACAGAATCAACCAGAGGAGAGGCAAGTCGAAAGAATGAAGAAACCAGTTACAAATGACAACAATTGAGGCTATTGAGCAAATCACACTAAAAGTCAATTGCACACTTGATTTTTTTTTAAACTGCGATGGTAAATAAATTTCCTTTTCTGTTTATGACTAATTCATTGGGTTTTATAACATTTTAAAACCAAAAGAAGACTAACTAATAGGAAAAATATTATTTTTTACATAAAAAAAGGAAAAACTATTTCTTGGAGAATTTTGTTTGACTATTATGACTCATACTTAAAAGGAATACTAAACAGCTATTAAGGAAAATAAGATATAGCTATAGATATTTCTATAGATAGATATCCAGGATATAAGAAAGTTCTAGAAACAAAAGTATACAACAGGGCCATTTAAAAAAATTAAAAATCTGTGTTTACATACATTTACATATATTTATATATGTATAGAAAATTGCTGAAATAGTGAATAGTGGTTACTTTTATGATTTCTCATTTAATGCAATGCTTTTTATTTAGTACTCATCTGTACCATTTGAATATTTTACCATGACCATGTACTTAAATTTACAATAAAATTTATGTTAAAAAAGGACACACAAGCAGCAAAATACGGAAGTACTGTTTTTTTCTTTCTAGTTTCGTTCCAAGTGAAATCAATCTACCTTAGAAAGGGGAGTAAGATCTAATACCATTAACTATTTTTCTCTGCTTAGAAAGTGTGTACATGTCATACAATTGTGACTATGATCCAAATTGAAACAGAAAATAAGGGAAGATGTCAATATATAAAACCAAAATATATTTTTTTAATGTAGTCAGTAAAATTGGTATGGTGTGATAGATGAACTATAAGGTGCTCCCCATGATTCTATCCCTGGTGTTTATTACCTTGAGTATGACTTGCTTCCAACCAATAGAATATGGCAAATGTGATGGGATATCACTTCCATGATTATGTTACATTATACAGGAAAGATGTTGGAAAGTCACTTTCTTGATTACATTATACGAGATTCAGTCTTGCTAGTCAACTAGTTCTAGAGTCAGTACCTACCTCTCTGTCTGTCATTGGCTTTGAAAAAGCAAGCTAACATGAATCCTATAGTCACAAGGAAATACATTTTGCCAACAACTTGAGGGAGTTTGGAACCTGATCCTTTCTTAGTGGAACCTTCAGGTGAGAGCCAGCTAAGCCATCCCTGGGCTTCTTACCCATAGAAACTGTGTGAAAATTAATGTCTGTTGTCTTTATACACCATAATTGTGGTAATGTATTACACAGCATAAAGAGCAAATACAGACGAAATAGACTTAGATTCTGAATTCCATGCAACAATTTGTGACTGTTTTCTGTATTTTAAGGTAAAAATAATATTCATCACATGCATTTTTAAAAGCATACCAATGTAAGAAAGCTAAATATGTTTAAGTTATGGTATATTCACTATATATATATTTAAGTTATGGACATAAATAGAGAAAAAATAAGACATGAATAGCAAACTACGTTTTCCTTTAAGAATTATAAAACCCAACCTTGTTAATCTGGTTTCTGGCATAAAATGAAATTCAACATTGACTGTTTTTCAGTTATTTAAAGCCTAAAACATAAAGTGTTGGCACTTTCTGCCAAAAACAGGTACTTAACACACATTAAAAAAAAAAAAAAGGAGTGACCAGTGAGGATAAAGCAAACATGTATCACACAAAAAGGAGATGTAAAAATAGTTTGGTTCACATCACATTCTTAATATAATTTCAATCCTTGGTTTATAAATAATGAAAATTGAAAACTGAATGAGATAGTCTATTCTGAGATGCACAGATGAAGCTCTCAGTAACTTTAAAGGGAATTGTGCTTGCATACCTCAAGCCTAAATTTTCCCTGTAAGAAGCCACAACAGCACAAACATGCTCATATTCATAACATTTAGAATGTGTTGTTTTCTCTGACTAGTATTTACTAAACTATATGCATTCATAAACACTGATTTTAGAATATAAAATGAGATTCTTTCCAATTTTGCATGTATTTTAATCAAGTCAACCCACACAAAAAGTCCCTCATAAGGACATATTTTTATGTGAAATATTTTTCTTCAGTAGAGTTCACATAAATATAGCCTCTCAGACATTTTAGTAACTGTGAAAAAAAAAAAAGAAAAAAGAAAAAAGAAAAAAAAGGTTGATTGGGAATTTATTTTGCTTACAGCTTGTATATGTTTTCTTTTTCTTAGATTGTCTGCCCTGGTAGTTGAGGGGTTTGAACAATTCTTTCCACAATGGTAACAGAGTCAGAGGTCAAAAGTTTCCAAGCATGGACTAAACCTAAACAGCAAGAAAAATATCAAAATGTATGCAAAAATATACAGAAAGATTATTGATTTTGTAAAAACAAAACATACCAGAAAATTACCTTAAGAAAATAAACCTTGTGTTTGTCTAAAAAACCCTATCCAGAAGTATGTAATAATCACATCAAGTGCTTCAAGAATCTTAAAACAAAAGCCATATCTATAGAATGAATAGTATCAGGCTAAGAAAAAAGTTTCAATGCCTGTTCTGAAAGACAATAACGGAAGAACAGATAGTGGCCACTGTAATTTAGGGAATGGAAACCAACCAAGTGGAAAAATTGACATCTAAAATTTTTTAAAACATCAAACAGATGCTGTGTATAAAAGTTTCCAGAATGAAATGGAGAACTGAAGTAATTATCTGGCCAATTAAATCTCAAAAATGTAAATCTTTCTGCTCCATTATTGAGGTATTTCAGGGAAAAATTTACTTAGAATTTTCCCTTTATGTGACTGCATAGCTGTATTTCATGAATTAGCATTTCTTCACACAAAGGCTGAGTAAAGACTTTACTCAAGGTTGAGAGTAAAGATAACTATGAGGTAGGTACAGAAACATTTTAAGTTGTACACTTCACATAGCTTCATAGGGCTGTGTAATCATCATAAAGAATTGGGGCTTTATCCTAAGGCTATGATAAGCCACACAGATAATCAGATTTACATTTGGAAAATTTGCTCTGGCTACAGTATGGAGAATTTGTTGTCAGAACAAAGGTGGAGGGGCAACTATATATGTCAAAGTAAGAGAATATGAATGTACTATCATGCTTCACCAAGTTCTTATTTCTGCTACCTTTTCTCTTTGTTTATATTTTCAGTTCAAGTGTTATCCCTTGCACGAAACATGTCATAAAATTCTAGCCCAGTCTGTAGAGTCAACCATTCCTGCTTTTGTGCCCCATTAAACCCAGTATAAGTCTCTATCATGATACATAAACCACTGCAATGCACTTAGTTATGTACATACGTTGGGCCTTCTACTAGACAATAAATTCTTAATTAAATTAATTTTTTATCTTCAGCATCTAACACAATTATTTGTCCTTATGCTCATCAAGAAAGTTCTGATTGAAACATCAGCTATTATTCTGATAAACTTTTTCTGTACCCTCTCTAAAGACCACTCTTAAAAAGGCATTTTTACATATCCATTTTGGTAAATTTTAATGAGCTATTTCAACATAACTGTAATTTAAGTTACTAAAGAAAGCAACCTTATCTGCATTGTTCACACAGCAACCCCTGAGGCTAGAACAATGTCTGACATAGAGTAGACACTCAATGAATATTTGAATAAAAATGTTTGAGGGCCGGCCGAGTGGCGCGATGGTTAAGAACTCGCTTGGGATGCCAGAGGGCCCCGGTTCGGATCCCACATATGAGGGCCAGTAACACTGCCCTCCACAGCTAAGATGCTGAACAACAGCTCAACCTGGAGCTGGGCTGCCTGAGTCGCCGGTGACGGCGTGGGCTGCAGTCCCTGTGGCAGTGGATTGCCATGGGCTACCGTGTGTGGCCAGCAGCCGCAGTGAGCGGCCGTCCAGAAGCCGGCGACTGATCTGCCTCACCCGGGAAGAGCATAATGATGGTGCCAACTTGGGCCAGTGAAGCAACATCCTCCACAACTAGATTGAAGAACAAAATGACAGCAACTTCTCTGTTCCCCTTCCCCCAATTCCCCAGCACTGTTCCCATCCCCCCAATTCCCCAATAAAAAAATAAAAATAAATAAAAAATGTTTGAAGAATATTTATTTATAATTATATAAAATAATGATTCATTTTTTAAACTCAGTATCAGCTTTCCCCTTTCTTTTTATAGTTATATCTACCACTAATATACACATTTGTGGAAAGCATAATTCACATTTACTCCTAGGGTTTGCATTTGTTCACTAGTCACACTATAGAAACATAAACTAAAATATCCATTAATAATGTTGCTTAGGGCCGGCTGAGTGGCTCAGTTGGTTAAGAGCTCACTCAAGAGTATGAGCTCTGAGCAAATGTGGTTCGAGTCCAGCCCGAGCTGAGCAGCCACTGAGCTGCCAACAAGTGGCAGGATGGCTCAGCTAAAAAAAAAAAAAATTAAAAATTAAAAAAATAATGTTGTTTATATTTCTGAGGACTTAATCTACAAAAACACATTTCCCTCTACTGCCACAAAACCACCACACAGTCATGAAAATGGAAAAATGGTAGAATTGACACTGTAGTTGCCTTGGTCCAAAGGAAAGGCATTTAAAAATGTTAAACCCTTCAAAGGGGCACTGTATTGTGAACATACCTCATTTTTTTTTACCACGTTCACCTCTCTTTATCTAATAGATTCTATTCTTGCTATATCTTTAGACCTACCTAGTGCCAATATTTACTACCCTTTAAGTAAACTATAACCTTTTATTGGGTTCAATTTGACAATTGTCTCCTTATCTCATCAGGCCATATGTTTGTCATAATAATAAATAGCACATTTCCAAAACTCCATTATTTGGTCTAGAGCAACAACAGGAGGCAAGAGAAGCATGAGTTTGAGCAATATAAAATTAGCCTCTTTCCAGAACCCTAGCTCCCTCTCTCTCCTGCCTTGTCTCTTTCTCTCTCTTACACGCACACCATATGTGTTTTAAACGAAAGCATTTATTTTCAGTTTTCAGAGGCTAAACTGGCAAGGTCTATATTAATAGGAAAACACAACTGAACACCCCAGGCAATAATGGCAATACCACTACAATATTATGGAGAGGGAAGTTAGACTCCACCACTGCTCACCTGTGTTAGTTTCCTAGAGCTGCTATAACAAATATCACAGGGCCGTCTGAGTGGCTCTGTTGGTTAAGAGCTCGCTCAAGAGTTTGAGCTCTGAGCAACAGAGGTTCGATTCCCGGCCTGAGCTGAGCAGCTGCTGAGCTGCCAACAGGTGGCAGGATGGCTCAGCTTAAAAAACAACAACAACAACAACAACAAAACAAAACAAAATATCACAAACTGGGTGGCTTAAAACAACAGAATTTATTCTCTCAAAGTTCTGGAGGCTAAAAGTCTGAAATGAAGTCATCAGCAAGGCTATACTCTCTTCGAAGGTTCTAGGGGACAGTCCATCCTTACCTCTTTCTAGACTCAGGTGGCTGTTGGCAACCTTTGACGTTCCTGTGTTTGTACATTCATCACTCTGATCTCTGCCTACATTGTCACATGGTGTTCTTCCCCATCTGTGTATCTGTCTCTGTGTGTCTTCCCCTCTATTTATAAGGACACTAGTCATATTAGATAAAGTGCTCACCCTACTATAGTGGAACCTCAACTTAAAATTACATCCACAATAACCCTATTTGTAAATAAGGTCACATTCTGAAATTCTGGGAAAGATATGAATTTGGGGGGGGGGTACTATTCAACCCAATATACCTATTTGGAAAGAGCGTCTTCTAAACTATACTTAGAAGTGGCTGTGGTGCCTATCTGTAATAGAAAGTGAGATGCTTACTAGAATCTTCTATAACAACCATCAGCAGAAGCTTTAAAGTCATAGCATTAATTTTCCAAACTCAACGTGAGGCTAAATATCTTCTTACCCTGAAAGTCTGATGCTATATGCAGGGGATAACATATGTGGAAATTCCATAATATTTTCACATGGAGTCTATTTCAAGACGCTCTGTTTTAATCTATAGCCGTTTATACCCCTGCTCTCTTAACATGTAATTTTTAGAAATAGTTAAGACACATATGGACAACAATTACACTAAGGGAAGTTGAATAAAAGAAATGGTTTTCCTTTTAACATTAGTCAAATCATGAATTACCAAATCCATAACAGCTTCCTGTCCCACAAGTAGTTTGGATAAAATAGTTTCCAAATACACTATTTCTACCTGCGCTAATTACAATAGAGTTTTATCAATATAAAAACACCATTTCCTTTCATTTCTTCCTGAACATTTTTTTCAACCTACAAGAAAAATTTAGGTGCCCAATATATAAGTTGATACTTATACATAAGGTATATAATTGTTGATTTCTATCAGTTAATCCTCATTTATCTTCCCTCTTCCCATTCCTTGATCATGTAAATTATTAGTCTTATGCTCTGTGATTGCTTCCTTTAGGTAAAGAAAATGAAAACTCCCATAATATTTTAGGAGGAAATAGTTTTATTAGAAGTGAATGCACACACTTCTCTGTTTTATGTCCATTACTCTCTGATAATGTTCAGTCATGAGGACCACGCTGACTACAGAACAATGCCCTTGTTTTTACAAAGAGGAGTTCAAATCTCATTCCTAAATCATAAAGCTAGTTTGTGACCTGTTCTCTTGTAAATATATACAGAATTTAGATTACTTTTTCTTCATCTTGCTCATTTATAAAGCCATATGAAACTTCTCTAAAAACACCCTGCCTCAGGAGACGTTTCTGCAGCTGTACACCTATTAAAATGGCATTTTGTTATGCAGAGAAACTGCAGAACACATGGAGGTGAGGGATTTTTGTAGCATTGCCCTTTTCTCAGATTAAGTTAAATAAATCTGGGCCAAGCAGCCTCTGAGGTGGACTCTACTATTTATTCTTATCCTTGAAGGAAAATGCCTGTTCATCTTTGTTTTCTGTCACTAAGTTAATTCCTTATCCATGACTAAACAATGCCTCTCTGTCCCCAACTCAATTTCACAGTAATTCACATCTTAGAAAATAGCCTTTGATGAGGAACTTTGTCAAAATCTAAATGAGGTCTAAATAACATATATTCCCCAGCCCTCACTAATCCATTATTTTAGTTACCCGCTCAAAAAATCTACAATAGTCAAACACAATTTCCTTTTACAAAAACCAGGCTCACTTCCCACTTGAAGGCCATATTTATTTATGTTTTCAGCTTTCTTACCCTTTATCATAGATTCTACCAGTATATTGGTTCCATAACTTTCTACTGGATAAAAAATATCTAGTCTTAGAGAATTATTTACATTGAAAATGTCATTAGGGACTTAAAATTATATTTATATATCACTTACCATGTTATTCGCACAAACCTTATGAAGAGATATTTCAAGAAAGAAAAATAAAATCACCCTATATTTCCTCGGTAAAAAACAAGGCATGAGGGAACCAAATAAATAAAATATTCATGACAACATAGAGTATTCAAAGACAAGTTTCAAAGATAAAACTATCACTCCTGAGAATAAATTCCCCAAGCCTAGAGCTATTCAAGCATGTAGCACAGATAAACTCGAAGTGTCCATGAAGATAGAGTGGAAAAGAGAGAGAGAGCAAAGGAGTAGCAATGTATAATTAGATCATCTTTAAGATTCTGAGATTTCATGATTGTATTAAATGATCCCCTATTGTCTCCACAGTTTCTTGCTTATTTCACAAGAGTATACCATTCTCCATTTTAGGGGGAGGGGCGGGGGGGAGGATCTATAGTATTCTATTTTGTTATATTTTATCTCATGTAATAAATGCTTAACTTTTTTTCCATAAAATTAGATTCTATTTCATATGTTTTCTTATATAGTATCTTTGAACATACTGCCCTAAGTTGTGTTAAAAAATAATGCTCTATATATTTAAAACATTACATTCAATGTGTTTCCAAGAAAGAGTTGAAATTGTTTCATGAATCATAGCAGTTCTTTCTAGGTCAAAACCTAGCAGACAGTAGAACAAAGGTTTGTTTTTATTCTCATAATTAAATCTTTTTGTGTGTGATTTTTCAATTACATCTACAAAAAAAAGGGACATCTGTAGTTTGGGGGTTTTCTTTACTTAGCACAAATACTCTAAATTATTATTCCTCTTTCCAAAACACCATGAAAACTGATTGAACTAGCCAATTACTCAGCCCAATTAGAATTTAGAAATCCACATTTGCATTTGCAATATTTTACCATTTCTTTCCTTCCAATTCTTCCTGTTATTTGAAATTTTCTTTTAGTTCTTTAATTTTTATTCCATGATTGTCCTTTCTCATGGCCTTTATTTTTAATAATGCTCAATACCAAGTAACAAGAGAGACTGTCTCTAATAATTGCCTGAGAGCTTTAAATTCATAGTTTCTTTTACAAGGCCCATACTAGATTAACATTATTTTTCTTACTGTTTCAGTTACCAATATTCTGTGCAATTATTCTACTTACACAATGCATGAATACAATTTTCTAAAAAAAATGGAAGTGTTACGGGAAAAGCTCAAGTCCCTTCACATCACAGTCAAATCCACGCCTCATAGATATTCTATTACCTGTATTTCTGTGCATTTACATCAATATATACATCCATAGGAAATACATACTATTGTTATATAGGGTTTAAAAAAAAACAGAACAAAACATTGCAATGATGTTTAAGAAATCTATCACACTACCTCTTTCAACTTTTATGTCATAATCCTTAGAATGGATATATCATAGCTTATCCATTCTCTAATTGGTGGACATTTAGTCATTTCAAAGTATTGTTTATCAATAATTCTATGGTGGGGAGCCAGCCGAGTGGCTCAGTTGGTTAAGAGCTCACTCAAGAGTGCGAGTCTGAGCAACAGGGTCGCCAGTTCAATTCCCGAGCTAAGCTGCTGCTGAACTGCCAACAGGTGGCAGGATGGCTCAGTTAAAAAGTAAAAATATATATAATAATAATAATAATAATAATAATAATAATTCTATAGTGAATATCCTTGCATCTGTTTTCTTAAGCACATGACACTTAATATTTTTTCCCTTGTCTTTTTCACCTGACTCCACTTCTATCTAAATATCATTCTGGGTATCTCAAATATTACTGATATCTGTAATTCTACCTAATTGAATTATTTTTTTAGTTTCTTTAGCTATAGTAGACATTTTCTTTTGACATTTAGTTCATTCCAGTTTCTTTTGCAGCTACTTCTATACACCTTGGGATGCTCTAGCTAATTTTCTTAATTTTTCATCCATTAAACAAATGTTTATGAGCATGTTCTATATTACAAAAAACTGTTCTAGGTACTAGGAATGTATTAGAAAACAAAACACTGGAGACTCTGCCCATATGAAACAGAAGACTATCTCAAGTATCTTGAGTTTCTTCCAATGCTGAACATAATGTCATAACTGATGTAAATGCTTGATAAATCTTTTGGGAAGGCTTACTTATGTTGATGTTATGATATAGATAAAGAAATGAGCTAGGATAACTACATACGTAGTGTGACAGTTAATTCTTTTGTGTCAACTTTTTAAGCCCTGGTGCCTACATACATGATTGAGCATTATTCTGGATGCTTTTGTAAGGGTATTTTAGATGAGATTAACATTTAAATTGGTGGACTTTAAATAAAGCATTTTCCAATGCCCTCCATAATGTGGATGGGCCTCATCTAATCAGTTGAAGACCTGAATAGAATAATAACAAAAAACTGACCTCCCCTACCTAAGAGGAAATTTTGCCAGCAGATGGCCTTTGATCTTGAACTACAACATGGGATCATCCCTAAGTCTTCAGCCTGGTGATCTTTGGACATGAAAGCAGATTTTGGATATGTCTACTGCCATTATCACTTGAGCCAATACCTTAAAACAAATGCACACACACACACACACACACACACACACACATGCGCGCGCACACACCCTATTGGCTCTGTTTCTCTGGGGAATCCTGACTAATACACACATTAGAAACAGTAAAATAGTTTACTTTTACTTCTTACTCTGGGACTACAGATAGGCTTTGCAGTAACCTGTATTATTACCCCTCTCTTTGGGAGAACTTCCAAAGTCAGGCATGGCTGTACCTAGTGGGACCCCTCCCCATGGGAAAATTGTACTTCCTCACTCTATTAGCAACATAAAACTTACCCCAGTGATGGGCTTTGTTCAAAGACAAGTGAGTGAATGTGGCCTATGCCCTTTGCAAAAAAAAAAATTAAAAAAAAATGCTATATTCCCTCTGCCACATGAACAGAATGTCATAACAAGACACTGCTTCTTTATACTGTATCCCAAAGTGAAAATGCACAGGGACTAGAGCTCTGACTAATTTATAAGCACTAAACCTCATAGATGTGAATAAAAGATAAGCTTTGCTTGTTTTAATGATTTTGAAACTTCGATCACTATAGCAGAACTAGCCTTAATGAACTGATACTGTCTTAATGGGTTATTAAACTAATGCACTCCTTCATCAACAAAAAACTTTATTAATAATATTGTGTATGTGATGAATGGTTAGAGAAATTGATTCCTCCTTCTCCCACTCTGGGAAGAGGGTAGATATGTATCTCATTCAATTCTTAAAGTGGTTTTTATATAAAAAAGATTAATAACTCCTTCAAAATTGGGGATAGAAAAGAAAGATGTTCACAATAGTTGTGACAAATATTCTAAGGAAGAAGCATTCTGTAGTCTTCCACATTATTCTGATTTACTCTGAGTTTTACAAGCTCTCATGTGAGAAAAAAAAATTACTGTGCCTAGTTAAGCAGACAGCACCAAGACAGAATTCACTCACTGAATAAAATACACACTCATCTCTAGGTATCTGTGGGAGATTGGTTGCAGGACCTTTTGCAGGTACCAAAATCCATGGATTCTCAAGTCCTTTCGATAAAATAATGTAGAAAAATGTACATAGTCAGCTCTCTGCATCAGATTCCCAACCTCAGATTGAAAATACTGTTTTCAATCCATAGTTGGTTGAATCTGTACATGTGAAACCCAGTGATAGAGAGGGTTGACTGCATATTTATTGAAAAAAAATATATGTATAAATGGACTCATACATTTTAAAACTCATGTTGTTCAAGGGTCAACTGCGCATTGAGCACCAACTTTAACAGAGAGTATGGAGGCACTGGAGCAAAGGTAGATATGGTCTGTGAACTAGTGAGGCTTATATTCTAGAGAAGACCACAGAAATCCAAATTTGTTTAAGCACAGTATATAATACATCTCATGGATCTGAATTTCAGCCTTCCTAAGAATAATAAATGGAATTTAAAATCCTGACTTTACTGCCATCTATGCTCATTCCCTGCCTATCCGTGCTGACTATCAGGTTGTGAGCTAGATGAATGAAGGTTAATTCGGAATAGTTCAATTTGTAAACAATAAATAATGTAACTTTTCAATAAAAACCCAGAAACTCACTAAAATTTATATATGTAATTTTTGTATCCTTGGGCAAGCATTGTGTTGAATATATAATATATACTCAATACTCTTAAATAAATTTTATTCCCCATTTATGTATCAATTCCCTAAGAATAGTACCTGACAACGTAGGTGTCTGGTAGCTTTAATGACAGAGTTACAATCCTGTGAACTTAATGTATGTGAAAGGAACATATAAATCATTAATTACCAATCCTCATAGGCAGCAGTAGCAGTAGTAGCATAGGTAATTCTAAGAAACTAACAGAAATTTCATTCATTTGTTGGGGAAAAGGTAAGCCAACCCTCAGGGCATTACCAAAACAATATAGAACTGCTGACAACTACTTAGTTGCCAAAGGCTGAAACTTCTCCAGAAGCAAACAGGAGCCCAGGTAGGAACTTAAAAGGAAATACTAAAGAACTGCATGACTAGGGAACTTTAAAAATATCCAATAGGACATACTGGAGTTTCTAAACCGATATGTACATGCCCAGGGAAGACCTAGGACAGGAGAAAACAACAGTTGCTCACCTGTGGTACACAATGAAGCCTGAACAATCACTGTGAAAAGCTAAGGCTGTCTTATAAAACATGTGATGTTTGATGTCTACCTTCTCACAAAGATCTCCTTGGCAAAGGATGGAAAACATACAGACAAGGCATAGAAGGAAATTTGACCTATAATTGACAGATTATTACTAAATTATACTGACCTAGTGTGACTTCTAAAAAGCAAGCTTAAAATAAAAACAAACAAAAAGCTAGTAGAAAACTCAGTGTTCACATACCACAGGGAATACAGAAGCCACAGAAGTAGTCCAGGTAGATTGCTAAACAATAAGTAGAAATAAGAAAAATAATAATAATAATAACAAATGCTAGAGAGTAGAGAAATTTCATACCAGGCTTGATACATTTCTAAAATGCCCAGTTTTCAGATTCACAGACAGAGGATAAACTGATGATTGCCAGTTGGAAAGGGGATAAAGAGAATGGGTGAAAAAGAAGGGATTAAAAAGTGCAAATAGGCTGTTATGAAATAGTCAAGGGAATGTAAAGAACAGTGTAGAGAATGTAGTCAATAATACTGCAATAACTCTGTATAGTGCCAGGTGGGTACTAGACTGATCGGGGATACGTGAAACTAATATATAATAATGTAGAATGTTAGCTATAGCTGAAAATATAAATAACTAAATAAATAATAAATAACTCAGTTTTCAGCCAAAAATGAGACATGCAAACAGTAAGTAAAATATGCCACATGTATGGGGGAGAAAAAGCAGCCAACAGAAAATGTCCCAGAGGAGAGCCCAGATATTGGAATTAGTAGACAAAGACTAGTATTAGCTATTATAACTATGTTTAAAACAATAAGGGAAACCATGCCTAAAGAATTAAAAGAAAACATGACCATGGCATCTCAGCAAAACAGAGAATATCAATATTAATATAGCAATACAAGTTATAAAGAAGACTACATAGAAATTCTGGAGTTGAAAGTATAATAAATGAAGTAAAATGTTTACTGGAGAGGGTCAACAAAAGATTTGAACAGGCAGAAAAGCAACCTTTAAACTTGAAAAAAAGGTTAATATAAATTTTTCAGTTTGAGGTGTAGAATCAAAGAATAATGAAGAATAATGTATAAATCCTCCTTGACTGGTGGATATCATCATCTTATCAACATACACCTAGCAAATCCTAGAAGAAGACAAAAAGGGTAAAGCAAATATTTGAAGAAACAATGGCCAAAAACTTCACAAATTTGATGAGACATACTAGTCTATTCATTCAATAAATACAAAGAATAAAGTGAAAGATATCCACACTCAGGCACATCTGAGGCAAATTGGCAAAAGACCAAGTGAATCTTGCAAGCAGCAAGAGAAAAATGATTTATCACACAAGGAATTTTCAATAAGAATAACAGCTGACTACCCATCAGAAACCATTGAACCAAGGGGACTATGGGATAACATCTTCATAGTTTTCAATGAAAAAGGCTGTCAACCAAGAATTTTCTATTCAGTTAAACTCTTATTCAAAACTGAAGCAGAAATTAAGGTACTCCCAGCTGAACAAAGAGCTCATTGCTAACAAATGGGCTCTATAAAAAATACTAAAGAGAGACATTTAGGCTGAAACAAAAGGGCATTTGATGGTAATTCAAATCCATACAAAGAAATAAAGTACCAGAAAATAACTACATAGGTATTATGATGATTAATATAAATTGATTTTTGATTGTATCTTTTTCCTCTATTACAAAAAATAACTGCATAAATCTATAGTTATAAAAAAAGTTTTGGTAGATTTCTAACTAGGAAGGATGCAATTCATATAAATAGTACAATGAGGAAGAGAGAATTAGAGCAAAGTTGTTGTATATTATTGAAAATAAGTTCGTATTAGTACAAAGTAGGTTAAGTTGATAACTATCTTCTCCAAGTCAACCAGGAAGAAACCAACCAAACAAACAAAAAAGTAAAAGGAACACCAAACAAATTTAAAAGATACACAAGAAAATATCTATTTAACACCAACAAAGCAAGAGTTGAGAAATAGAAGGGGGAAAGATAGAAGAAATACAGGAAATAAATAGCAAATAGTAGTGGCTATACTAATACCAGGCAAAATACCAAACAAAAATTGTCACCTACAAAGAAGGATGTTTTATAATGATCATAGGGTCAATCAATCAGGAAGACACTATTAAAAACATATATGCACCTAATAACAGAGTCCCAAAATATATGAAGTAAAACCAACATAACTGATGTGAGAAATAGACAATTCAATAACAGTTAAAGGCTTCAAAGCCTCACTTTCAATATTTTATAGAATCAGATAATCAAGAAATAAATGAAAAACTTACCATAGATTAACTAGCCCTAACAGAAATCTATCTATAGAATACTCCACCCGCTTTTCACGAAGATGACGCCGAAAGTGAAGAAGGAAGCCCCTGACCCTCCAAAAGCTGACGCCAAAGCAAAGGCTTTGAAGCAAAGAAAGCAGTCCTGAAAAGTGTCCACAGCCACACAAAAAAGAAGATCCGCACATCACCCACCTTCCAAAGGCCCAAGATGCTGCAGCTCTGAAGGCAGCCTAAATATCCTCAGAAGAGCACCCCCAGAAGAAACAAGCTTGACCACTATGCCATCATCAAGTTCCCCCTAACTACCGAGTCAGCCATGAAGAAGATAGAAGACAACAACACACTTGTGTTCATTGTGGATGTCAAGGCCAACAAGCACCAGATCAAACAGGCTGTGAAGAAGCTCTATGACTGATGTGGCCAAAGTCAACAGTCATTGCAATCTTGAAAAATAAGAACAAAGTCGGGGGGATCATGCTTCCAGACATTAGAATGTACTACAAGGCCACAGTAATCAAAACAGTATGGTACTGGCATAAAAACAGGCACATAGATCAATGGAACAGAATAGAGAGCCCAGAATTAAATCCAGGCATATACGGGCAGTTAATCTATGACAAGGGAAGCAAGAATTTACATTGGGGTAAA
>NW_017731587.1:686888-783425 GCF_001890085.2 Hipposideros armiger
AGTCACCGGCGACGGTGTAGGCTGCAGCCCCTGTGGCAGTGGGTTGCCATGGGCTACCGTGTGTAGCCAACAGCCAGTGAGAGCGGCCAGCATCCGCAGTGAGCGGCCGTCCAGAAGCTGGCGACTGATCTGCCTCACCCGGGAAGAGCGCAATGATGGTTCCCACATGGGCCAGTGACACTGTGCCCTCTACAGCTAAGATGCTGAACAACAGCTCAACCTGGAGCTGGGCTGCCCTGAGTCACCAGCAACGGTGTAGACTGCAGTGGGGCTGCAGTGGGCTGCCATGAGCTACTGTGAGTGGCTGGCAGCCAGTGAGAGTGTCCAGCAACAGCCTGAGAGAGCTGCCAAGAGCTGCCGTGAGCATTGTCCAATGGCCAACGACCAATCTGCCTCACCTGGGAAGAGTGAAATGATCATACCAACATGGGCCAGTGAAGTGATGTCCTCCACAACTAGACTGAAGAACAAAAGAACAGAAACTTATCTGTTCCCCTCCCCCAATTCCCCAATAAATTATTTTTAAAAAAAGGGAAAAAAAGAATCCCTAAAACAATTATTTAAAAAAAAACTCAAATAAACTAATCTTCCATTTTAAGAAAGTAGATAAAAAGAATAAACTAAACCCAAATTGAGGAGAAGGAAGACAATAATAAAGATCAGAGGAGAAATAAATAATAGAGAAACAAATAAATAAAGAATAAATAAAATCAAAAGTTGGTTCTTTGAAAGATTTTTAAAAATTGATGAAACTGTAGCTAAATGACAAAAAAAGTTACAAATTACTAAATTAAGAATTAAAAAAACATTTTATAAAATTAAAAAAAGACACAACAGGTAAATTCCTAAAAAGACACTAACTACCAAAACACTCAAAAAGAAATAGGTAAGATGAAAATCCCTGTAACAAGCAAAGAGATTGAATTTAAAATTTTAAAACATCAATAAATAAAGCCCACTCCCAGACAGCTTCACAGGTGAATTATTGCAAACATTTAAGAATTATTTCCAATTATTACCAATCCTTCACAAATTCTTCCTAAAAAAGAAAAGACAAAGGAACATATCAAACTTATTTATAAGACCAATGTTTCCCTGATACCAAGAGCAGACAAATGCATTAAAAGAAAAGAACACGACAGAGCAATATCCATTAAAAATATAAATGCAAAAGCCCTCCAAAAAAAAAAAAAAGTATAGCAAACTGAATCCAGCAATATCTAAAAAGGGTTATTCACCATGACGAATGGGATTGATCTCAGAAATGCAAGGTTGTTTTAACATCCTATAATTAATGTAATACCATGAAAAACAAAACCACATGCTCATCTCAACAGATGCAAAAAAAGCTTTTGACAAATTCTAATACCCTCTCATAATTAAAAATAATAATAAATCAGCAAACTAAGAATAGAAAAGAATTCCTCAGCAGGATAGACGATTTGGGGCGGGGGGGGGTGTGGAAATTAAAGCTGCAGCAAACACCATATGTAATGAAGAAAGATAATGATTTCTGCCTGAGATCAGGAACAATATACAGACATATATATACGCTCACTACTTCTATTGTACTGCAGGTGCTAGCCAGGACAATTAGGCAAGAAAAAAAAATAAAAAGGAAGTAGAACTGTAAACAAAGTAAAACTATATCTGTTTGCAGATAACACGATCTTGTATATAGAAAATCCCAAGGAATCCACTAAAAAAGAACAAAAAAACCCACTATTAGAACTAATAAAATTTCAACAGTGGAGCAAGGTACAAGATTAATAAACAAAAATCAATTGCATATCTATATACAACTGTAACAAGCAATCCAAAAAATTAAGAAAAAATCTTATTTATAAAAGCAGCCAAAAGAATAAAGTATCTAGGAACAAATTTAACAAGAGAATTTTTAGATTAGTACACTGAAAACTACAAAATATTGTTGAAAGAAATTAAAGATATAAATAAATGGGAAGATAGCCAATGACTTCACACTGTTAAGATGGCAATACTATCCAAACTGGTCTGTAGATAAAACATAATTCTCATTAAACTCCCATCTGGCTTTTTGTAGAATTAGACAAACTGATTCTCAAATTCAAATGGAAATCAAGGAAAGGCGAATAGCCAAAATAGTCTTAAAAAAAAAATTGAAGGGCTTACTCTTCCTTATTTCTAAAGATATTATAAATTGACAATAACCAAGACAGTGTGGTTCTGGCCTAAGACTAAATATAGAGATTAAAGCAAAAGGTTTGAACCTAAAGATAAACCCTCAATCTATGATTAATTGATATTTGACAGTGTACCAAGACAACAAATGGGAAAAAGAACAGCTTTTTTAATAAATGATGCTGATATAAATGGACATCCACATGCGAAAGAATGATTTTGGAAAACTACCTTAAACCACACACAAATATTAACTGAAAATGAATCATAGATGAAAATATAAGAAGTAAAATTATAAAACACTTAGAAAACAGGAGTAAACTTATAACCACTAAATAGGCAATGACTTCTTATATATTGATAACATGAACACATAAATAATGAAAAAAGACAAGTGAACATGATTAAAATTTAAAAACTTGTACAAAAGGGCACTATCAAGAAAATAAAAATACAAAACATAAAGTGGAGAAAATATTTGCAAATCATATGTGATAATGGAATTTACAATATATAAAAACACACTCAACAATAAAAAACAGTAATAAAAAAAACCCCAAGTAACCCAGTTTTAACAAGGACAAAGGATTTGAATAGACATTTCTCCAAAGAAGATATACACATGGCTAACAATTCCAGGAAAAGATGCTTAAATTAACATCATTAATTACTAGGAAAATCAAATCGAAATCACAGTGAGATACCACTTCACACCAACCAGGATGACTAAAATAAAAAAGACAATAAGAAGTATTGGTGTGGATGTGAAAAATTGGAACCTTCATATGTTGCTCTTGAAAATGTAAAATGGTGCAGCCACTTTGGCAAGTCCTCAAGATTTTAGACATAGAATTATGACATGGTCCAGAAATTCCAGTCCTAGATATATACTCAAGAGAAGTACCAACATATTTTTACCAAAAACTTATACAAGTATTCATAGCAGTGTTCATCGTAATAGCCCCAAAATGGAAATAAGGTAAATCCACTGACTATTGAAAGGATAAACAAAATGCAGTATATTCATGCAATTAAATATTATTCAGCAATAAAAAGAATGAAGAAGTGATATATACTACAACATGAATGAACCTTGAAAATATTACATTAAATGAAAGATACCATTCACAAAAAAAAGATATTGTATTATTCCATTTATAAGAAATATCCAAAATAGGCAATCCATGGAGGCAAAAAGTAAATTAAAGGTTGCCAGAAGGTGGGAAGACAGTAAGATTAGGAGTCACTAATAATGTATACAGAGCTCATATTTGCCTACAATTTTAGTGGTTGCAAAATTCTGAACACATTAAAACACATCTAACAGTATACTTTAAATGGGTAAATTTTAAAGCATATGAATATATCTCAATAAAGCTCTAAAAAGGAAATTATTAGTACTATAATATAATCGGTATTACTAGACAATTTAAATAAGGGTTAATAGTCATTGAAAGCTACATTTATTAGATAAACAGACTCAAATTATGGAAAGATTTTAAACACAGCATTTAATAATTAAATAATTAAATAAAGCTTAAACAGAAAGTTAGGTGCTAAAAACACAGGAAGTAAAAATTAATTGAAAATAATGTTTTCATTAAAACTATTTGAATTATAATCAAGCCTTATATATTCATACTTGAAACACCAAGATTTCTTTGCTCTACATGGGACTGTTGGAGTAATATTTATGTAAGAAATTTTTATTTTTGATAATTCCATATAATTTCAATTTAATTACTAAAATGGGTATTACTGCAAAATAAGTCACCACAGAAGGCAGAGTAGAAAAGTGAAAATGTAAATATGAGCCTACCACTAACTTCAGTGCCATATTTTAGGGCTTCATAGGCACTGAGCTTTCTTGCATTTGTGACACACCCCTTCATATTATATCAAATATATTTAAGACTGATTACATGTCAGATTAAATATGTTGGCTGTAAAGTTCTGTAATTTTAAAATAAATTTGTTTTTGATTCCTTTGGTTATAAATAACACATTTAATTTCCAATTGGCCATGCTTTCTCAGTAATCATTGTGTGAAATGAGAAATCTGACTAGAAATATTTTTAAGTGAAACAAAATTTTTATGAACACTAAATGCAAAATTTAATGAGGCTGTTAAATTTAGTGATCATTTAGATAAACATTTATTAGCTTTAATTTTGAAGTGTTTTATATTTTTGACACTGTTTAGATATTCTAGTTTTCTATGTTTTTACCCAAAGAAAAAATACAATGTGCTGAAAATATTGAGTCTTGCAGCCAATTTTTTTGTTTTGTTTTGTTAAAAGACTTGTGTTAAAAGAAAGCATAGGGGCTGTTCGAGTGACTCAGTTGGTTAAGAGCTCGCTCAAGAGTGCGAGCTCTGAGCAACAGCGTTTCGAGTCCCAAGCTGAGCTTCCAACAGGTGGCCAGATAGCTCAGCTAAAAAAAAAAAAAAAAAAAAAAAAAAAAAAAAAAAAAAAAAGCATAAAAGATTAAGCATTTTGTAGAAAAGGGTAAGATAAAGTTTGACAGGTATTGAAACATATTTCATGATATGATTTAATAAAAGCTGTTTGGCTAGCTTTAAAAAACAATAATACACAATAAGTTTTAAAGAAATAACATACAAGCTTTATCTTTAGGACTTACTCAATGTACATGGATCATTTTTGTAGCCTTAAAAACACTTTAGGTTTTAAAAATTAGCATCTGTAATCTATTCTGCTTTGACTTTTTATGGCTATTTTTATTTCCAGATAATTACACATTCTGGAGATGAGTATCTCAAATAGCTGTGAAGAATGGCTTACATTTAAGTACTTGAAAATGCTACTTTCAGTAGTTAGTAATTTTTTCACTCAAGGACCTTTCCATCCAAAAAAGAAAAAAAAATTAAATAATGTGGATGGGGATAGAGGTTGGATAATGAGACAAATTATTGAAAAAAAATAAATAGCATAGGATTAAAAGTCCTAGCCAGAACAATCAGTCCAGAGAAAAAAAATAAAAGGCATCCAAATTGGAAATGGAGAAGTCAAATTGTCATGTTTTGCAGATGACATGATTCTTTATACAGAAAACCCTAAAGATTCCACCAAAAGACTATTAGAAAAAAATGATCAAATACAGTAAAGTTGCAGGATACAAAATCAATGTACAAAAATTAATTGTGTTCCTATACACTAACAATGAAATTTCAGAAACAGAAATGAAAATCAATTCCTTTTGCAATGGCAACTATAAGAATAAAATACCTAGGATTAACTTAACAAAGGATGTGAAGGACCTATACATGAAAACAATAAGACATTATTAAAAGAAATTGAAGAAGACACAAAGAAATGGAAAGATATTCTGTGTTCAAGGATTGGAAGAATCAACATAGTTAAAATGGCCATATTACCCAAAGCAATATACAGATTTAATGCAATCCCCATCAAAATACCAATTTTTTGAAGAAACAGAACCAAAAATTCATCAGATTTGTATGAAATCACAAAAGACCCCAAATAGCCTGAATTCAAATTATACTACAAAGCGACAATAATCAAGACTGCGGTACTGGCAGAAAAACAGATACACAGACCAATGGAACAGAATTGAGAACCCAGGAATAAATACTCATGAGTTGTGATCAACAAACAAGGTGAATATTTAAATTAAAAAACAAAGTTATTACAGTAAAAGACACATTGCCATTAATGCCCTCAAAATACTTTCTCTCACTTCAAACACTTATCCAATCATGGTTGCTACTTTCTGAAGCAGTTCTGGAAGTCCTCTTTCATGTGTGTTTAGTTGTGCTGTCATGTCTGCCTAGATGTCCTGAATCAATTCAAAATGTTTCATGGTCATTTTGATTTGGGGAAGACCCAGAAGTCGCATGGTGCCAGATCTGGTGAATAAGGTGGATGGGGACACACCGTAATGTTTTAATTGACAGAAATTGCTGTACCAGAAGCAATGTGTGACATGAAGTATTATCATAATAAAGGGTGATTTACAGCACACTTTAAAACACACCTTCTCTCAACCATAGTTCACACCTGACTGACTGCACCTAAGAAGTTGAAACTTGTCACACACTGATACTAAGTTTTGATGCACTGTTTCCCATATTGAAGATCCCTGCCTTCCTGTTGGGTGGCACTCGGCAGCAGCATTCACCATATTTTTTTTACACCTCGTATATATGGGCAAATAATTTTCAACAAAGGAGCCAAAACATACAATGGAAAAAAGACAGCCACTTCAATAAATGGTGCTGGGAAAATTGGAAAGTCATGTATAAAACAATGAAACTAGACAGCTGTCACCATACACCAACATTAACTCAAAATTAATCAAAGACCTAAACATAAGATTTGAAACATTAAATTGCATAGAATAAAACATAGGTATGAAACTTATAGATCTTGGATTCAAAGAGGATTTTATGAATTTGACCTCAAAGGCAATGGAAGTAAAAGCTAAAATAACTGAGTGGGACTATATTAAGGGGAAAAGCTTTTGCACAACAAAAGAAACCATCATCAAAACAAAGTGGCAACCAACCAAATAAGAGAAGATATTTTCAAACAACACCTCCAATAAGGGGCTAATATTCAAAATATAAAGAACTCATACAACTCAACAACAACAAAAAAACAAACAATCCAATTAAAAAATGGGCAGAGGACCTGAACAGACACTTCTCTCAAAAAGACAAACAAACGACCAACAGATATATAAAAAATGCTCAACTTTTAGCTATTAGGGAAATGCAAATCAAAACCACAATGATATACCACCTCACAACCGTTAGAATGGCTATTATCTACAAGACAAGTAATAACAAGTGTTGGAGAGGCTGTGGAGAAAGAAGAACCCTCATACACTGCTGGTCGGAATGCAGATTGGTGCAGCCACTATGGAAGACAGTATGGAGGTTCCTCAAAAAATTAAGAATAGAATTACCATATGACCTACCAATACCTCTTCTGGGTATCTACCCAAAAAATCTGAAAACATTTATCCATAAAGATATACATCCCCTATGTTCACTGCAGCATTATTCACGGTGGTCAAGACATGGAAACAATGAAAGAAGATGTGGTACATATACACCATGGAACACTTCTCAGCCACAGAAAAAATGAAGCACTGCAATTTAGGACAACATGGATGGATCTTGAGATTGTTATGCTAAACGATGTAAGTCACACAGAAATAGCCGAGAACCATATGATTTCACTCACGTGAGATATAAAACTGAAAGCAACAAATGAACAAGACGAACTATAACTCACAAACACAAAACAGTTTAATGGTTACCAGAGAGTAAGGTGGGAGACAGGAAAGGGTAAAGGGGTTAAATATATGATGGAAGACTTGACTTGGGTGCTAAACATAATGCAAATATGTAGATAATGTATTATAGAATTATACACATGAAACCTATATAATTTTACTAAAAAATATGACCCGATACATTTTTTTATTAAAATTTATTGGGATGACAATGGCTAGAAAAATTACATAGGTTTCAAGTGTACAATTCTGTAGTACGTCATTTATATAACACATTGTGTGCTTACCACCCAGAGTCAGTTCTCCTTCCATCACCATATATTTAATTTAGAAAGAAATAATAAAAGAAACAAAGAAAAAGAGTTGTCATTATATCCACGACCATGTACTACCATAGACCTGAATTCTGAATATCTCGCAATACAAAATATCCAATTTGAAAAATCATGCTTCACTCTTGAAAAAGAAATATACACAAGGAAGGGGGAAAATGGGAATTACTCAGTCTTTGGGATACCTTGATTAACGTTAAAGAATACCTCCTCTTTGTTTGTGCCCCAGAACTTGGTATACACAGGAGCAATGCTTCGTAGCAGTAAGCCTGGAGACTGACAAAAGGGGATCATCTTTCTTTTGTAAAATAAAAGTACCATTGTAAGCCCAGAAATATCTTAGGCAGAGTGATTTTAGCTAAGATAACACTGGACGTTGAATATCTAGAAATTGCCTGTGTACCTATATGGAATTCCCAGTATGATGACCCCGTTTGGGAATGGGGGAAAGCTGAAAAAACAGGGGGAGAGAAGAGAAACAGAACGGAAAGGAGCAGTGGCTTAACTTGGTAACAGGCTAGAGTTTAGTAGAAAACTGCATAGGGAGAAGTTCGTGACACAGGAGTGACCAACGAACTTTTAACATCATTGTGGTAGGCTTCTGAGATGGCTGTCAATCATCCTTACCTCCTGGAGTTCACATCCTTCTGTCATGCCATCCCTTTGAGTGTGTATTGGACCTAGTGGCTTGCTTCTTACCAGCAACATTACAAAAGCGATTGAATGTCATTTACAAGACTACATTACAAAACGACTGACTTCAGTCTCTCTGTCTCTCTCTCTCTCACACACAGAGAGGCCTCACTCTGGGAGAAACAAGCTGCCATGCTGTGAGTAGTCCTATGCAGAGGCCTTCATGGCAAACATCTGAGGTCCCCCACCCACAGCCAGACCTGAGACCTGACAGCAGCCATGTCACTGAGCTTGGAGCCTCCCCTACCAGGAAGTCTGCAGCCCCAGGTCACCCCTCAAATGCAGCCATGTAAGAGACTGAGTCAGAAGCTAAGCTGTGCATAGATTCCTGACCCTGGAAACTGTGAGATAAACGTTTATCGTTTTAAGCTGCTATATCTGGGGGTAATTTTGTATGCAGTAATGGATAACTAATGTAGCCATGATTATCTAATATTCTAAGTTGATGATGGTTACAGAGTAAACATTTAAGATATAGTATAGACTTCTTCCCTTAAGAATTAGTATCAGGAATTTTATGATTATAACGAAAACATTTATAGACATACACATACATGTGCAAAATAAAATGAATTCAGAGCTGAACTCTGATAAGGCTTCCCAATTCCCAGTTAAAGTCACCTTCCCTCATCTTTAGTTCATCCCCAACCTGTGTCCATGGCCACGTTTGTTTTCCCGGCTGCAGACACAAGTGGGCACACGGGCACACTGCAAAAACATGTCATACGACTGGCCAGGTGTAGTACTGCTATTGGGCATAAGCTGCTTTACGAAGCACCCGGGATGATTCACACTATGACTCCAATGTAAAAAACAAAACAAAACAAAACAAAATCATCATTTTTTTGTTGTTTTCTATAATTACCCTGACTCATGGAAAATAATCTAAATAATTAATTCCCGCCACAATTCTACCTATCTTTCAATTTATGATATAAAATTACATATTTGTAGTCTTCAGAATTTTGTCAGGGTTAAAATGACTACAGGTTAATAAAGCTCACAAAGAACTTCCCTTATAGCACACTTGACTCCTGATGTCTCATTTTTGATGAAATAGCATTTCTTATCCACAGCAGGAGGGCACTTCTTATAAAGTTGCAGCAAAATGTCAGCACTTCCCACAGAGAGAGATGTCAGCATTATGTATCCTCAGCAAAGATCCTGAAAACGATTGGGTTATTTACTTTTTTTAAGCTTGCAAAATATTGTGAGGTAACATTCATACCACATATAAGAATAGTTTTATTTATTCATATATTTGAATTTCTTTATAACACTGGCCTCAGATTCCTTGCTCTAAAACTCATTGCTTTGTTTTTTGTTTTGTTTTTTATATTTGAGAAGCTCATACAGAGTCCACAACACACTCATTCTATACAGCATTTAATATAATAAATAAGGTTGGTTTAATCCTAAAATATATTTATTTCTATTTTGATAAGATATACTTTTATTATGAAAGAATTTCTTCTCTTGTGAACGTGCTTACGCAAAATAAACCCTATTACTCACACTTAGTCTATTTATTCATTTGGAATATGCTCATGCAGAAGAATTTTTCCTTCAAATAAAGAGCCACAGATTTTGTTCTGAACTAAGGAATCCATTATACATTTGAGTAAATCTGACTGTTTAAATAGTCTCAATGCTTTGTAAAATTAAACTTGGTTGATTGTTTGTTTTCCAGGGCGATCATTAAAGGACAAAACAGAATGTTAGAGCTACAGCACAATTGGCAAGCTTTGCTTGTTTGCTTCTCTCTGTAAATGAGCAGCCAATGGAACTTCTGTGCTTATGACAGTGTTCCAAGCAACCCATCTCTCTCAATCTAAATGTCTATTTGGCAACTCGTCTTATTTATCATCAATTCATCCTCTTTTATGTCTGTTGCAGCTGCCTTACTTCAGACTTCCATCATTTTCCCCTTTATTTTAAATTGACATGTTCTATATATATTTTGAAATAATTTCAAACATATAGAAGGGTAGCCAGAACTCCCATATCTTCTTCAACCAGAATACCCAATTGTTAACATTTTACCACATTTGCCCACTGTGCCCTCTCCCCCTCTCCATATGTGTATATACATTTATATGTACATATAAATACACAATATATATACATATGTATATAAATACACACACACACATATATATATATATATATATATATATCCATTTCAGAACCCTTAGAGAGCAAGCTGCAGATGTGATGCCTTGTTATTTCTAAATACTCCAAAAACTCCAGTGTGTATCTCTCTAAAACTAGAACATATATCTACATAACTACCATATAACCCTGCAAATCAGTTATTCAACATTGATATGAAACCACCAAATTCTAAGACCCCATTCCAAATTTGCTTACTTTCTCACTATGGTAGGTCAAAGATGGCTGCAATAACTTTGCTATTTCTCCCATTGAGATGTAATATCTAATTCCTCTCCCCTTGAATCTGGCTGACATTAATGACTGTATACCAATACAATGCATGGAGCTCTAAGCTGCCACATAAGAAGCCTGCTTCTATGAGACCACTAAGCTAGAGAAGCCGCAAGTAAGCATTCTGTTTGACAGTCCCAGCTGTGTCCAGTCTTTCAACTATTCCTGCCAAGTCTAAAAATATGACTGAGGACATACTGGGCCCTCCATACCTGCCCACCTGACAAGGTTCAATGCCACATTGCACAGAATTGTTCATGTAAACCTGGCCCAAATTTCTGACCTATAAAGTAATGAGATATAACACGATGCTTATGCCTTTCTGTCACTAAGTTATGGGACACCATTTTGCCCAGAAATGGATAATCAAAACACTTCACAATAGTTCGTTTTTCTTTCTAGTTTAATATCCTAGAGATATGCTTACATTTAATTATCCTGTATCGCAGACTCCTTCAATCTGGGACAATTCTTGAGTCTTTCTGTCTTTTATGTTTTTAGAGTTTTGAAGAGAACAGGCCTTTCAGTCCACAGGACGGTTTTTACCTGGGCCCATCTAAAGAGTCCTCACGACCAGACTCAGGTCATGCATCATTGGCAGGAAAACCACAGAAATGATGCTGAGCTCTTTGGG
This sequence comes from Hipposideros armiger, assembly GCF_001890085.2. Classification (NCBI taxonomy): domain Eukaryota; kingdom Metazoa; phylum Chordata; class Mammalia; order Chiroptera; family Hipposideridae; genus Hipposideros; species Hipposideros armiger. The sequence continues at coordinate 698,436 of NW_017731587.1, forward strand.
TTGCCTCACATCAGGAAGCACACAATGTCCACCTGTCCCAACACTAGTGATGTCAACTTTGATGACCTTGTCTTGGTGGTGTCTCATAGCTTTCTCCACCTTAAAGTTTTCTGCAGGTAATTGATTAGTATTTGGTGGGGAAGGATTCCAAGATTATAGTGATATCCTATTTCTCAGACTCTACCTACCAGCCTCAGCATCTGTGGACAATTTCCTACTGAATCATCTCGGGCTGATGGCTATTAAATGAGGATCATTTCCAAAGTTTATTGGAACTCTACTGTGAGAAATAGCTTTTCATTTCTCTGCCATTTACTTACTTGCTTACTTATTAATGTATATTAGCATATGTCAATATACTTTATTTGTCAAATGGGTGGTAACCCATTACTATCATTATTTTGATACTCAAGACATCCTCTATTTGTCTATTGGGGGTCCCTTCAAACTGATCATTTTGACCGTTTAGGACATTTTCTTTATTTCTTAGGACTGTCTTACTTTTTTGCACAAAAGTTTTAAGGTGCATCTTGGCCCTTCCCTGACCCCATCCTGGCATCAGTCACCTCCTTTAATGGAGTATGATATTTAGAAAGCAAGTCCTGTGCACTTGAGGTTCTCATTGCTCCTGAGGCATAGTTTCCAGGCCCACTCAGAACTAGGAAAACATGTATTACACTTATATTATATGTGAGATATACACACACATACACACATAGACACACGTATGTGTGTGTGTATTTCATATATATATATATATATATATATGAGTTGACTTGTATTATCATCTAATATCTAATGACTCTTTCAAGTCTTCTCCATATCCATGACTGCATTATATCTCCTCTAGCTCTTAGAAAGCCAACTCAGTATCCGTATTTACTCACTTGCTGAATTTAATTATTTGTCTGGTGTAGCACATCTCCCCATACATAAACCATCTCCTGCTCTTGCTACCTCTGTGGCAGCCCCACCTGGCCCCATGTCCTTTTTGTAGGCCTGCCACCTCATGCCTCCGTGGAGGGATTCTTCATGCGGCTGTAGAACCCTCCCCCCTTGCCTCGTGTCTTGGCTGCTGTACTGACTGTGCCAGGAAGGAAGTAGGAGACGGTAAAAGAAGGAGAAATGGGAAGGAAAGAAGAATCCTCATTCTTTCTTATGACATTCTTGTAATACCTTCTTAATTATTCTCCCTGTTCTGATTTTTTCCTATTCTACATTGTACTCTTTCTAGGAAGACAGACTATTCCTAGAAAGAGTATAATGTGTAGTGACCAAAGTGGATAAAATAAACAGTTGAGTATGTATCCTTACTCTTTCACTTATTTGTGTTAGTTTGTACCTTTAACTTATTTGAGCCCCAATTTCAAAGAGGGAAACAGTGCTTATTTAGATGCTATATTGTGAAGTTTCTGATTGAATATGTAGAATGCCAAGAACATAATTGTAGCTGTTGTGGCAGTTGTTATAGTTATCATAATAAGAAATTCAAATATGATTCTGAAACACCTTTTGAAAAACACTTCAATATAAATTCAATATAAAACATTTTTTAAAACCTTTCAATATATCTCATCATCTACAGAATAAAATCTAAACTCTTACTTAAGAGATTTTTCGTGAGCTGACCTCAGCTCCTATCCCAAACCTCACTTCCCAAATTTCCTCATTTGTCACCTACACTGCAGCCAAACTAAAGGCCTCACATTTCCTTGATTTTAGTATGTTGTTCTTTTTCTATGCTTTGCACTTTTTATTGCCTCAACCTAAAGTGTTCTTTTTCTAAACATCCAATTAGTGTAAACCTTTACTTATTTTTTAACTTTCAGTGTAAGTTTGTCTCCTCTGGAGACCTCCCTTGATCACCTCCAAAACAAATAGAATTATCTTTTCCATCCACTGGACATTGACTGTGACACTTCAGGCACCTTACTATGTATAGCACTTGTCACAATATATGACAACTATTTACTTACACACACACACACACACACACACACATTTGCCTAACGAGATTGTGAGCTCATTGAGAATAACGACTACATCCTGTTCATTTTGATATTCCCAAGATGTAGTTTCTTGTCAATAGGTCATTATCACCAATAATATAGCTTCAATAAATATTTGTTTAATAAAACATCTTTATAATGATTATGGTGACCAATAATTATTGATCACTTATAACTACTAATTATTCAGTACTATTCTAAGCTCTATCCATTCTTTATATAAAATAAACAGCATAAAACCATGTTATGTTAATTCTAAAAGATCTGTACTATAAATTAGGCAAATAAGGCTTGAAGGAGTTACTAATTTGTATAAATGTGCAGCATCTAGTAGACCTGGCATCAGGACCTAAGCTATCAATACATCTGTAACACAGAAAATATATAGCATGTCCATGTATACCAAAATCAATATAAAGAAACTAACATTTTAAAATAGGCTTGTAGGACCAGCCGAGTGGCGCGTTGGTTAAGAGCTGGCTTGGGACGACAGAGGGCCCTGGTTCGGATCCCACATATGAGGGCCAGTGACACTGCCCTCTACAGCTAAGATGTTGAACAACAGCTCAACCTGAAGCTGGGCTGCCATTAGTTGCTGGTGACTGTGTAAGCTGCAGCCCCTGCTGCAGTGGGTAGCCATGGGCTACTGTGTGTAGCCAGCAGCCAGCATGATCGGCCAGCAGCCCAGTGAGCGGCCATCCAGAAGCCGGTGACTTATCTGCCTCGCCCCGGAAGAGCACAATGATGGTGCCAACTTGGGCCAGTGAAGCAACGTCCTCCACAACTAGACTGAAGAACAAAAGGACAGCAACTTGTCTGTTCCCCTTCCCCCAATTCCCCAATAAAAATCTTAAAAAAAAAACTATAAAAAATAAATAAAATAGGTTTGTGACATATATTATGTACTTTATTTGCACTTTGAATTAATAAATTATTAAAAATAATGACAGTAAATGTTGAGGTTTACCAAAACTATTCTCTAACGTTGCTGCCTCAGCTCTATTTTATGAAGCCAAGTGGCCTGCAGTGGCTTAAGCTGACTCTAGCCCCTCTGTGTAGCACACAACCTCACTGACAGCCTGCAGAGCCACAAGTAAATGTAAGTTCCTGCTATGACTCCCCAAAGAACCCTTGTGATAGAGTTTCTGTCATCTCCCATGGCCTTCTCTTGGTGTGGCCCTTAAATAAGATCCCCAAGAAGCTTATCAAAGCCTCGCTATTTTTGGTTTGAATTGACCAATCCAGTCTTAGCCCAAGAATCCCAAAGCACTCCACCCACAGACCCTAAGAAAGTCATGCGCACCAGTTTTGACCTCACTCTCTGCCTGCCCTCTGCCTTGCCCTCAACCCCATGGTCCCTTGAGGCATGCCCTGTACCTCCTCCAGGACTTATGAGTAATGAACTTCTCTATTTTAATTCCCTTGTGATCTTTTGTTAAACTGAGGCTCACCATCCAATACTCCAGGGCTCTACTTAATAAATGATAATTTAACAAAGTCACATGCAAAGAGAATGTGCTAAACAGTATATATGCATTAACTTATTTAATGAGTCATAGATGAGAGAGATGATGTTCAGGGAATTTGCATGTCACACAGCCAGTAACTGCCAAAGCCCAAAATTCTGTGTTCTATCTGATTCAAAGTTTATTTTGCTGAACCACCTTGTAACCCTAGGATTTTCAAACCATCCCTTGCATCCAGGAAGACAAAACATATCAGATTTGAGTGCAAAAGTAGACAGGAAATAAATTTTAACCCTTTTGCCATAATGGTTGGATATATCCCAATGAATATTTCCATCCACTCACTGTGGATGAAAACTTCGGAAGTTTAGGAAAGCAGATGTACATTTTTCTATATTTTGGTGTTTTTCAAGAATGAATAACAATAGGAAATTTTTATACATAAAATAATGCCACTTATATACAAAGCAGCTCAAATCATTATTATATGCATAAAATAGGCAAATTATCAACTTTTTGGTTTTTTTGTGGATTTCTGACACATTATGAAAACAAAACTTGAAATCAATTAATGCAATGAAAGAGTTTAAAAGAGGAATTGATAATGACCTAAGGCAGGGTTTGGCAAACTTTTTCTCTTAAGGGCCAAATAGTAAATATTGTAGGCTTTGTGGGCCATAAAGTCCCTGTCACAACTACTCAATTCTGTGAGAAAGCGATAAAGCAGCCAAAGGCAATACATAAATGAATGAGCATGCTGTGCTTTGATAAAACTTTATTTTAAAAAAACAGGCAGTAGGCCATAATTGTGTTCCCCTGGACTAATGAACTAGGTATTCGTAATCGTAAAAAACATTGAAAAGAAAACCAATGAAACTCACATTATATGTCAAGGCCTATACTCCAAAGGAGAAAAGAAAAAGCATTAGAATAACATTATATAAGGAAACAATGAAAGTGCAAGTGAACCTCAAGGTAAATGTGAAAATTGTTGGTTTTTCTGAAACTGCCAAAGAAGGAAACTGTCATTGGGCAGGTAATGTGTAAGACACTGTATAAAGACATAAGCTTGATGGAAAGAGTTTCTCAGAAACATGTGGTCACTAGTTTATGATTGTTTGGAAGTTAGAAGTAAATACTTTTTGTTTCTAGGTATATATCCATATAGAATTTTTATTACTAAACATAATATTTTAGCATCTGAGAAATCTGTGGAAACTATTCATTCTCATACACATGGTGATAAGTTAGAGCAATTGATCTCAAATGTTAGTGCATATTGAAAGCACTTGAAATGCTCATTAAATATGTTGACTCCAGAGTCCCAACTCCAGAGCTCCTGGGTCAATAAGTTTTGGGTGGAGCATCCCAAGCTATTCTCATAAGAATGGTTCCAGAATCACACATGAGAAGTCCTCAATTAAAGCAATAATTGCACATATGTCATGTATTATACAAAACAGCAAGGAGCTTCTGGAAAGCTGAAAGTAGATGTGGCGGCATTTTAGTGGCCGCGAGGGATAGTCAAGAACCAGGAAAAATACTTCCCACTGGTTAACTTCTTTGATGGGATATAGCTTTCAAGGGAGAGACATTTCTGGGAAATTCTGTGTTTAGGAACTAGATTATTAAGAAGCTGCTCCCATCCAGGTTCACGGTAATCCAGGGACTTAGTCACTTAGCAACCATATCTATTGGCCTGCTGGACTTTCCACTATATTCATTTCCTATTGCTAAAAAATTAAAAAAAAATTATCACAAACTTATTGGCTTAAAATACAAAATAACTCCTTATCTTACAGATCTAGTGGTCCGAAGCCTGAAAAGGGTCTAAAAACCAAGGTCTGGACAGGTCTGTGTTCCTTGTAGAGATATTAAAGAATATGCCAGCTTCTGGAGGTCACCTATGTTTCTGTGGCCCCTTTTGCCATCTTTAAAGCCAGCAGGAGGGCATCTCCACATCTCTGATTTTCACCTTGTCTTCTGCTTCTCTTGTCTACTTTGAAGGGATCTTGTGATTACATTGGTCCTAGCCAAATAATTCAGGATAACCTTTTTAACTTAAAAATCAGATGGTGAACAACCTTGATTTCATCTGCAATTTAATTCCTTATTGCCATGTAATATAACACATTCACAGGATTTGGGGATTAAAACCTGGACATCTTGAGGGGAAAAAGTGTTCATCATTCTTCCTATTACACCTATAGAGAAGCATTCTCTCCAACAGCAGGAAAATTGGGGGCAGAAAAAAAAGGGAGGGAGGTAAGAAAGAGACAAAGCTTCTAAGAATGTTTAGGGTATTGCAGGTGTCATCTAAAGCAGCACCTATACATTTGTAGTGTGAGTTGCAGGCTGGTGCAATTCAACACTGGAAAAGCCAGAAGGAAGAAAGAATATACGACATATGGCTGCAAAGGGAAATTAGGTGGTCACAGAGCATAACAGGAATACCTATTATCTGAGAAAAGGAAAATAAAAGCGAACAGTATAGACCAGGAGTCGGCAAACTTTTGAGACAGAAGAGCCACCAGGGGTCAGCAAACTGCGGCTCGCGAGCCACATGTGGCTCTTTGGGTACAAACATGTGGCTCTGAAGTAAAATTGAAAATAAAAATAAAACTATCATAGTTTCATTTGTAAAAATTTTAAACGATATTATTCACATAATGGTGATTATGTAAAAATATATTTATGGCTCTTGAATAATTATTAAATTGCTGTGAGGGACACAATTGGCTCTTCCAGGGGTCGGCAAACTTTTGAGATGGAATGTACCCAAAGAACTTCATGTGGCTCGCGAGCCACAGTTTGCCGACCCCTGGTATAGACCAAATGTTTGTGTCCCCGCAAAATTCATATGTTGAAGCCCTAACCCCTAGGGAGACAGTATTTAGAGATGGTGTGCCTAAGGAAGTAATTAAGGCTAAATTAAGACATATGAGTGGGGTCCTAATCCAATAGGATTAGTATCCTGGTAAGAAGAGACAGCAGAGATCTCTTGTTCTCTCTCTGTCCCCATGTTCATGTTCCAAGGAAGGGCAATGTGGGGACACAGAGAGAACTTGGTCTTCCACAAGCTAGGAAGAGAGCCTTCACCAAATAGCAAATGAGCCAGAATTAGTCTTGGACTTACAGCCTCCAAACCTGTGAGAAAATAAGTATGTGTTGTTTAGGCCACCCCTTCTAAAGTATTTTTTTTAATGACAGCCTAATTAGGCTAATACAGAGGGAGAAGGGGCAATGGGAGGAGGTAAAGAATTATGACTCAAGCAAGAAATCAGATTTATATGGGTCCCCTTTAGATCTGAAAGTTCAGAAAATGCATTCTCATGATTAAGCTATTCAGCCAAACTTTATGCAAGGTAAATGGGCTATTTTATTACTTTTAAATAAATTTTAAAGACATCCTTTGTGAAACATTTCCTGTATTAACAGATTAATATTTTTCCATCTCTTGTAATGAAGTTCATTTGGAAAAATAAACAAGTGTTTTGTGAATATTTATCGTGTGTTTATCCTTATAGGTTATAAATGCATATAATATATAATTATGAATAAATCATAGCAACATTTTAGATGCATTGACTTTACAGTTAACATAATTGGAGTGCATTTATTCAATAAGATAAAAAACCGCTTGTATTTTCAAATTAAGAATTGAAGCATTCCTGTTAAGTAAAATTTTCATTTGTCTTCACAGGTCACTCTTTTTATATTCATGAAGCAATCATTCTCTTGGCTTACATAAATTTGTTATCAAAACTAAGTTTTTAATATTCAGAACACATTTTGCAATATATGAGGTCATAGAATCATAGAACTTTAGAATCTGAAAATAACTTAAAACACCGTATTCTCCAAATCCTTCTATTACAAAATAAGGATTCATAAAAAGGACAAAAAAAGGAGTCTCATAGCTCTATAGCCCACTGTTTTTCCCCTTCCCTACACTTTTCTAGAGCTTTCTTTCCTCTAGTTTTCTCTTTTCTATGCTTTGTTTCAGGTTAGGAAGTATGGTGACAATGTAGAAAACAGCAGGACAGCTTGAGGAGGAAGTAGGGAACACTTAAAAATGGTTTATAGGAAATGGGCTAAATGAACTTGAGCCAATACGACCTTGCTGGTGTCAGTCAACCTAATAAGCAGAGTTTGAAAATGGCAGAACTATAGAAAAGGTGCTGCAGAAAAGCTAAGTCCATAAACATTGGCCATTTGTTGGGCATTCCTTTTATGCAGTGCCTAGCAATTCTTGCCAAGAAGTTAGTCATGGTGAAGGGGATAGGCAGTGCTCAAGTGACACAATGGATCAAGAAGTAATGTTGACATACAATAGTCCTCTTAGATATTCAGACACATCTGAAACAATGAAATTGTTATGAAACCTTTAAGTATTTCTCTTTATATCCAAGGAAAAGCAGTATTGTATGGTATCTTGCTGGTGAGATATTCCCATGCTTATAACTGACGTTAAGAGAAGATGGGGTTCTAAAATGCTGGGCTGCAAAACAAATCTGGCAGTACTATTTTTGTCATTTTCTTAATCCCCCTGTGAGACCAAGGCCTCTGGTAACAGTGACACATACTCCCTCAGAATGCTCAAGATTCAGAAAGAATGAAAATCAGTCCAGTAATTCAGACTGACTGTTGGTTTGTGCCAAAGTTGCACAAAGTTGCAGTCTTTTTACACAAGCTGTTGAACACTTTTGAAAGAGAGTGAGCGCAAACTATTGATTTTTTTTTACTTCCCTTGACACACAAAATGAAATCCCTAAATGCAGCCATACTGCCACAGCTTTCCCATAGAGCTTTGTACTTTGTAGCTTTGCAGTTGGGTTTTACTACCAAGAAAAACTACTCAAACCAACATTTTCTATAATTTGCTTCTTTCTTTGATCAACAAATTTGACTAGTCAAGTCAGTCAAACTAGTTAAACCATTTTCCAATATCAATGCCTCCTAAGGTACACTCTATTAGGTTATTGCTTGATTTTTCTCTCGTCTAACTCTCTTGTTTTTCATTACATTTTAATGAAAACAACAACCCACACTTATGCAAGCACATAAATGTATGTATGCAATCCACATTAATTCTTACAATTAGCAAAATCAATAGAAAAATTTTGCAGTGAAAACACTAACTAAAAATAGAAGGGGTTGAGCCCAAATTGAAAAAATATATACAGATGCAAAATTGAAAAGGAAAAGTAGATTCATTAAGATCTTAAAATTTATTCATAAGTTTAAATTAAGTATGTATTATGTTTTTTAGTATTGTAATGATATATATTTAAGAATGAAAACCCTAATATTGTTTAAAATAACTTAAAATAAAATAATTAGCAGTTCCCCAATCAGAAGTGATGAGATAGAAGAAAAGAAACCAGAAGAACACTTCAAGCACAACTCTTCACTGTATTCCAAATAATTTCAAAAGATATATTAATTCATTGCAACTTCTATAATATTAGCCTGAGAAATTCATGAAGAAGTTTGTGGCAATGCATCATGCCTGTGTCAGATACAACCCCTTGATATCTAGATATCAGGGTCATCAAACCACATTAATACAAGCCCTTTGTACTGAGACAATAAGAGGATATTGGCACATGCTATTCTCTTTTTGTCTTCTTCAATTTCAAAAAATTACTACAGCATCAACTGAAAACTAACTTTAAATACGAAAGCCCAAACATTTGGTTCTAATCCTGTGTTTCAACAGGATTCTGAGTCATTGTTGCTTTATTTTCTTAGAATATTTTTAAAAAATCATTACCAAACATTATTTTTAAAGACACATCAACTTCAATAAGAAGTCACAGCAGCTCTAACTTGTACAGGGTGCAGTTTCACTCTACTGGGTGCAAAGAATAAAAAGACACATTTAAGATACAATGTTCGGAAGAGCTGTAGGAGATGGCTCCAGCATAGCTGTGGAGTGAGGCATTTTAGGAGTTCATGGAGGCTCAAGAAAAACTGTGCAGAGTCTATACGCTAGACGCTAGAGAATTGTGCAGTAGTTTAAAGGAAGGGTGGAACTTAGGTAGATAAAGGAATGACATTTCAGAAAGAATTTCAGGTGGTGTAAAATGATTTAGAAGTTTTCCTGGTGGAGGACACAGTCCCAGCCTCTCAAGAGAATAGGAGAGAATTTGAGAGGAAAAAGGCAAAATGGAGGGAAACTTAAATTTTATATTCAGGATATGGAGATTCTTTATTCACCCACATTGTCACACTTTATTTCTATTGTGAACAACTAAATAATCTAAATTCCTTGATCGGGATGCAAGGGTGGTAGAGAGAATCTGAACGACCACATGACCTATAATATAGAGTAAAGGAACGGACATTCTCTGGAAAAAAAAAATTACCTTCCTGGCTTGTAGGTGGGAGTATTTTCAGGCATTGGGAATAATTACAGGATTTTAAGCATAGCAACATCTGAAATGATACATTAAGAAATGTAAAACATTCATGTATGTTATGCTATATAATCACTCAGGAAGAAGTGCTGTGGGCAAAGCAATGTTTTGGAATTTTCATGTTGGTAAAACTTAGAAAATGAAGGGAATGGCACAGGAGATGTATTAGGCGACTATTACTTAGAAACAAATAAAAGACACTAAAACGACTGTAAAGGGAGAAGGTTGATGCACTTGAAAGGAATTAAAATTTTTAAAGTTACCTTCAGAACTGGGGATCAATTTCAGCAAAATTTAGAAGTGTGGTGGACTTGATTTTGACCTCCTGATGACTGGATTACCATGCACCTCCTGCTCAGATTTCCCTCGTTCCTGAAGACAAAAGCATGAAGACATTTCAAACCACCAGGTTCAGAAGCAGGTATCTCCAGGTTTGAAGAGAGGAGGGAACAGATACCAGAAGCCAAGTGATGGATACAAAGCAGTGGCTCTCAAGCTACTCTATCAGCATCACCTGTGAACTGTGGGCTACCCAATCACTGGGCTCTACCTTTCATCTAATAAATCAGTTACTCCTCTGGTGGAGCCCACTTCCTGTGTGTTAACAAGTTCTCCAGGTGATTCTGATGCATGTTCAAGTCTCAGAGCCACTCATATAGCCAGTAGCTACAACAAAAATAGCAGAAGTACCTGAAGTAGCAGAAGTTAATTGATTTTAGCTGAAGACCTGAGCAAGCAGCTTAATGAGAATGGAGGCTTAGTCAAGAATTATAATTTAATCACTGAGTGGATAATTATTTGTTTGCACATGCCAAAACAATGCAATATTATTAGAAATCCCTCTGAAAAGATAAATTAGAAGATAAATTTATTATAAAAGTCCAAATCAAGAATATTTTACGAAGCCAAATCAATTTGAATTTTATTTCAACTTTCTCTGGGATTACCCATTCTCTACAACTCCTTCTAGACACACAATCTGCTATGTTAAAATAAAAGAACTTTTATACCCAGGGAGAGACAGGTGTTTGATCAATTTTTGCTCTGTCATAACATGTCACTCTACTTTCCTGAAGATTCAGCTGAAGAATATTCTTTTATACCCTTTCATTTAGTAATATGCTTTGCTATTATTTGATTCTCAATTGCTGCACTTCCTCATGTTTGTTTTGTTTCCAGCACAAGCCTAGCTAACTGATTCTAAAGAAGACTTCCAAATGTAATGAAAATTAAAATGAAAAGAAATGAAATCCTATCTCATTCTATCTTAGTACCTATAAATCGTCACTGTAGGATGACCAACACTATATACTTGCCTAAGTATGATTTTGTTTTGAAGTGTAGATTGCTCTAGTGTCCCCATAGAATACCAACATTTCCAAAAGAAAAAAAAATGAGAAAAACTGAAGTCATTAAAACTTTGATCTTTTACTCATTTCACTCAGTTTCAAAGTCAGGCTGGTTATAAAAGTTCTAGACAGGCAACACCATGTTTTATTTCTGCATTGTTTCTTGGCTTTATATAGAATTTGGGAATCATATCAAAGGAAATATTTTAAATCATTCCAGACTCTAGGTTAGTACAAGGCAGCTTTTATGTATTTTTGATATTTCCCATCCTGTAACTATCCAAGCTTTATTAAAGTGGTGATCTGAAAAAGAAGGGCTAATTACCAAATCTACCTAAATTGTGAAGGTATATATGAAAAGGTTTATCCTTCTGCTCTGATCTAATTGTTTGGCTCATGTGGGACCCAATAAAATTAGCGAGGGAAAGCTTGTGCCCTCAAATAGTATATCTGCAAGTTTTTTTGAAAGGAGCCGAGATACTCAGAAACTCTTTCATGAGAATTATTCTTTCATTGGTAAGGAAATTCTTCCTGTTGTCAATTCAAAGTCATTTATGCCCTATTTTGAGATAAGATCTCTGCTTTCTACAAAAAAGATGGGAAACAGCTAACTATTACCATTACAATTGTTTTCCCAAGTAGTCATCAAAACTCAAGGAGAGACTTCCAAATGTGCAGATGTCCCTAAAATGATATTTGTGCTTTCCTAATGGGACAGGGTTAGTTGAAATAATTTATACAGAGCTTTATGACATTTATTCAATTGAATCATAAGTTTGTTACACATATACATAATGGAAAGGAAAAATGAGATTTCATTACATTTATATATGTCATGCATAGCCATATTGTGTCACGGGTTCTTGCTATTATACAGATAATGTAGAAAGCTAAGGAACAACCTTATTTTTTATTTAAAATCATGTCATAGTTAAAATGGTTACACCAATAAAGTTTGCTCACCATCATATTTCCCAAATTTATCTTTTCCCCCATTCTTATTTTGGAAGGAAATATATGAACCCCAAAGAAGCATGGAATCCAACATTTAAATTTAATATCTCCTTATCCTCTTTCTCTTCCAACAAAAGAAGAGGAGGGCTCAAAAAACTGAATTTTCCAAATTAGAAATACAAATATACACAGGAGCCAGAATGTATATTATTTTATACAATTCAGCTAAACAAGAATGCCAGGCAATCTTCATGTCACTGAGTTAAGTGTTGAAATCAAAACACAGATGAGTAACAGAGAATCTCTGAATCATGGTTAGCAAAACTCAACATTATAAAAAAGTTATAATGTCCCCCATCCTATTCTATAAATCTATCTAATTATAATAAAAATCCTAGGGAGATTTTCTTATGAAACTTAACAAGATGGTGTTGATACATATCTGAACTGATAACATGGCAGAAAATCCAGATAAAGGTAAAAGACAACAACCCAACTTAAATCTTGGAAAATTAAAGAGAGAGACAACAGAAAAAGAAACAGAGAAAACAAATATATTTAAAAATAATCCTGTCATTGATTAGAAAATTATGAATTGAAACAATAATGGGACATCATCTTTCCATCTAATGATCAAAAAAAGAAAAATTATCCAAGGCTGACGGAGGTGTGGTGAAATAGTCTCCGATGAGGGAATGTTTCACAGCACCTATAAAAATGTAAAATATTTACAACTTTTGACATAGCAATTTCATAACTAGGAACGTATCCTTCAGAAATATTTAAACACAAAGAAAAATATAAAAGTAGATTCAACGCAACATATTTTACAGCCAAGAATTACAACTATAAACCTCTAAGTTTGACATGGGAATTTGTCCATGATGTAGAGGCTTTTCCATATTTTTACTTTCATGTGCATATACATAAAGATGTTCATGAGATCAAAAGATTTATAAATACATAGAGAACAATCTGAAAGGATGTTAATAATAATGCAAAGAAAATAATTTTTAAAAATGAATTGTAATCACTATAATAACATAACAACATATGGTAATCATAATATGCCAGCTACTGTGTTATGTGTTTCTCATTGATTATCTCAATTAATCCTCATAGCTACCTTGTGACTATGAAGTGTATTTGACAAATATGGAACCTGAAGAGAAACAACAAAGTTTTAACAGTATTACATTGTGGAGTGGAAATAAGGATGAGAATGAGTGCTCAAGTTAAGGTAGATTTACAGTTCTTATTGTGTTATTGGAATTTTTAATAAATCAGCATATATATGTACATATATATGTACATATATATGTATATATATATATATATATATATAAATCAGTTTATTAAATAAAAATAAAAAACTAAAGGGATACCAAAATAGTTACAGTATAACACAGAAAATGGTAAATAATATAAGCCATAATGTAATGATAAGGTTTCAAAGAAGAGAGAGAGAAATTCTGACAGACTAAGAAAATCATTCATGGGGTGGCCTGTTAGCTCAGTTGGTTAGAGCGCAGTGCTCATAACACCAAGGTAGCTGGTTTGATTCCCACACAGGCCACTGAGTTGAACCCTCCGCAATAAGATTGAAACAACTACTTGACTTGGAGTTGATGGGTCCTGGAAAAACACACTGTTCTCCAAGAAAGAAAAGAAAAGAAAAGAAAGAAAAGAAAGAAAGAAAGAAAGAAAGAAAGAAAGAAAGAAAGAAAGAAAGAAAGAAAGAAAGAAAGAAAGAAAGAAAGAAAGAAGGAAAGAAGGAAAGAAAGAAAGAAAGAAAGAAAGAAAGAAAGAAAGAAAGAAAGAAAGAAAGAAAGAAGGAAAGAAGGAAAGAAGGAAGGAAGGAAGGGAAAAGAAAATCATTTAAAAAGGAGGTAGCATTTGAGATGGATCCAAGAAACAGCAAAGAACTGCTTAACAGTATCTGAAGATATATTTAACAGAATAGCAAGAGAGATAAGAGTAGAGCTGTTGGAGGGCATAAATGATTCTGTTATTTGCCAGAAATGATAAGGCATAGTAGGAGATAAATCTGGAGAGGCAAGAGGGCTGAAAGCATTTTGATTTATTTAAGAAAATACTAGAAAATCAAACCTTTACATGAAACTAAAATATACATTTTCCAGAGGTGATGCTCAATCTATAGCTATAAATTCTGGGAATTGGGCTAAGTTTTTGCAAGAGGTTCACAAACCCATACATGCAATTATTTAAAAAAGAATTGTCTACAGTCTACATGTCTTGATTTTTCAAATTGGTACTGCTTTCAGGCTCAATGAAAAAGGTGATCTGGTTGGTTTCCTTCCTTCCCCCCCCCCATCTGTTCTGCTTACCCACTCCATGGGCTGTGTTAGTTCCTTCAGAATTGAAGCAAGGGAAGAAAAAGAGGTGAACAGGAAAATCTCTCTTGATTGGCACAAACGTAATTTGGTATCGATTTCTTCTAGGCTTATCAATGCAAAAGAATTACTTTTTTTACTCGAGCTTATTGAGGGGTTCTTCAGAGCACATCTGTTGCTGGGAACTCTCACCAGCAGTTGACTTAGTTCAGGCTCTGCTTCCTGTCGCTAAATGCACTTTGTTGAGCAATTCTACAAGGACAATATATTTGGGAGTCATCTTGTTCCTCTTGTACAAAAGCTTACAGTTTTGTTTTTCCTGGGAAACACAGGACTATCCTCAGCCTGAAATAACTGATATACAAGGTATTATTTAAACTACTATGTCTCATTGTTCTGTCATCAGAGTGAGTACCCAGCCACTGTCTCTTGCCTCTGGGCATTCTCAGGTGTGGGTAGGGTACCATCTTTTTGGCAGCCTACAATTATTGGAGACAGTTAAGTCTTCAACTTGTCTTCTTGGAGCCCCTCTAGACTTAAGTGAGGGGAAACAGACTGTTCAAGGTGGGGGAAAGGACCAACAGTATTCTACCAACTCTTTCCAAAGAAATTCTCCCCCTTCTATGCCTACTCTTCAATATACTTAATGTAGATGAGGGGCTGAGGATTATAAAACACATTTTAGATAACCACCTTTTTGAAAGCCCTAGTGAATTATTCTATCCTTGCTTGGGTATGTGGAGATATTTGGCAAATATTGTCTTGGGTCTTCTAGAAACTGACATTAAATCCTAATTTAATACCCAGTTACAGACCTAACTAAATTAGAAGTGTGAATTTAAACTTAAAAAATTAAAATGGACACTAATATGATATGTAATATGGTATATAATATATACCATTCACTAGAGAGGTCTCCAGGTCACATGACCAATTCCCAAACCTTACCTAATCTTTCTAAATTTAGACCCTTACTTTCTATGTCTTCTGCTTGGTGTTCCAGTGATGAAAGCTTTCTTGAGATTGCCTGCACTCCCATATTATTTCTTGTCTCCACACCTCTGCATAAAATAATTCTTCTTTCTACATAAAATACACTGATGATCTTTGACAAATGTATACTCTGTAACCACCACTCCAATCAAGATAGAAAACACTTACTTCACACCAGAAATCTCTCCTGCCCCTTAGCAATCAATTTACTCTCTTACTCCCACCTTAGGGTACCACTATTTTAAATGCCATCACTATAAATTGGTTTTGCCTGTTGTAGAATTTCATCTAAATAAACTCATACAGCAGTAGTTGGTAAACTAGTGCATATGGGCTAACTCCAGCTTGACAGCTACTTTTGAAAACAAAGCTTTATTAGAACACTGCTACATTCATTCATTTGAATCTTGCCTATCACTGATTTCATGCTACAGTGGCAGGGCTGAGAAGGTGTGATAGAGAGCATAAGGCACAGAGAACCTAAAACACAATCTTTACAGAACATTTTTACCAACCCTCATGACACAGTATGTACTCTTTGTATCTGGCTTTTACCCTTAAGCATGTTTTAGAGATTTCATCCACGTTGTTACATTCTTCTATATTGTATCAGTTGTTCACCCCTTTTATTGCTGAGTAGCATTTCAATCTATGAATATAACACAATTTGTTTGTCAACTCTTTTGTTGATTAAACTTTGTGTTGCTTTAAGTTTTGGCTATTAAAAATAATATATAACAGGGCTGGCCAAGTGGTTCAGTTGGTTAAGAGCTTGCTCGGGAGTTTGAGCTCTGAGCAATAGCAGTTCAATTCCCGGCCCAAGCTGAGAAGCTGCTGAGCTGCCAACAGGTGGCAGGAAGGCTCAGCTTAAAAATAAATAAATAAATAATAATAATATATAACATAAATGTGTTATAAATCATATAAATAGAATGCTAAAATATAAAATAAGATGGTATTTTTTGGAAACTATACATGATTAATTTTGCCAAGGCCCAATTTATCACTTTTTAAATGTTTTATTCTTTATGTGACATAAGAAATCTGCCTACTCTAAGGCCATAAAGAATTTCTACTAGGTTTTTGGGTTTTTTGTTTGTTTGTTTGTTTGTTTTGTAGAAAATACTTTTTGCATTTACATTAATGCCTGTATTTATTTATTTCATTAGATATCCACTTGTCTCATCACTTGTTGAATATTATCACTTCTCACAAAGAACTATGTTGTTAACTTTGTTGAAAATCAATTAATAATATGTGTATGGGTCTATTTCTAGCATATCTCTTCTATTGCATTAATTTATATGTTTTTCCATAAAATAATTCTAGAGTAAGGCAATTAAAGTACTCCATTTTTTTCACAAAAACTATTTTAGCTATTCTAGGTCTTTGACATTTCCATGCAAATTTAAATGTATTCTATAAATTTCTACAGAAAGGACAAAAAGTTTGTGCTGGGATTTTTATTTTTATTGCCTTGATTCCTCAGCTGGATTTAAAGAAATTGGGTGTCTTGATAACTTTGAGTTTTCCAGTCCATGAATTTGGTATACTGTGTCATTTACTTACATTTTATTTCATTTCTCTCAGCAATGCTTAGTTGTTTTCAGTTTTCAGGCCCAGCACATCTTTTGTTTAATCTAATTCTGCATATTTTGCATATTTTAATTTTACTGGAAATGCGTTTATATTTTTATTTGATTTCCCATTTCTTAGCTGCAGTATATAAAAACAATTTTATTTTTTATATTGACCTTCTATCCTGTGGGTTTGCTAAATTGACTTCTTAATTCTAGTAATATTTTATGGATGCCCTGTGATGTTCTATATGAATAATATCGTCTGTTTATACAGACTTTTAATTTCTCCATTCCAATCTTTATGTCTTTTTTTTTCCTCTTGCTTTAATGCAGTGGCTAGGAAATTAAATACAATGAGGAATAAGTGTGGTGATAGCAGACATCCTTATCTTTAATCAATCTTCAGTAAAAATATTCACTATTTCACCATTAAATACTATGTTAGCTGAAGGACATTTGTATATGTCCTTTATAAAACTTAGGAAATGTCCTTCTAACTGTAGTATGAGAGTTTATGTCATAGACATTGCATTTTGTCACATGTATATGAGATGATCATATGGGTTTTCTCCTTTACGCTGTTAATGTAGTGAACTACATCCATTGTTTGAATTTTATCTCTTGACCCAAACTTGCACTCATGTAGTTAAGTAAATTTGGCCATGAGATATTATTTTTATGTAACTTAATTCAATTTTTTAATATTTTTTAAGGATTTTTTATTCTATGTTCATGAGGAATATTATCTATAATTCTGTTTTTGTAATGTCTTTTCAGTCTGGTCATAGGATTATATGGGCCTTATTAGCATGTTGGGAAGGATTCTCTACTCTATTTTCTGAAATAGTTTGTGTAGTATTTGTGTATTTCTTCTTTAAAGGTTTGATAAAATTAACTGGGAAAGACATCTGGAATAAAATTTTCTATGTAGAAAGAAGTTGTTTAACAAAACATCTATTTCTTCAATAAATATTAGAATATTTCAATGTTCTATTTCTTTAGCAATCAGTTTTAGTAAGTTGTATTCTTCAAAGACTGTTTCCATTTTATCTAACATCAAATTTGTCAACATGAAGTTGTTCATTATATTCTACATTGTCTTTAAATTATCTGTAGAAGCTGTAGTGATGGTCTCTCTTTCTTCCCTGATATTGTTCATTTGTGTTCTCTCTCTCTCTTTTGTTAAATTCATTTTGTTATTTGCCTACCAATTTTATTAATACTTTCCAACAATCAAATTTTTACTTATAAATGTTTATATAATTTCTATCATTGATTTCTGCTCTTTTCTTTATTTATTCATTTCTTTTACAGTGTGCTTAATATATTTTTCTAGCTTCCAAAATAAACACATAAATCCTTCATTTAAAAATCTTCTTATTTTTAATAAAGGCATTAAAAATTACAAATTTCACTGTAAGCACTGAAATAGTTGCACCCCACGAATTTTGATATTTTACCACTAAGTTTGAAATGACTTTTATAGCAATATTCCTGATGATTTCTGCTTGACACATGAATTACTTAAAAGTATATTTTATTTTATTTATTTTTTTTTAATTGGGGGGTTGGGGGAGGGGAACAGTGTTGGGAAATGGGGGAAGGGGACCAGCCAAGTTGTTGTTCTCCAGTCTTAGTTATGGAGGGCGCCAGTCGCCATCTGGCTGCCTGTTGGTAGCTCATGGCCTCTAAGTTCAAAGTGCTGTGTTCAATCTTAGTTGCAGTTGGGTGTAGCCCCATCCCATGCAGAAGCCGAACCAGCAGTCTTGTTGTTAAGAGCACATGCTCTATCCACTGAGCCATCCGGGTGGCAGCTCAGCTCAAGGTGCCAGTTCAGTCTTAATTGCAGGTGGGCGTAGCCCACCTTCCAAAAGGCAGTCTTGTTAGGAGCACATGCTCTCACCAGCTGAGCCATCCTGCTACCTGTTGGCAGCGACAGCTCAGCTTGGGTGCAGTGTCACTGGCCCATGTGGGAATCAAACCGGCAGCTCTGTTGCTCAGAGCTAATGCTCTTAAGCCAATTCTTAACCAACTGAGCCACTTGGCCCGGCCCCATATTTAATTTTTAAATATTGGGAAATTTTTATAAATTAAAATTTTTAATCTCTATTTTGATCCCATTGTGGTAAAACATATATTCTGTAAGGTTTCAATGATTTTGAAATTTAGTCAGAGTGATTTTATTGCCTTGCAAGTGTTTTATCTTGGTGAATGTCACTGAACACTAAAAAAAAAAAAAGGAAAAAAACCCACATTATGCTATTGTGTCAATTGGGTGAAGTTGGTTAATATTGTTGTTCAGATCTTCTATACCAATATTAATTTTGCCTTTACCATTCAATCAATTACTGAAAGAGGGTTAATTAATTTCCCAACTATGTTTGTAAATTTTTCCCTATCTCCCCTTAGTTCTGTCTGGTTGGGCATCATGTATTTTGTAGCTCCATTATTAGATTTAATGCACATTTAAAATCGTTTTGTTTTCCTGATGAATTGTCTCTTTTATCACGAATATTAAAAGTTTAACACCTCAGTCACAGGTTTTAATGCAAGCTAACATTGCTTTGGCTATACAGTTCTCTCAAAAACTTCAGTGGCTTGCTATCTATCCAATTCTATTAAGATCCCTCCACACTTAGAATTCTTTTTGAAATATGCCTCTTTCTCTCCAGTTAATTACAGTTACTTCATTTAGGCTTTCAAGAGAAAATTCTTATTCTCTTTTGATAAGCCATTTTGTCTAACTTGAAGAATGTTTCTAGAGGCCACAATAATCTAATCAAAAGATTTACTAAAAGTTAGGATGGCCTTGCACTAATTTATTTTTTGCTCTAAAACTCTTAATCTCAATATTAATCACATTGTGTTATTTACATAATATTTTCTCTTAAATGTTACAAAATACTTTTTATTTCTCAATCTGCAAAAGTTCTCTATTTTGTTATCTTTTCTTTAAAAATGATCACTCCTTATATGAGCTCATGTTTTTCTTATTAACCTTATGAAATACGGCTAATAATAACAACTAGCTCACACTAGGAGCATTCTCTTTCAAAATGTATTCACTCAAAGCCTCAGTTTTATTATGTGATTATTTATCTTCCAAGGAATCCATTGTACATTTTATGAAATATCTCAAACATTGGAAACATGGATCACTCTTTCTCCAGATTTCAGTCTCCTTCCTATACAACAAAAGAAATGGTATATATTTAGCTTTTGGTTTAAGCAGCCCCTCACTTCCAGTATCAATGTTACTATCAGTTAAATGTGCTATAATAACAAAAAATCCCACTATCTCAGTGGTTTACTACATCAAATATTAATTTTTTGTTCATGTTATATAAGAGCTGCTGGTTGGCTGAAGTTACTGTGAGTTCTACTCCATGTATTTTTCATTCTGCTCTAGGTTGAAAAAATAATTCCAATATTCACAGACAAAAGTACCTTTGTATGAGCTCTGGGATTCAGCACCATATGTCAAGGGATCTGAGAGGAGCCTTGCCCACCTTTGTGCTGGATCATAGACATACACATCTTGGTTCCAGCTGTGGACCTTGCAGTAAGTAGCCTGTGAACTGGCTCCAACCCCTCTCAGCTATGATCCAGGAGTCCTTGGAGAAGACTGTGTTAGACAATCACCCACAGATAAAAGCGCCTTTGTGGAAGTATAGGTTTCCAGCACAGAAGTTCCAGAACACAGTTGGAGCAAAAAACTACAAGTTTTGACACATTGGAGAGGGTAAGGGAAACAGGTTGGCTTTACCTGCATCACTCCACACTGACAGAGACCCATTTCCTTCTTTCCTCATCCACAGTACTGAGTCATGAGTTGCACAATTGGGGACAGGCAAAGGCTTGGAAAGTGGTAGATACAACTCTTGGAAGGCATTAAAGGGACACAGATCCTACTAACTCACATTGAAGACTACGTCAAGAAGCTTCCCCATAAGCCTGGGGATGCCTCACCCACAGATTCCCACATGGGCCATTGGGCACCCCCAGCACTCTGCATACACCACCCACATACATGAGCACCCTGCTTCCAACAGCAGAAAGAACAAGCTTTGACAGACAGCTAGATTATGTGGATAAGGGAGAGGTTACAAATTTGAGCTATACCTCTGACTCTGCCCTTGGAAAAGCATAAGAGAGGCTGTCAGCACCGAGCCTGGTGCACTGCAGGATTAAGAAAAGGCATATAAGCTTAAGAATCCTGCCACAAGAGGGAGAAAGAAATATGGGGCAGATATATCCATGAAAGATCTGAGAACGTTTCAGAATCCCTAGCAGGGTGGACAGAATCCTCCAAAGTCAGTTAGTAAAGACTAGAAGAGATGAATGCTGTTTCAAATGTGAGGAGAGAAATGCAAAACCTCAAGGAAAATGAAACACTAAGGAACCACAACACCATCAAAAGTTTACAATAATCCTCCCAGAACCAACCCCAAAGACATGTAGATCTGCAGGTTAACTGATAAAGAATTTAAAATACCAGTTTTAAAGAAGCTTAATGAGCTACAAGAAAACACAGAAAGATAGTTCAATGAAATCAGAAAAGCAATAAATGAAAGAAAGAAGAAGTTTAATAAAGAGACAGAAATCATAAAAAGAGAACCACAGAAATTTTGGAGCTGAAGAATACACTGAATGAAAATAAAAATGCAAGAGAGCTTTAACAACAGGATGAATCAAGCTTGAGAAAGAATCTCTAAATCACATGACAGGACCTTTAAAATCATCTAGTTAGAGAGCAGAAGAAAAAAATAAAAATAAGTGAAGAAAGTCTACATAATCTATAGGATAGCATTCAAAGAAACAATGTTCTAACTATTGCATTCCTAGAAGGAGAAGAGAGGAAGAAGGGGAAGAGAGTTTATTTAAAGAAATGTGGTTATGAAATTCCCAGTTGGGAGATATTTGGATATCCATGTTCATTAGGCTCATAAGTCACCAAAGAAACTCAACTTAAGTAGATCTTCCCAAAGACACATCATAGTAAAACTGTCAAAAATCAAAACCAAAAAAAGTATCTTAAAATAGCAAGAGAAAAACTTGTAACTAACAAAAGAATGCCTATAAGGCGATTAGCAGATTTCTCAATAGAAACCTTACAGGCCAGGAGACAGTGGAATGATGTATTCTAAGTAGTAGAAGAAAAAATATATGTGTTCTCATCACCTTTCTCCATGCAACTTCTGGCTCTTCCCCAAAGTCAAAATGACCATGAAAGGAAAACATTTTTAATCAATTCAGACATTAAGGCAGCCATGACGGAGTAACTAAAGATACTCACAAAAGAGGACTTCCAGAACTCCTTTAGAAAGTGGCAAGACCGATATAGGAGTATTTTGAGGGGGGATTAATAGCAATGTGTCTTTTACTATAAGAATTTTTTTTTAATTTAAACATTCACCATATTTTTTATCACACTTTGGTATATTATCAATTCATATTTGAGAAGGATGTCAAGAATAGAGAGTGAAAAAGGAATAGCTTCTTCAATAAATGGTTTTTGATTATCTGACTTCCACCAGATAATCACATGCAGAAGAAAGAAAGTGAACCCTTACCTTACGCTACCCACAAAAATTAACTCAAAATGGATTAAAGACTTAAACATAAAACCTGAAAATGTGGAACTTCTCGAAGTAATCACAGGGAAAACTTCTTGACATTGATCTTGCCAAGAATGTTTTGTATATGACTTCAAAATCATAAGCAACAAAAGCATAAAGAAATAAGTGGGACTACCTCAAACTAAAGTCTTCTACACATAAAAAAAAAATCAACAACATGAAGTGCAACCAATCAAATAGGAGAACATATTTGCAAGCTAAATATCTGATAAAGGGTTAGTATCAAAATATATAAATAACTCGTGCAACTCAATAGCAAATAAACAAACAATTTAATTAAAAAGTGGGCAGAGGGGCAGGCCGAGTGGCGCGATGGTTAAGAACTGGCTTGGGACGCCAGAGGGCCCCAGTTCAGATCCCACATATGAGGGCCAGTGACACTGCCTTCTACAGCTAAGATGCCGAACAACAGCTCGACCTGGAGCTGGGCTGCCGTGAGTCTTCAGCGACGGCGTATGCTGCAGCCCCTGCTGCAGTGGGTTGCCATGGGCTACCGTGTGTAGCCAGCAGCCAGCGTGAGTGGCCAGCAGCTGCCATGAGCTGCTGTCCAGAAGCCGGCGACTGATCTGCCTCGCCCGGGAAGAGAGCTCAATGATGATGCCAACTTGGGCCTGTGAAGCAACGTCCTCCACAACTAGACTGAAGAACAAAACGGTAACAACTTGTTTGTTCCCCTTCCCCCAATTTCCAGCACTGTTCCCATCCCCAAATTCTCCAATAAAAATCTTTAAAAAAAAAAAGTGGGCAGAGGACCTGAATAGACATTTTTCTAAGGAAGACATACAAATGGACAACAGGTACATGGTAAGATGTTTGACATTACTAATCATAAGGGAAATACTAATCAAAACCACTATAAGATGTCACCTCATACCTGTTAAAATGGCTATTATCAAAAAGATGAGAAATAACAAGTGTTGATAAGGATATGGAGAAAAGAGAATGCTTGTACACTGTTGGTGGGAATATAAATTGGTGCAGCCACTATGAAAAACAGTATCGGAGTCCCTCAAAAAATTAACACTAGGACTACCATATAACCCAGTAATCATACTTTTGAGTATTTATCTGAAAGAATTGAAATCAGGGTCTTGAAGAAATTTCTGTACTCTCATGCTCATTGCAGCATTATTCATAATAGCCAAGACATGGAAACAACCAAAGTGTCCTTCTACAAATGAATAGATAAAGACATATTATATGTGTATACACATAAATTTATATTATTTATATTTATGTTTATATTTGTATATGAGTATTATTCAGCCATGAGAAAAAAAGGAAATTCTTCCATTTACAACATGAATGGACTTTGAGAACATTATGTTAAGCTAAATAAGTCAGACAGATACAGGCAAATATTGTATGTGACATCTTAAAAAGCCAAACTCATAGAAATAGAGAGTAGACAGGTGGTTGCCAGGGACTGAAAGATGGAAAAAATTAGGAGATGGCAGTCAAAGTGTACAGATTTCCTGTTATAAGATAAATATGCTTTGGGTCTCTAATGTTGAGCATGGTAATTATAGTAAATATACTGTATTGCATACCTGAAAACTATATCTTTAATATTCTTACCAGAAAATAAAATGTTAATTACATGAGATGATGGATAACTAACCCTACGGTGGTAATCATTTCTCAACATATGTGTATCAAATCATCACATTGTACATCATAAACTTATACAATGTTATGTGTCAATTATATCTCTTTATTTTTAATTAAAATTTATTGGGGTGACAATGGGCAACAAACTACATAGGTTTCAAGTCTACAGTTTTATAATACATCATCTAAATATTGCCTTATGTGTTCACCACCCAGTCAATTCTCCTTCCATCACCATATATTTGACCCTGTTTACCCTCTTCTACCACCTCCCTCCCTCTTACCCTCTGGTAACCATGAAATGGTTGTCTGTGTCTATGAGTTTTTGTTTCTTTATTTGTTTGTCTTGTTCCTGTGTTACCTTCAGTTTCATATCCCACCATATGAGTGAAGTCATATGGCTCTTGACTCTTTCTGCCTGACTTATTTCACTTAACATAATAATCTCAAGATCCATCCATGTTGTCACAACTGGCACTATTTTATCTTTTCTTATGGTAGAGTAGTATTCCATTGTGTATATATAACACACCTTTATCAAATCATCTATAGAAAGACACTTTGGTGGCTTCCATGTCTTGGCCACCATAAATAAGGCTTCAATGAACATAGGGGTACATATTTATTTACAGATAAATGTTTTCAGAATTTTGGGGTAGAAACCCAGGAGAGGAATTCCTGGGTCATATGGTAATTCTATTCTTAATTTTTTGAGGAACCTCCACACTGCCTTCCATATAGTGGCTGCACCAATCTGCATTCCCACCAACAATGAATGAGGGTTCTTTTTTCTCCAGAGTCTCTCCAACACTTATTATTATTTGTCTTATTCTGATAGGCATTCAATTATATCTCAAAACTGGAAAAAATTTAAACAGAATTCCCAAAGATATTTTAAGAATTACATATACAGAGTAATTAAATCCTATTGTCCACACTTTGATATACTATATAAACATCTCATAGTAACAAAAACTAGTTTGGGGGAGGCTAGTTTTACCTCCAAACTATCCCAGTACATGCTAGAGAATGTTATTCTAGGTCTACAAGGCACCCTGTCTCTCTGTAACTTTCATAGTTGCTTAAAAAAGTCAATCACTTTTAAAAGGAGAATGCTATATGTTCTACATGCTAGTATTCCTTACTTCTTTTTCTACTACAATTAAAACCACACTTCTGAAACAGGGACCTTGAAGGACCTTCTCACTTGGTTATAGTTACTAACATGCAAATCTTTCTAAGCATCCTTAGGAACAAACCAACCAACCTCATTGAGGTGGCAAAAAAGCCATCTCTGCAGGGTTGTCCTCTTATGCCATTTTAATTGCTTTCTGACTTTCACAGAAAGCTGGCATTTTCAGTGAAGCCATCAACACAAAAGCAGAGCCAACACACATGGCCTTATACAGCCTCACATTTATTTCAAGCTCTTACAAATATTTTTAGCTGGATCAAGTCCATAGTGCTAAATATGCTCTGTTGCTTCCATTCCCATTAAAACAGGCACGATATCACAAACAAGATTATAAATTCACTGCCTGATGGGAAGAAAAGAAAATCTTCTTTGGCTGAAAGAGCAAGAGCTTTTATTTTAACAAAAAAAATCTGTGGCAGGAGCAAAGAAGACATAAGAAACACCAAAATTTTTTCTTTTAAAAAATTGAGTTTTCCCAAAAGGAAAAAAAAACTAGTTTGAAAGCTGGAAATGACCTATTAGACACAAATTTAATAAGAAAATAATTTCAAGTGATGTCAGGTACTTAAGCATGGAAGTCATTTTCAGGGCTAGTCTTTCTATTTTTCTAACCGAGCAGCTACTTGTAAGGAAAACCACACTTTGTGTAGTACCTCACTATTAAACTACTAACCAGCCTTCTCACTCTGCCTCTCCTCTGTCAAGCTTGTCACTCAGAACCCCTAACTCTCCTCATCTGAACCCTTAACTCTCCTTACCTAACAAAATAACATGAAAACTCCTTGTCTGGACTTTAAGACTCTCCAGAGTCTGACTCCGAGTCCATTTAGTAACTTCAACCTTTAGCATTTTATTGTACGTACCTTCTGTACAAGTCAAGTCAAATTCAGCTCTTTGGCTGTGTACACTACTTAGACATTTCTGCTATTCATATTTTGTTCCTGTGTTTCCTCTGAAGTAAAAGTTCTGATGCATCATCTCCACAATTTAAAATTCTATCCATTCTTAAAGTCATGCATCATATGTGGCTTCCATTCTGAAGCCTTCCTTCATTACCCAGCCATGAAAACCATCCCTTCTATGGTTCTTTATGTGTGATCCTCTCATAAACCTGGAACCCACTACTTTGAATTTATCTTTTTTTTCTCTTCATCACTAGATTATAAGCCAATATAAGAAATTTGAAATACTGACATACATAATTAATGTTTAGTAAATATTACTAAAGGGAACAAGCAAGTAAGTTGTTGAAAATTTTCATCTGGATAAAAATTTAATCTAACTGTATCAGATTCAGGTATAGAAAATACACCCCCCAAAAAAAGGTACTTATAAATTTCAGTGATGTATTAAAGGAAATAGGATAATAACTCATTTGGAACACTTATATTTGATTCAGAAGAGTTTTATAAGCCATGATGAAAAGGATTGATGCTTTCAAATCTTCCTTTTATAAGTGAAAAAATGTATATGCATTGGGGGTTGTATGGTCTATCCAGGTAGAAGTCATAGCTAAATCTAAGATGAGAATTGACAACCTTCATAAGCTACTAACAGACTGGTCCTGAACTCTCCCATGATACTGAATTGTTTGTTTTGCTTTATTTTTTTATATAAGTAATTCACATATCTCAATGTCACCAATGAAAATCAGTCCCAGGAAAAGAAAAGTCAAAGAACATGGCATCGAGCCACTAGTATAGACATTATGGATTTATTTACTTATTTTTTTACTATTTGTGTATATGAAATCATTAAAATCTATCCTTTGATATGGGCTGGGAGGTTTATAGGATTCAAATATTTCACCTCACTTCTCTAATGGAGATACTGACTTTAAACATCAACTATTGGTAAATAAGTAAATATCGAGGAAAAAATATTTTCTTATCTATATTGCTAGAATTGGCACTAGCTCGATAGCTGATAGATGTCAGGATGGCTTTTCTTCATAGAGCAATCATTTACTTTGCTATAATTTTGAAGCCCTATATTAATTAAAAGAACATGTCTAAGTTTTAGGATATTTGCCTGGGATTAGTTAAAAAACCTTTTATATACCTACAATTAGTAATTAAAAATGTATAGCACTACCAAATTAAATAAAATCCACTTTCCAAACCTCCTGCCTTCAGTAGTTTGATTATTACTTTTCTTTCTGCTGCAATTGATCTCTGTTTAACCTGTATAATGCCTGGTAGAAAGGAGAGTAATATTTTTACTGTAAATGGGATCACATAGTTGATTTTAACTCAAGTAAGCATAAACTGAGTCTATGAGTGGATATAACTTGAAAATTATTTGTCAATCATATATAAAAGATCCATCAAAGTGAATTTAGGAAGCGTGTAGGCAACTTCTGACAGGGTTACCAACCATCCCTGCCTCTATATATTCAAGCCCTTGTGTAAGCCCCTCCCTTTTCTTATGTTCTGGTCTAATAACTCGCTTCTAATTGGTAGACTATGACAAAAGTGATAGAACACTTCTGTGATTAGGTTATAAAAATACTATGACTTCCTTGTTACTCTTTCTTTCTTCCTCTATTTCCTTCTGGACTTGCAGCTTTGATGAAACACGCTGCCATGTTGCAGCAGCGCACATGGTGAGGCACTGAAAGAGGTCTTTAGCTAAAAGCTAACAAGGATCTGAGTCCTTCAACAGTTCTTGAACAACTGACTTCTGCCAACAACAACACAAGTGAGTTGGGAATTAAATGTTTTCCCACTTGAACTTTGAGGTGAGTACAATCCCAACTAACACCTTGATTACAGCTTGCGAGAGGCCCTGAAACAGAGGACTCAGCTAGGACATGCCCATATTCTTGACCCATAGAAACTGAAATGATAAATGTGGTTGTTTTAAGACACTGAGTTTTGAGGTATTTTGTTGTACAGCCAGAGATCACTAATATAGGGTACAATAAGGTTCCACGGAGGTTGGTTCTGAAGGTGAGTGGAGTGTGTGACCCTAAAATACAACATGCTGGGATAGTGATTATTTTTAGGCTGCTTAATTTTAAGAAACAGCAGACAGGAGAGATGGTCTGAAAACCAAGTAGAAGTTACCCTTCCTAAAAGGACATTTACATTTGTAAGGGAAATCTCCATCTGTAAGGGTGTGTCCCTCACTAAACCAAGTCTGTCTTCACTGTCAGTAGAGAAGGCTTAAATTTGCATAACAATTTACCCTTGTTTTCTGTGATTTCCTGGTAACTGACTCTCTACCTCCAACATCACATTTTGTCTTTAGCTGAAGGTGGTATTTGAGGTGATGGCTTCCACCACTTTGGCAAATTACTCAGTATTTCTGAGTCTCTCCCATGTATTTAAGAGGTATTCATGTTATTAAACTTTAATTTGTTTTTTCCTGCTAATCTCTCTTGTGCTAATTTGAGTATTAGTCCTGCCAGTAGCCAGAAGAAGTTGAAGGGTAAAGGATGGTTTTTTTCCTCCCCAACAATTCTCTCATTGGAACAGGGATATGGCTCAATGACTTAGGCAAAACTGATTACAGTCAAGACCAAACTCAAACCACTGGCTGCATGACACCAATAACAAGTCAAGTGACAAAGTGTTGGGGTAAGGAAAGTGACTTTGTTCAGAAAGCCAGCAAGCCAAGAAGATAGTGGACTAGTGTTGTAAAGAGCCATCATAAGAAGTACAGAATTCAAGCTTTTTTTACATCAAGAGAAGGGGGAAACTAGGGAGGCCAGAGGTCACTAAAGACTGAAGACATCTGGGCACCATGGACAGCAGGGGTCCAAGGAAGATTGTGAAATTTCTTTGTTCTTAGTCTGTTGACTCTACAAGTAGTTGATGTGAGTCCTGTCACAAGTTTCCTCCAAATCTTTGATGAACAATCACTATTTTTGTACTTCCCTTATCTCCTTGAGAGAGGCTTTTTCTGGTAAGGGGATGTTTTTATAAAACTCAAGCCTCAAGAGAATTTTTCTAATGATTAGTATGTCTATATGTAAGACTAAGCAGAGGCTGTTAACTTGATGGCCATGGAAACAAAGTAGGCTTGAACAAGATGGAGGCCGAGCATTTCACCCTGTTACACAATCAGGATAGTTCATATCTAGATGCATGGTGTTTGGCTTAGATTAGACATGTGACCTAAACTGGACATACATAGTGAATCATAAGTCATTGCACAGAATGCTGATGGACATGTTTAAGGAATCATGTAGCCCCTGCAGTTGCTGATAACCATCTTGGAGGCACAAAGGGACACAACTTTACAATGAATTTGAATCAAGAAAGACAAAGTGATAGAAAGAAATTTGGTCCTCGATGGCATTACTAGGGACTAGATCAAGCTTTGCTTGATGTTAGTATAGATCTTGATTTTTCAGTTAAATAAAATATTATTAATGTGTAGGTTGAAACGAGTTGTCTGATAACATGCAGCATTAAAGTTATCCTAAAGAACATGACTCCCACAATCCTCAAATACTTGAAAAATTCAAATTAAGAATTTTAAAAGGCACTAAGGCACACCCTGAACTTCTCCTAATTAATTGATAAAATATATCACCCATAACAGTGAGTCATAAAAAGCACATATTATAACTAAATGTTGATATATGGTAATTGAATTCAAATGAACTTCAATGAAAGTGACATAAACAATTCAAGAAAACATCAATACAATTTAATCATGTTATGATTCTTGTTGTAATAATTAAATATCAAAGTCAACACATATGAAAGGATACTTCTGAAGCAGGAGCATAAAGTGCCTCACAGCCAATTTTGTTTGAAGATAAGCTGTAAAGTCTACTAAATAGAAAATAAAAACACCCCCTGTGTAAAAAGGTTTGGAAATTGAATGAAAGTTTAAATAGCTTTCATACTGTATAAACCATGGGGGGGATTTTCCATAAACTTCAAAGAGTTTTTGAACAAGTCAATATTATACCCTTTTCCACCTAATTCCCTAATTTATTAATAAAAATTTATGTTAGACTACCTTATCTAAAAGAATCAAAAGAAAATTAAACCCTGAAAGTTATAAGAATGAAGCAAGGGTATGCAGGCTCTCATTGGTGAGAAAATAAATCAGCTTCTTTTTGATGATAGGGAATAATATCTGCACAGCCACCCATCCAACTAGCAGAGCTGTTTCCACAGGTCTATGTTTTTCAGGATGGGCAGGTAAAGAGATCACAAATAATCAGACCCTAACTTTCTATTCTTTTTGCACAAACAAGTCATTTTTGAAAGTTCTAGAAAACTTGAATATTTCCCTGTGTACTTGAAATATAAAGAGCTTATTAGACAAATGCCAGGCAAATTTTTTTCTTCCTAAAACCTGTCCAGCTAATTCTACTTCTAAGAGGTAAAGGAATTAAAATTTAATAAGATCCTAATATGTTCTAGGTATCATTTTAATATTAGTTACCTGAAAATAATGTTGGTGGCGTTATGCTTTTTTAAATTATTATCTGTCTACATTTTTTTTACAACTGGTGACATAAATGCACCATCCTCTATCCAACCAACAACTATCCCCAAAGAAAACAAGGTTTTCTTCTTAGGATAAGTCTATAAATCAACACATAATACATTAGGACAGAGATATACAAAGTAATCTTAAGAATTCTAAATGACTTCCAAGTGATGAGGTCTTATTAACATATCTAAATACAGTCAGCCTGAATCAGAAGCAGTGTTAGTTGGCTATGGAATCATAGCTAAACCAAGAAGCAAGGTCGTAACTTCAAGGACTAATCAACCCATCATGTTTTCAGAGCTCAGTGGGTCTCTCACTTGCTACACTAAGGAATCAACAAGAGACTTTTTAAAACATTGATGCTTAGATCATATCTCCGGAGGCACTGGCTTTACTTGATCTGGGTTGTGAATAGGACAATGACATTTTTTAAAAGCTCCTAGAACCACTACCTTATCTCCAAACTATGATCTGACTTGCCCACATATTGTAGGGATAAGCCCATCAGGTTATTGGGAGAGGTAAATAATGTTCTACCCTATGTCTTTCATATTACAGAGATGTGGCATAGGATGCCAAGTACTCTTGTGTTTGGAAAATGAACGAGTTAAATAGGCCATTGAAAAAGAAAGGATCTGGGCTGGCTGAGTAGCACGTTGGTTAAGAGCTGGCTTGGGATGCCAGCTCTGAGCAGCAGGACCCCAGTTCGGATCCCACATGAGGGCCAGTGACACTGCCCTCTCTGCAGCTAAGATGGTGAACAACAGCTCAACCTGGAGTTGGGCTGCTTTGAGTCGCTGGAGACGGCATAGGCTGCAGCCCCTGCTTCAGTGGGCTGCCATAAGCTACCATGTGTGGCTGGCAGCCAGCATGAGCAGTTGGCAGCCAGTGCAAGCTGCCAAGAGCCGCTGTGAGCAGCCATCCAGAGGCCAGCGACCGATCTGCCTCACCCGGGAAGAGCGCAATGATGATACCAACATGGGCCAGTGAAGCGACGTCCTCCACAACTAGACTGAAGAACAAAAGGACAGCTACTTGTCTATTCCCTTTCCCCGATCCCCCAGCACTGTTCCCCTCCCCCAATTCCCCAATAAAAATCTTAAAAAAAGAAAAAAGTAAAAGAAAGGATCTGAAACTTTTAAAGATATAAGGTGAAGCTTGGAACAACAAATTCCCTAAGACAGTCCTTTCTAGTGTACCCTCACAACTTTCTTGTGAATCCAGTGGTTACTATGGAAGGAGAAAAAATTGAGAGGCAACAAAAATAAATAAATAAATAAATAAATCATGGTAACACATTAAATGAAACTTTGTTTACTTTCTGTAGGATGCCATAGGAAAGGTGGCCAAATCATCATCATCATCATCATCATAAATGTTTCCTCTACCCAAATGGTCTCTGTTTTAATTTACATTAACTTAAGACTCTAAGAGTTATAGTTACAGGGAGATTGAGGCTAAGTCCTCTATGTGTTAATTGATTAAATGAAAGAAGGGGAGTGAATCTTGGACTATACCAAAAATATAGGTACTCACCAAATATTGTATTTTTTTCCTCATACCACAAGGACCAAGGTTCATATGCACAACACTAGGATTACAATCATAATCCTTATGATATAGGAACAGCTTATATTTAGTTTAACTCCTTTTTTACTGGATATTTAGAAATTTAATTAATAAGTTAAATAAGTGAATTAATTTTTATTCTGTGTGTGTTACAAACAAACATTATTGATAGGAATCTTTAAAAGGTGATTATGTGATTTTTAAATCCATCTAATTTATTAAGAAATCATATAGAGACATGTAATGTAGTGAACAATATATAGTTGCCTCACACATTCTCCAGCCTTAGGATTTATTTGTTTATATTTATGCCTTGTCTTACCTTATAACCTATCCTTTTTGTAGAATTACACATTTTCTCAGTGGATCAAAAAATACCATATTTGAAATCAATACATAACTAATATTTTCTGAAGATAAACCATTCTTTGAAATAAAAATAAGTCACACAAACAACAATAACTCAAATTTCAATCATACATTGCTACCACCTGTCTAGTCTTAGGTCTCTAGTCTCATTGCTATGTTATCATACCCCTCAACCTTAGGGGCATCTCAGATGTATTCATTGACACTCTATTTTGCCTCAGTTTGTCATTCATTTCAGACATATGTTTTAGTACCTTGAATGTACTAGATAAATTCTTTCTTAATGTCTACTCCTTGGAGAAAATAACTCCCATAAACTCTTTCCACTGATATATTCCGCAAAAACTCTGTTATCTGTTCAAGTCTCCCATTTCTCCCCAGAGGTTCCAAAAAAAAAAGAAGTGACAAAAAATGGAACAGTGTGCATACCTTCATTCTTACTGGGCCAATGCTCTCCCATCTTTTACAAATCTGTGGAGAATACCCAGTTTTTTAAACCTCTGTGTCATCTTTCATCACCTGTCCACTAAGGCCATACAGTTTGTGTCTCTGCCTCAGAGATTCTCGAATAAAATTTAAAATCTTCTGCTTTTTCCTGTTATCTGTGTTTTAATAAGGCTCATGCTCAGACTTCAGAATGGAAAAACTCAGCCTCCCTCAGTCTCTGTCTTCAGGAGCTTACCTTTTCCATTTTTCCTTTTTCTAATTCAAATCAATGCATCCAAATATTATAGAAGCCTCAGAACCATTTGCCCTACCATTTTGTCACCCACTTCCAACTCTAAATTAAAGTTTTGTCTCACAGATGACTTTGCTCTACTTGTAAATTTCTATGA
Source organism: Hipposideros armiger (assembly GCF_001890085.2). NCBI lineage: Eukaryota > Metazoa > Chordata > Mammalia > Chiroptera > Hipposideridae > Hipposideros > Hipposideros armiger. The sequence goes on from NW_017731587.1 coordinate 732,242, forward strand.
TATTTTAGATAACAAAATCAATGCATATAAATGGTAAATAATATTTGACAGTATAAGAGTTACTTTCTACATATTCAATGTTAATATAAATAAAAACTAAACTTATTCAATACAAAAAAAAAAAAAAGACAAAGAACCTAATCTAAAATAATACCAGCCTGGCTTCTCTGCAAATAGGTCAAAGTAATTTGCAACAATGAGGAAATTACACACTGAGGTAGACCAGAGTGTTACTGGATGAGCATGCTTTGGCCAGATCTTAAACAAGCTATGCAATTAGTTAAATTAATGAATAAAGACTACTTGTAATGAAAGAAGTGTAACTTTGGCATAGTTAAAAATGCAGTATACAACACGTCTTCATACTGAAGAACAATAGAATATATTATGCATTTGTTCATATTTTAAGAAAAGCTGTTCCATGACTCTGCCATTCTCATCACTGATCATTGGCCCAGAGTTGGGCTTCAGACTAAAGAGCTAGCTAGCAATCTAGATAGATGACTCAAAAGCTGACTCAAAAACTACCAATCTTACGTAGATTTATGTTGATTAATGGATCATTGAGAGTTGGGCTTCAGACTAAAGAGCTAGCTAGCAATCTAGATAGATGACTCAAAAGCTGACTCAAAAACTACCAATCTTACGTAGATTTATGTTGATTAATGGATCATTGAGATTTCTTTTTCTCAGGGAGTTAGAATGTATGACTTAGAGAGAGAGCTGGTAGACTTTAGAAAAGACAGGAAGATAAAAACAAAATATCATATTAAGAAAAAAGAAGAGAAGATTGTTGGTAATGGCTAGATAAGAGGCAAGTCACCATTCTGATTCAGAACTAGATGAAGGGTGGAAGTGGGGTGAGGAGTACTGGGGGTAGGAAAGCTGACACTTAACTATTTACTAAGTGCCAGGCACTGACCTACATGCTTAACATGTAGTAGCTCATTCATTATTCAAAAAATTATGAGAAAAATACCATTTTTATCTGCATTTTACAGCAATTGCAGTAGCTGCCCAACATCTTAGAGCTTAGGACATGAGCTCTGAGACAGACTGCCTTGATTTGAATATTAGCTCTGTTGTTATAAGGACAAACTGATATTTGTGTAAATAAATGTGACTAAATTATTGCCTGGCACATAGTAATCACTACATAAATATATAGTAATTACAAAAATATATATAAACATGTAAAAATGTAAAGCCAGGCAGCCTAAATCTGTATTAGTCAGTGTTCTCCAGAGAAACAGAACTGATAAGATATAGAGAGAGATAAGGGGAGGTTTATTATAAGGAACAGGCTCATGATGTTATGGTGCCAAGAAGTCCCACACTCTTCTGTTTGCAAGCTGGAGAACAAGGAAAGCTGATGGTATAAGTGAGTCCAAGACCAAAGGCCTGAGAATGAGAGGGGCTGCTAGTAAAAGTCACAGAGTTTGAAGGCCCAAGAACCAGGAGCTCTGATGTCCAAGGGAAGGAGAAAATGGATGTCCCAGCTCAAGATAAGACAGAGATAATTTGCGCTTTCTCTCCTTTTTTTCTTCTGTCCAGGCCATCAATGGATTGGATGCTGCTCGCCCACGCTGGTAAGGGAAGACCTTCTTAATGTAGTCTACTGATTCAAATGCTAATCTGTTTCAGAAACACACTCACCAACACATCCGGAAATGATGTTTTACAAGCTATCTGAACATCCCTCAGCCTAGTCAAGTTGCCATATAAAATTAACTATCACAGAATTCATACGTATGCTTCAATCTTGCTGACTGTTGCAGAATGAGAGGAGACACTAACAGCCGCTATTTTGAGGAGGCAGAATATGTGTACTAGATCTGTGCGTGTTCCACAGGGCAATACTTTGCGCAGCTTTAAGGGTTAGGGGAAGCGTTCCCATAGACTACAATATTAATGGTGCAACCCCTACAGGACACAACAGTATAAATAGCGGCCCCTGCGTTCCTTCAGTGTGCCATTCCAGATCCTGAATGAAGTCCCTATTCTGTGTTCCAATCGAACTATGTAATGGTATTCCCATGAAGCTGATTCAAAGTGAAGAGTCTGTTCCTCCTTGCTTGCAGATTGAACCTTACCATAAATCTCTTTGACTTCAGGACTTAAAAAGTATTCAGGGACACTAAAAATGGGCCTTTCTTAGCAACCTCAAAGAGTCAGACTAAGACAGGCTCACTGAAATCAAAGGTCAGATTACTTTAAAGGGAAGGTATCTTCCATCCTTGAGCTTGGACCTATTAACACCTGTTTTAATTTTGTATAAAGTTAGTTGGGTTTATTTATATATTCAAATGGCCAAATATGTTCTAGACTGATGTACACTTGAGTAGATTTAATTAACATCTGTAAACCAAGGAGTTAAATAAAATCTGGCCATTTTATAGTCTTCTGGCTTTTTAATGAGAGGAAAAGGAGAAAAGCAATTTGGCAGTTTCTGTAACCTAATATCTTGAAGTGTGTCCCTAAGCCATCAAGTCTGCTTTGGGCTAATTTTGCATTAGCCTATCAGTAAGAAAAGAAAACTTTCCAGAATTTATTCCTAAAACTGTCTCTCTTCTTTATGCTGGATGTATGAATGATTCTCCAGCACACCAGATTCCACTGGCTCATTATGTGGCAAATAACCAATATTGGTAAACAAAATTTTTTCAAATGCCATGAAAATTATCAAAAATTTTATGCACATCATATATCAGGCTTCACAAGTGAAAATAAGTGCAGGATTTCTATTCTTTCGATCAAAACACATTCTTCAAGAACTATTTTTTGGGGAAAAAGGCTTTAAAATTATTAATATACTTTTTTAAAAATAATCATATTTATTAAGCACTTCCCTTCTATTTTATAATTAATCAGTAGAAGTACTTGAAATTAGAACTTTTGAATCTGAGGACTTATATTTAAAAGTTTCTCAATTTGAGATATTGATAAATTATTACTGAGGAAATATAACCATTTCATAACGATTTTAGTACAGAGATATTAAAAGCAGAAAAATTCTTAGGAAAAAAAGGTCTATTTTATCTATTTATAAAGATAATAAGTAGTGAACACATGTATAAAATCAATATTAAAAATAATTTCTCAAGTTGTCTTTGCAAATACCAAAAAAAATGAAAGGTTGGATTTAAATACAGAGGTTAGTATAATGGCCCCATTTTTCTCAATTATCTGCATAATTAGGTAATACAAAAAAATTGTTCTTGAATTGACCAGACGCTTGTGTTAAATTGCCCAAGATTAACAGTATTATGTCTGTAACAATTGGAATACATTTATGACAGTACAGCCAAAGTATCTTTTTTCTCCTACTTAATAATCTATATAGGTAGTTGCTCAGGGATTTGGCTGCAATGTATCTGTAAACACGTGTCCATAAGCCAGAGTGGGCAGACTTCAGCTGAACACGTCTAGAGCTATGCAAAATAGAATTATTTCTGTTTCCTAACCCTACTGAGATAAGAGAGGGCTCAATTTCAATGACGCTTTACTTAATTCTCATGTGTTTCTCAGAGTTTGGAGCAAAATTAGATATTGTTTTATCTAATGCCAAATTTATGTATCGTTTCTTCTGTGCCAGCTGATTGTTCAGGTTAAAAAATAAATCATCATTTATTCAATATAAAATTTAAAGAAGGAAAGATTATTTCTGTAGTTTCTTTTCTTTACATGGATTCATTTGAAAATAAAACAGATGAAATGGTGCATACACTCAAGACTTTCAGAAAACATCTTCAATAAGCAATGTTTTATAAATATCAGCAACTCCCTACAGGAATATGAGCATAATGAGATGTTAGTTCTGAACATAAATTGGAAGAAGACAAATTACAAGACAGTATTGTAAAACCATCGCTAGCACTTTCCCACCTTGAATTTTGTTCCCTTTCTTACTTAAATAACCTGAAAAGCCAAGGCTATATTCATCTCGAATCAGTAAATTTATCTGGACTGAATAGAAAGAAAATTACCCTTATGATTAGTAGATAATTGGTCCTGTCCAAAATGTCCATGGAGACATTTGGTTCACACTAAAAGCTACTTGAAATTTGGTCCTGTTGGAAACGTCCATACTTAGAAAATGTCCCTGGGTTCAAATAGCCCAGAAGGTTTGTTTATACTTTCAGTTTACAGGGTGAATACGTAAAACATATGATCATGTTTTATTGGTCTAATAATTGTGTTGTGGCTGTACTGCCAATAATAACTCTTCGTATCACAGTAGCCTAGCTGGTAATGGCACATGATCAAAGACATGTTGGTGTGGACCAAATATCTCTATGGATGTTTTGGACAGAACCAAATACCCTGCAAGGACTCACACATGTTCACAAGTATGTACTAATCTGTAAACAAACAGTGTAAACTTATATGAATTTACAGGATTATAAGAGCATAATTTAAGTAACATTTATGCTTATTCCAATCTCATACAAAAATAATTTGCCAAAATTTAACCCTCAAATGCCCAACTCCCAGGTTTAATTGGCATGTATTCCTTGAAGGGGAGTTCAATTGTTATTCACAATAGATATCATAATATTCAAGTTATTAGGTAAATTTGGAGATGTAACACTCATAAGCAGCTTAAAATAATTAGATTTTGGTCCTCAAATATTGTATCAAGTCAATACTGGCATTAACTCTTGAGGAGAAAATAAGAAACGATCTGACAATAAAACTGTTTGCCTAAAAACAAACACATCTGACTGAAACAGAAGGTTCTAAATAATTTATTACTCAAATCAAGCTGAATTGAATCAGAAAAATGAATCACTTATTTTTGTGTTGAGGCATAAGATACAGTAGTATGCTTGAACTGGTCCATACCAGCTCATGAAAATTGATCATTACATTTTCAGGAATTTTGCAAACTGGGTGTTAAACACAGCTATTATTAAAAAATTAAATTATATAAATATACAATTAAGTAAATTTTGTATGTTGAATACTCAAACCTCTTACTTCCTAATTATTTTAATATGTCTTGTAATTATCTTTGTTTTTGATATTATTTACCTCTCTTGGTTCTATATGGGGAAAATACATGATAGTGTGCTGCTGCATATCTCTTCCCAATTTTGTTTTTTAACATCATGTCAGTAGCTTAAAGTCAGCCACAACAAGAATATTTTCACCACAGCAATTGGCAACCACTACAAATCAAGGCTTTGATTGTTTTATTTATTGTGTAAACCTAAGTGATGGAGAAAATGTAGAGAAAGCAAAATATATCATGGCTATATCTGTTATATTGTGAAAAGCACAGAATATTGAGGAAATATTCTCCCAGTGTTTGAAAACTATTATCTGATTTAGCAAAGAAGTTGGTCATGTCATTGACCATTGAGTGAAGTTCCAACATATGTGTGCCTTTGTAGTTTCATTTTGTCTTACTCTTAAATGCAAATGAAAATATCAACCTATAGTCATGTTGAAAATACAATTATACATCAGTTGCAATTATAGCTTATTTATCTATGGGTATACAGATTTGACAAAACCAAAACATTATCTGAGAATCAATTAGCTATGTGGAACTTAGAATAAAGAATATAGTATACTTTACTATTTGCAAGTCGTGTGCTACCCATCTTTTATAGCTATAAAATTTACAATAAATGTATGTATGCATAAATATATACTTTTTTGTTTTGTTTTAGAGAAACCAGTTTTACCAGCGAACCAGAGATTTTGTGTCACTATCTTGACCTAACATAAGTAGGTGAGTAGTTTTTCAAAGTGTGTTCTGGACTTGCATGGAGCAACTGAATCTGTTTGAAGTGCGTGTCATCTGGCTCTTCCCTAACCAGTATTTGCCAGTTAGGAGGAGGTATTTTCTCTGTCACAGCTTTACTTATATTTCATTATATAGCAAAGTTCATAATAAACTGAGGTGACAAAAATGGCATAAGGTATTTGTTCTGATTAAATCATCTCCCAACAGAAGGGATTAAGACATTTCAAGAGTATTAGAAAAGTACAATGTAGTGAAGTTCTCCCGTCTTTCTGCTCTGCTATTCTCATGTTGGCTTTTGTCTTTGAAATGGTTAAAGCAGCTCTAACCATCATATCCTCACACTGAAATATGGAACAGGAGAATACATTTTTTTTTACTTGCTTTGCCTTTTTTTTAAAAGATTTTTATTGGGGAATTGGGGGAAGGGGAGCAGACAAGCCACTGTCCTCCTGTTCCTCAGTCTAGTTGTGGAGGACGCCAACCCACCGGCCCAAGTTGGCACCATCACTGTGCTCCTCCCGGGCAAGGCGGATCAGTCGTCGCAGGCCTCTGGATGGCCGCCCACACTGGCCGCTGGCCACACGCAGCAGCCCAAGGCAATCCACCGCAGCAGGGGCTGTAGCCCACGCTGTTGCCGGGGACCCACAGCAGCCCAGCTTCAGGTTGAGCTGTCGTTCAGCATCTTAGCTGCAGAAGGCAGTGTCACCGGCCCTCACTCTGGGATCCGAACTGGGGCCCTCCTGCGTCCCAAGCCAGCTCCCAACCAACACACTATTCGGCCGGCCCTTGCTTTGCCTTTTGAAGGCAAGAAAAACTCTTCCAGTAAACTGTCAACAAACGTTCTCTCATTTTGTATTGTATCACATGCACATTCCCAATTCATCTACTGATGAGGGCACTGAATTCCTTTGACTGATTCTCTTTTTGCCTTATATGTCTCTGAAACACAAAGCACCCTGACACCTAAACACAACTAAAGCTCCAAAAAGAAAGTGTCTGCAGTATCTGCTGCAGGTATGCATAGTCTCACTTTAAGAAAACTCTTTCTGGGCCTTTGGGTGGAGAGCAGGGCTAGGGAAAAAGAAGCCTGAAGCTTCAGTAAGGAAACTCTTATTTAGCCAATTGTTTATCATATTTATAGAGTATTTTCTACCATCATAGTCTGTCCAAAATTCTGGGAATACAAAGATATAAGACCCAACTTTGCACATGAAAAACTCAATCTTTTTTATTAAACAGATCAGTAAAAGAACAATTACTATACACTGTGATAAGAACTACAATAGATATGTCCTCAGCTGGGTTATCTCAGTATTGTGAATTGAACAAAAATGAAACCTGTTACATAAGCAAACATGAACTTTAAAAGTATCCTACATGAGCACAGACATTCTGATGGATGGGACCAAAAGGATGAAAGCTCCAAACTAGGTTCAACCCCATAATGTCATGTGTAACATTACAAATTCTTTAAATGTTTCGTAACTCAGTTTCCTCACTTTAAAAAATGAATTCACAAATTAAATTTAAAAGCAAGTGAAAGAAAGAAATAATATACATAAGGTGGTATCTTGTGGGGCTACAATGAATGATCGCTATTTTTAAATATTGGATTTTTTTTTGTCTCCCACCAACATAAAATTTATATAAATTTTAGAGTAGAGAAACACTGAAAGTGCAGGAATATTTTTAACTAAATTAGAATACGTTCATTAGATTAACTTGAAATTAGGGTTCTGAAGAGAAAGGAAAGTGTATCCAGAAACGAAAACCAAGAATGTAAGAGAAAATTTGACAGAGAATGCTCCATCTTTCAGCAATATACTTTAACCATGCTAAGATTTCAGTTGTTCAATCAGCACATATATTTTCTGTGAGATGTTTTTCAGATATTTACTATCTTCTCTCCTCACTAGCACTCCAGAAAGGTCATGGCCCTGGGGAAAAGAAAAGGAAATAAAGCTCCTTCTAGCGTGTAAGATGATTGTTTGAATAAATGAATGAATGAATTTCCTGGTGGTGGCACACTTCTGCCACCTTATGGCGATAAGCCAAAATTACAGGATCAGCTTCTAAGACATGAGCCAGAGTGAATTTCTTCTTTTCCATGTGCTTTCTTCCTTTCTCCGTTCATCTACCACATCTTAATTGCAGGCATCATGTGCTGCGCTGTGCTAGGTTCTGGGAATGCAAATGATTGGTCTCAGCTGTCAAAAAATTACGATCTAGTAAAAGAAAGAAATTTATAACCCAATGTAATATATTAAATACTTCAACAGATGTGTGTGCAGCATGGTATAGGAGCTCATTGGAGGCAAATACAGTTTTTAAAATAAAATGTTAGATGACTGTTTATAATAAATGAAGTTTTAAAAAAAGATTGTCTCTCTCCATGCTTAATTTGAGAAGAAAGTATACCTCTTTAAATATGCTATGTCTGTTTCAATAAAATCACTGAACCATAAATTAGAAAAATACCACAACTTTCATCTCTTCTAAGGCTTCAGTATTGAACACCACTGTCTAAATCATCCAAATCACGGAATTGTCTATCAAAATTTAGTGATCCCCTATGGATTAAGAATTCACAACAATTTAACAACCCTTGGTAACCTATGTCAGTATTTGGTCTATCTTACTGGAAGGCATTTTCCCTATCTGTGAATTCCTCCTTTAACAACAAGTACAAACCATTCCTTTCTTTAGCCCAGATGAAGTACAGGTGAGCAAGACAATGTCATCTTATAAATAGCTTTTTTGTATTTAAAAAGGGTTGATAATTTACCCAATTTTACTTAATTTCCCAGAATAAATAATGCCAACTCCTTTAAGTTATTAGCCTAGAAACAATTTTCCACCCCTCCAATCATGTTAAGTGCTCTCTAGACTTTTTTTATTTCCTGAAATGTATGATATAAATTGGGCACAATGTTCAAATATAGAACTCTTTCAAAGATCTTTAAGAAGATGTTGCTTTATAAAGTAAAGCAGAATTACTGATTTTTTGGAAACTATTGAAATATATACACATTTGGATGCTAAAAACTGTTTTGGATGTTAATATTGATTATTTTAAAATCCAAGGTGGAAAGGCATTTTTATAAGGTTATTTCTTTACTGTAAAAAATTCAAAAGATATATGAGAGGTTGCAAATTTCTAAGTGTCAGCCTATGGGAAATCACTATTATGTACCTTATCATGCACTAGTTTACTAGAAAATATAATTCTTAAAATATCTCTTAGATAATTGGCAAAGTCAAATTATAATTTCTGTGTGAGCTGATTTGAAATGTTGATACACTTAAGTTTTGACTTGGCGAAGTCCCCTAATAGTTTTTTGTTCTGAATTCTGACTATTAGCCTCTCTCAGTGAGTTTAATTTTCTGTGATGGGTTTGACTGAGTAAGAAAAGCAAACCTTTGAAAAGTTTCTAAAGAAGTTAGAAAGTTTGGGTGTGTATCATTTATTTATCTATTTATACACAACTTTTACTCACACACACAAATGTGAGATAGCTAACACACACACAAAAATAAAATGAAAGAATCAAAGCAAACAAACAAAAAAAACTATTAGAAGAGAAAGGAAAGGCAAGACTCAAAAATAATTATAATACATAAGCCATAATACAGTATGTAAAATGGGGCTTCATTTTTGTATTTAGGCTCCTTGATAATCAAAGTGAAAGGAGAAAAATATGGTCAGTTATATCACTGTATATCTCAGAAAATACTTGTTGTGAATAGAACTGAATTATAAAGAAAATGCCCTACATAGTACTTTCAAGTCCACTATCTTAAGTTGTTATGTGGAAAATAATCCCACAATATTCAAAAAGCAAATAGAGCAACAGTTTTCCGAGATGCCAACCTTTGTTAACATTAAAGAACAGCTCAGTGAATGCATTCATACATAGGGCAGGTCACCTGGAATTAATAAGAACAAACACAATTAATATTTGAAATGCTTGGGCCTATCAATAAATATAATTTTACTGAACGTTCCCTTGTTTCTGATAGTCAATCTCATTTGTTTTCTTTTTAGTATTTTTTGTAACTGGAAAAATAACATTCCTTTCTCTTTTTAGGTTCCTAGCAAGAACATAGCATTTATCTCAGATCTCTTTCTTTTGTGGGCACACTGCAAGAACTGTTGGACACCTGCACAAGTAAAGATATTTCTTATCTGGTATGAGATAAGAGACCAAGAACTAAAACCCCCTTGTCACTTTCAGCTTAAACTGGCTTTCAGGAAAAACCCTTCCACGTTAGACAGCAGATAATGCCTGTATCCCTTACAGTATTTTGTGTCCCATAAAGGCTAATAAAAACAGACTTCTCTTACTTCATTTGTTTCTAGAAAGTAAATGACTCTGATCAGAATGCCTAAAAGGTAAAAAACTTTAGAATAAAACCCAGGTCAAGGCCAGACCTTCAGAAAGCGAGCAGTCACCCTTTCAAACCATTGATTCAAGTTGACTTGGGTACCTCTAGCTAGAATGTTGTACCAAAAAACTGCTAATTCTATAAGTGAGTGTGCTGGTTCTCATTTATTCCAACCAATGCTGAAATGTTTCTTCGTGAGTTGGTTGCAATATGGCCCGTGCATTGTATGGGCATCTAATAAATGCAGAGATAGTTTAATGTCCAAATGACTTTATACATTCACACACACACACACACACACACACACACACACACACACACACACATTTTTATCATTCTTCTTCTCTTATCAACTCCAAGAAACACAGAAAATTTAGTATAATTCCATGATTTCAAAATAAAAAAGTTTATTATATTTTCCCTCTTGGATCCATATATTACAATGTAAAGAGATTTCTAAAACGATAAGGCAGTGTATTCCTGATTTATCACACACATTTTTTAGTGCTAAAGACTAACTTCTTTGTCCGCATTTTAATATTTACACGTACCTAGGATTACCCAGAAATTCTAATACAGTATTAAAGAAGAAGAGAAAATTTGGAGTTCTGGCACTATCTGACTGCAAGACTTACTACAAAGCTACAGTAATCAAGATACTGTGGTATTGGCAAAAGAATAGACAAATAGATCAATGGGACAGAATAGAGAGCCCAGAAATAAATTCCCATAAATACAGTCAGCTGATCTTTGAAAAAGGAGCAAAGGTAATAACAATGAAGAAGAGATAGTCTTGTTAACAAATGATATGGGACAACTGGATATCCACATGCATAAAAAGCAAAAGAGAGCGAGAGCAAGAGAGAAAGAAAGAAAGCATGTAGACACAGACCTTACAATCTTCACAAAAAATACCTCAAAATGGATCATAGGTCTAAATGTAAAATGGAAAATTATAAAACTCCTAAAACTTAACATAAGAGAAAACCTACATGACATTGGGTTTGTTAATGACTTTTTAGATACCACACCAAAGGCGTGATCCATGAAAGAAAGAATTAATAAGCTTGACTTCATTACAATTAAAATTTTCTTTTCTGCAAAAGGCAGTGTAAAGGCTGTAAAGGCAAACCACAGACTGGGAGAAAATGTTTTCAAAAGACATATCTGATAAATGACTGTTAACAAAAAAAATATTATAAACCCTTAAAACTAAAAAAAAAAAAAAGACAACCGATGGAAGAGTGGATCACCTTTAAAAAAGACCTTAAAAACACATCACCAAAGAAGATAGGAAGATAGTAAATAAGTATCATATGTCATCAAAGAAATACAAATTAAAATAACAACATATCACTACACACCTATTAGAATAACCAAAATCCAAAACACTGGCTACACCAAATGGAGCAATAGAAACTGTCATCCATTGCTGATAGGTGCAGACATTTTAGAAGACAGCTTGACAGTTTCTTAACAAAACTTAATAATCTCTTACCATACAGTTCAGCAACAGGACTTCTTGGTATTTACCCAAAGGAGTTGAAAATATTTCTATACAAAACCTGCACACAGATGTTTATAGCAGCTTATTCATAATCGCCCAAATCTGGAAGCAACCATGATGTCCCTCAATAGGCGAATGGATAAATAAACGGTTTTATATCTAGACAACAAAATACTATTCAGGGCTAAAAGAAAATGAGCTATCAAGCAATGGAGAGATGTGGGGGAACCTTAAATGCATATCACTAAGTGAAAGAAGCCAATCTGAAAAAGCTGTATGCTGTACCAGCGTATGTGATATATTTTTAAAAAGTCATGACTGTGGAGACAATAAAAAAGATTAGTATTGCTAGTGGTTGGGGCAAGGAAGAAGGGATGAAGAAGTAGAGCAAGGAGGAATTTTAGAACAGTGAAATTATTCTGTATGATACCATAATGACGGATACATGGCATTACACATTTGTCCAAACCCATAAAACATGCTACACTAAGAGTGAATCCTCATGTAAACTATAGACTTTGAGTGGTGATGATATGCCAATGTAAGTTCATCGATTGTAACAAATATACCATTCTGGTGGGCCATGTTGATAATGGGGGAGCCTATGCATGTGTGGAGGCAGATGGTATAGGAAAAATCTCGGTGCTTTCCTCCCAATTTTGCTGTGAATCTAAAATTGCTCTAAAAAATACATTATACTACTTTTTTAAAAAAGTACCAAGAATTTACCCCCCAAGCAGAGCAAAGGTGTGGAGCTAACATAACCAATGAGAAAATATCCTAAAATTATATTACTAAAAATGTAAAGGAATAATGTGTTTGACTTGATTAATAAAGTATAACTTCATTTTAAAAGTCAAATGTACATTTCTTACAAATGTATATATTTTATGCAATGCCATTGCTAGATAATAGCATATTTAAATAACTTTAATAGTAATACGTTATTATGTTTGCTTATTTACTATTTATTGGGTTGTCAGAAAAGTCATGACATATTTTGTCTATGTTTTTCAAAGGTCATGTATTTATACAAAGGACAAAGGTCAATCAATGATATATTGCCTGTTTTGTTCAATAACCTTTTGCCATCTTTCAGTGAGCTTCAAAATTCTTCGTTCATAGAAGGACCCGTCTTTATTGGCAAAAAAGTGAACAAGGTGCTGATTTACAGCCTCATCTGAATTGAACGCTATACCACGCAAAAAAAGTTTTGAAGAGAGCAAAACAAGTGGAGGTCTGACTGTTCAAGGTTAGGCGAGTATGGTGGGTGTGGCAACACATCCCATCCAAGCTCCAATAATTTTTGACGGGTGATCAAACTTGTGCGTGGTCTTGTATTGTTGTGATGGAACACAACTCCTTTACAATTAACAAGCTTTGGATGTTTCTGGATGATGGATTCATTCAAACTGTCCAATTGTCGATAGTACACGTTCGAATTGATTGTTTGGTTTCCTAGTAGGAGCTCGAAAAACATGACACCTTTAAAATCCCACCACACTGAGAGCATAGCCTTCCTCTGCTTTCGATGTCATTTGAGGAGAATCATCACATTGGGATCAAGACTGCGCACCACATTGTTGTAAACAACCCACTTCTCATCACCAGTTATTAGTCACTTCAAAAAAGGATCATTTTTCTCACATCTAATGAGCATATTGCAGATGTTTATATTTGCCATCAAATGAACTTCTTTGAGTTCATGCGGAACCCAAACATCGAGCTTGCTTACATATCCCAGCTTCTTCAGGTGGTCGTGAATGCTTGAATGATGGATGTTCAATGTTTCTGCAATGTCTCATGTCGTGTAACCTGGGTTTGACTGATCAATGCCTTCATTTTGCCGTCATCAACCTCAGTGGGCCTCCCTGACCGAGGAGTGTCGTTGAGATCAAAATCACCAGCATGGAATTTTGTGAACCATCATTGGAACTGACATTCTTGTAGAGCATTGTCATGGTAAACTTTATGCAACTTTATGACGCGTGTTCTTCCATTTATGAAAGTAAGACTGTAAAATATGGCAAAAATGCAGTTTGGTCTTCCATCTTCAACTTGTTGTAAAATCTCCAAAACTCAACCAAATTGCCCATTTTTTTAAGAATGAAGCTAGAACTGTCAGCTGTCAAATGACATAGTAATAACATAGATGCAAATGACTCTAGTACTTCCAAAAATGAACTAATGCCATCTGTTGCAAACAAACGTCTTGACTTTTCTGACAACCCAATATTTACCAAAGATCTGGCTAAATATTTTACACATTTTATTTCATTTAAATCTCTTAATGACATTTAAGGAAAGTGTGAATACTGTTGTTTTACCCAGAATGTGATGCCCTTTGATTCTGAGAAAAATCTTTCACTTATAATAACCCACTTAAATTCACTTTCATTTTTTATTTTTACTTTCATTTTACACATACAGAAAATGCTTAAGACTCTTGCATGAATTCTCTTAATAAAATCTTGCATGTTAAAATTATTTCAATATCTCTTCTAATTAGAAAAAGAAAACCACTCAATCCAGATTTTTTAAATAACCCTTTCTTAGCAACTTCCCATCTCACTCAGAGTAAAAACCAAAGTGCTTAGTATGACATCCCAGGCTACATGGTCTGGTACCTCATTAGCCCTGAGATCTTTGAAGATCACATTATTCTTCAAACATGCCAGAAAAACTCCCACCTCTGTGCCTTTACCTTTGCTGTTTCCTCTTCCAGGAATAACTTTTGCCCAGATATCCACAAGACTTGCTCATTCACATCCTTAGGGTCTTTAATAAAAAATTGTGTTCTTGGTGAGTTCTATCCTGCCGTGACTATCTAAAATCAACCCACCCAGAGACTTCACTTCATTGCCAGGGTAATTTTCCATAACATTTATCATTAACTTAATAAATCTACTTATTTATCTTGTTTATCCTTTGCCTCTTTCTCTAGAACCCCCAAGAATAGTTATGTGCTTAATAAGTGTTTTTGAGTCAATTATCTCAAAAGCAGCCAATATTCTTCTTAAGAGTGAACAGTTAAAATAAGAACAAGAAAACGATACCTATTTTTTTATCACTATTTAATATTCTAGAAGTTCTACATATGGTATAAAACAGAACAATGACATATAACAATTAGGAAAGAAGATAAAATCTGGTTTTAGATGGGTATGATCATCCTATATAATCTACAGCTTTTGTGCAACCAACAAGCGTAGAATAAAAAACTACTTAAATCAATTAGGGATTTCAATAAGTTCACCAATTACATGTATATGTAATACACATATATACACATATATATGTAATGTGTAACATATGATAATTCACATCTTGCTTATAGTCTAGAATAAAACAGAAAGTTGGAAAACCAATATATTTTATTCACAACAGCATCTAAGATACATATCGTGAGCTAAAACTGAAAAAGTAATTGTAAACATAAAAGTGAACGAGGGCAGACCGAGTGGCGCATTGGTTAAGAGCTGGCTTGGGACTCCAGAGGGGCCCAGTTCGGATCCCACATATGAGGGCCAGTGACACTGCCCTCCACAGCTAAGATGCTGAACAACAGCTCAACCTGGAGCTGGGCTGCCATGAGTCACCTGCGATGGCATAGGCTGTAGCCCCTGCTGCATTGGTTTGCATGGGCAACCGTGTGTAGCCAGCAGCCAGCGGGAGCGGCCAGCAGCCGCAATGAGCAGCCGTCCAGAAACCGGCAGCTGATCTGCCTCGCCTTGGAAGAACGCAATGATGGTGCCAACTTGGGCCAGTGAAGCAACGTTCCCCACAACTAGACTGAAGAACAAAAGGATAGCAACTTGTCTGTTCCCCTTCCCCCAATTCCCCAGCACTGTTCCCATCCCCCAATTCCCCAATAAAAATCTTTAAAAAAAAAATGAAGGAAACTATTAAAACTTAATAAAAAAAAACACCATTGACAAATTGATGAGAAAATTCAATATTATTAAGATGTCATTATATGCAAATTACTTCAGTATCGATTTTTGCCAATATAAGTTCCAGATCAATTACACTGTGAAAAATTAAAAGATAAAACCAAACATAACTAGAAAAGATATTAAGTTGATTATTTCTCCAGTATTAAAATGGGGGTAGATATTCTCAACATGAAAATAAAGGAAGAAACTACAAAGGCAAATCTTGATGTATTTCAACTATATTTCTAAGCTTCTACTTAAAAATCATATTCAGCAAAATAAAGACAAACAGCAAACTAGGACAAAATATTTGCAATGCATGGGAAAGCCAAAGGTTGCTTATTCTCACTGGAAATCATACTTGGAAAACAATAAGAAAAATAGGTTTACCTCCTATGCCAAAAAAAAAAAAAATAGACATTCACAGACGAAAATAAAACATCCACTATCATGTAACAAACCTTTTGTCCTTGCTAGTAACAAAGAAATGCGAATGAAATATCCAGTGTTGCTGAGCTTATATTGCAAAGAGCACCTGTGCACTATTTGTGGAAATATAAAGAAAGACTACTTTGGGGAGACAACCTGGCAAAGCGTTTCAAAACCTTATATGAGTTTATATAAATTTCCCATAGATCAACTTTGAAAAATGTGTTTTAAGAAAATAATCATAAGAATATAAAAATATTTGTCACTCTCTTTATCTGGAATTGTGAAAAAATAGAAACAATCTAAAACTTTATATAAATATATTTTATAATATTGGCTTATATTTAAAGAACTACTCAAATGGCATTTCTTATGATATAAAGTTAAATGAAAAAGTAGGCCTCAACATTGTACATATTTGTGATCTTAATTTTACATAATACAAATATATATATATGATATATATATATATATATATCATATATATATCATATATATACACCATTATATAAGCATTAAGTGGGGATAATTATGTTTAAATACTCTTACATACTTTTTTTATTATTATTTTATTGGGGAAGGGGGGATGGGAACAGTGCTGGAGATTTGGGGGAAGGGGAACAAACAAGTTGCTGTCATTTTGTTCTTCAATCTAGTTGTGGAGGACGTTGCTTCACTAGCCCAAGTTGGCACCACCATTGCGCTCTTCCCGGGTGAGGCAGATCAGCCCCCGGCTTCTGGACGGCCGCTCACTGCGGCTGCTGGCCACTCACGCTGGCTGCTGGCCGCTCCGGCTGGCTGCTGGCTACACACGGTAGCCCATGGCAACCCACTGCCACAGGGGCTGCAGCCTATGCCGTCGCCGGTGACTCACAGCAGCCCAGCTCCAGGTTGAGCTGTTGTTCAGCATCTAGCTGTGGAGGGCAGTGTCACTGGCCCTCATAACTCTTACATACTTTTTTTTTGATAAGCATGAACTTACTAATTTATTTTGATTTTGAAAGTTTATAGATACGTATTATGGTTGGGTTGGGGGAGGATGGGAATAATAAAGGTGATGACATCCTCCTAAGAAATTCATCCTAAGAAATTATGGTATTGAGTGGTTAAAAGGAGCAATTCAGGAGTCAAATTATTAGGCTCAAATCCCAGTCAGCTTCCTATAAGCTATGTGAACTTGAACAATCACCAAATGCCTCTGCCTCAGTTTTCTTAGCTGTAAAGTGGGGTTAATAATAATAGCGGCCTCCTTGAGGTGAAGGACTGAAATAGTTAATACCTATAAAGTCCTTAGAAGTACCCTGAGACGTAGTAAGCACCCTGTAAGTGTTGGCTATTATTTCATTGCTAGCACAACTCTACTGAACTGACTGAACCCTCACGCCACCATTTCTTCCAGTCCCCTATGTCTAGTCTCAAATCTTGTGCTTTGAATATTTTTATATTAAGGAGCGAAAATGTTACGAACATTATGCCACAGTGGTGAATTCAGTATAAGTCAAGTCAGATCAAACTTGCAACTAAGGTTCAAATGCTCTGGGAAACCAAATTTGTCTCAGAGGAAGAATTTTTTAACAGATGTCTGAACACGATGGAAATTGGATGGTGGACCAATTATGAGATATTATGAGATTTTATAATATGTGGTTCAATAGGCACGAACTTGGTGATAAAATCAGGATTGTTGAAAGGTACAGCTCATTTAGAAATATGCACATACTAGAAACAGCACACACGAACCTTCTGTGTGGTTCACTTGCCTGCTAAGGTTACTCTGAATCAGACATAGACTCTTTGGATTGGAAATGATAAAACCAACGTACATTTTCCCCTTTGTGTGTGTTCCATTTCTCTTTTTGAATACATACTTTCAAAATGAACTGGTACATTAAAAATTTCAGGTGGAATTTTCAAGCAATAAGGCAAGGTAATTTATTGAGCTTTTAATTTATGTTCTGTTCTCACTGTTTTTTTCCATCCCCGTATTCCCATAAGTTATCCAGATCTTTCTGCCCCTTTATATCAGCAGAGGCTTGCAGTTGCAGGGCTCAAAGCATTAATTGACTGCAGATTCCCTTCCTGCTTTTTAATGTTTTGAAAACTAGATTACAAGGATGAGGAGATAATGATAGGATAAAGAGGAAGAAGAATATTTTTGACAGGGGTGGGAACAAGCAAAAATTATAGGGGCAATGCTGAGAGTTCTCACAACTAAGCATGATGGAAGTCATTGGATCCTGAGAATGATGGGAACCCATGTCTTGTTCCTGGCATCACCCCTTTATGTGGGATGATTTCAGCTGTGGGCTACATTTGGGGAGGTTGGACCTACCACGTGGAATTATGGACTAGGAAAAGATTCCCATGCCCACATGTGGGATAAAAGCAACAGAGATGACTCACCTCCAAGCTTCATCAAGGAGTGTCTCAGCAGCTACACTGATAGGCTGAAAGACAGAGGGCTGCCTTCAGCTATTGTACAACCCAAGAAGGGGGGTACCCACAATAATCAAATGACTGAAATTTTATTTCCTATAAGCTCCAAGTCTGATCTAATTGCATGTGTGTGTATCTAATTGTATGAGACACGTATATATGTGTCTGACATTTCTTGACCGTCTGAATTTACAGACAATGATTCATAACTGATAAAAATGTAATCTAAATATCAATACGGTTGCATATGAGCAGGAATAACTATATTAGTAACACATACAAAAATGTTCCAAACTTTTACCTCCATGATTCCCATGTTGCAAGACTGAATGAGAGCTTATGTTGTGTTTTCGGATCAAATGTAGTATAAGAGTAATAATAAAAATATATGATTGCAGTCTATTTTCCACTTAAAAAAAAAAAAGATAGGTTTCTTTTCAAAGTCGCAATTTAAGTTGCCATATTGTGATTTTTTTTTCTTTCTTTTAAAGGAGCAGAGTTAAAGTGAAATCATTCACTGCTGCTTATTTTATGAATGCTCTGGTGGAAGGAGTCATAATACTGGAATTTAGCATCCCTTATTATCTATTGAGGAAGTTAAGCCCATTCTTTACAAAAGACTGTGTGACAGCATTGTGTACTAAGTAACAAATCATTACCATTTTCTTTACTAGTCATTGAAGGAATGCTAATCATAACTAATGTGCATAAAATGTGCAAGTTCATAGGAGTGAGGCCATCCATTAGCATTAATTATAAGACTTCCAATTCTTTCAGCTATTAAAATGCTTAGTAATTCCCTTTGAGCTCCAGCATTCAAAGAACTGCTTGGGTATCCCATGCTTTCAAGGTGAATCTGGGATATGCTGGAGCTCTCAATCAGTAAGAGGTTAAAGAAAATGTAAATTGTTTTTTCTTAACCTCTGTGCTATCCCTGCATCTTATTAGAAAAATGTTGCATAGTTTTTCTAGTCTGGCACAAGTCTATACCTCTGACAGAGGAAGAGGAAATTTTAATTCTGAGAATACCCACTTAATGACTGGAAAAGGAATAAGGAAAAGACATTTGGTCTTCCTGAAGCAACATCTCTACTGAAAGCATCTATGCAGAGAACACGTCATTTGAAATCCTGATTTTCGAGTTATTTTCTAGAGTTGCCTCTTCGGGTGCCTAAAAGTTACTGCTCCAGTGTGGATTGACAACTAGGAGTATTACTGCAAATCATTAAGTTTCCTTAGTGAGAGGTGTAAGACCAAGATGAAATGCCTAAGTTAACTTTACCTAAAGCAGTCCCATCACCTTTATTTTTGGAACAAGTCCTATTCCAGCTCGCGGTGATTCAGATGCTTCAGTCAGATCGTTTTCTACCATCGACAGGGCAAGAGCGATGCCTCAGACGGCTTCTTGTGTCTACAGGCATGATCTGCTGTGTCAGTAAAGCAGGAGCACTGTCACGGCGTATTACGACGCCTGTGATATGTTTTACTGACAACATCGCAATCTTTTGATTTACATGGACTGGACTTAAAATAAATGAGTGGAATATTCCCCAAGGCATATAATCAATTGCATCTGTTGCAATCCTGGTATTTCCTTTGCCCTGTTTATACCATTACTGCCTCTACTGAAGCAGTATTATCGTTAAGTGTTTCCATGAATATATCCTGGCACCAACTCATAGCACCGCTGCTACACTGAAAACATTTCCAGCCTCAAAGGACCACAGCAGTATTAGCAGTGCTCCGATACTGTATTGATTGTGATAAATGTTATGAGGGAAAAGAATATACATTTCTTAGTATCTTTGCGTTTGATGAAATAACAGCAAACTGTTGTGGAGATGAAAACATCTGTTAACAATGGTGAGGTAATCTTGCTGTACTGCAAAATAATGTAAAAATAAATTACTGGGTGTTTCTGAACAACATCTCTGAAGTCTATAAAAATTGGAAGCATTTGACTTTGTTGTAGTAAGATTAGGAAATATCAGACAGGAAAATGTGCTTTGCATTTAAAACAACATATGGTGGAATCAGACAATATTTGTGCAACAAGACATATTCCTAGAAAATTACTATTTCTATGTATACATAGTCTAATCAGTTTGCCTCACTGAGAGGATCGACTAGTTTATATCTCTTTTATCTAGTTTTGGTATCCGAATGTATGAAAAAGTTTATGCTGAAAACAAAAGGGGTTAATTTCTAAAGGAAAAAAAAAGATGAAAGAAAAGCTATTATTCTGTAAAACTAAACAATGGAAATGAAGCCTGTAAAGTTTCTAAGTTCCCTGGATGTTTGCTTTAATTTAAAAATAGTATCATATGCCTTATTGCATGTTTTAGTAGATACAATTGTTCATAAAGACATGGTTTCACAAAGAAAATATTTTTCCTAATTAAATGAGTCATTATTCAAACCTATATAAGATTTTTCTAGTAAAAGTAAAAGAAACCTGGTAATGAAATGATTTCATTCTGTACAATCTAAAAATCCTTTTTATTAAACTTTATATAGAAATAAGATTTTGCTTTTCATGTTGGAAAATATATTAAAGTTTATTGCTCTATAGATTTTAAAATATATCCAGTAGCTTGTGTTAAATTTAATATGCCTTTGCAAATGCTTACTAAGAAGTTAAGAAAGTTGTGGTTATTACCTTTTTTAAATATAAAAGAAAAACTTGTATTTTAAATGTTAAGTTTTCATTCTTGGTCTGAATGTCATGAACACAAGGAAATATCTTTTAAATTTTTGTTAGGATTTAAGATTTAAAATTATCGAAGTCAATCTGATTGAATTAGCTATCATTATTAACATTTTGTGTTAAAAAATGTTCAAAACTGAACCAATAGTTACAAAAATGTTCAAATATTAAACATTTAAAATATACAATGCAAGTGAATGTTTTTATTAAAAAAAATAAACATCAGAGGTTTTCATTTCTTTTTTTATGTTCTCATATTCTAATCACAAATGCAACCAAATACAAGCAAAACATAAGTACAAAGCTGTACATCTTTATGAATGGGAAACTAATAGTTCAACTACAATACAAATAAATTCAAATATATAAAAATATACATATATGTGAATAATGCATTTGTGGTTATTTATGCTAAGGGGAAAGTCTTTGATTTATTAACATCACCAGTTTAACCACTGTTATGTGATTTCATCATTATAACATCGCTGAAACTATCCTGGAAAACGTTATCATTAGCCAGGTTCATATTTTACCCAAAGGCACAACAGAGTCACGTAAAGCAGAGACTGGGGGAAAGCAGCACTGGAAGACCTAGTAATACAATAGCCCTAGCTATCTTTTTAACTGACTGGCAAGCTTTAGTCAGAGCTGCACAAACCTCTCCAACGGGTTTCCATGTCCCTCAGAGTAAATGCTGAAATTCTTACCCTGATCTACAATATCCTACATAATCTGACCCCATTAGTGCTCTGATCTCGTGCATTATACACACTCCTTGCTTTCCCCCCCTTTCGAATCCCACTCCAATCCTAGAAGGTCTAAGGACTTGCCAAGTATATTCTCACCTCAGGACTTCAAGCCTGTTATTCCTTCTGCCTGGAACATTCTTGCCATAGATATTACTGTAGCTCACTCATCGCCTTCAAGTCTTTGCTGAAGAGATTTTCTCAGTGAGAGCATCCAATGCCACTAGCACCTCAAGTAGCTACCTGTGAGCAGTCCCTGCCCTCCTCTTCTGTTTATTTCTCTCTAATACACTGTGTACCTTCTAATGCACTAGATTGTTTCCTTAGTTTTTAATTTATTGCCTGACTTTCATACCAGAACATGAGCCCTTTAAGAATGGGGGTTTGGGGTGTGTGTGTGTGGGGGGGAGCATCTGTATTTTACATTTTTATATCCCTAGCACATTTGGCAGAGAAGACACTCAACAAACATCATGCAGAAGGTGGAATTGGGAAGACTGTAAAACTCAAAATCAAATCTGAGAATCAAAAAGCATTATATTTTCTTGCTGATAAACACACCAAGGATTGCTTCTTATAAAGCAAATTTCTGAAGATGCAATATATTGATTATTTCATTATTGTCACATCCAAGATGGCCAAATCTTGACACTAAGTTGTTTTTATTTTAAATGATGAAAATACTATACAACAAAGGCTGGGCTGTGAAATTCTGTACATCCAGGTTCTACCCTTTATTTTGTCACCAACAGAAACTGATTTATACCTGAGGATCCTCCCAGCCACTAAAGAAAACTTTACCAAAATATTGATTTCACAAAATCTCTGTAGACAGCTAAGGATTTTGTGATTATAAAGGATTTACAATCCAACAGATAACCTATATTTAAGAGAACTTCCACTCAAGCTTACCGGACTATTTAGATATAAGAATCATTGAAATAAATTGCAGATCAAAAGCCAAAAGTGTGTTATGGCATACCCTGTTAATTTAAAAGATGAAGCCCATTTTATCTTAAGAACTGACTCTAAAGATGGAAAGAAGTAAGCTCTAGAAATGTAATCTTTGAGCTCAAAATGACAAGAGGTCATCTACCCTGATTCCTCCCTTTAATAAATGTCCAGCACATAAGAGACAATAAATAACTGTTTGAGGAACAAAATGAAAGTGAAGCCAATTATGATTTGCTTTAATTCATATTAAGTGTAGGAAGCAGGAATAGACCCAGACCTCCTGATTTTCATTCACAGCAAATTAGCTAAATAACTTGAAGACATAGAAAGACATTATAAGAATTAGTCAATTCTGAAGTATAAGCCTACATTCTAAAAAGGATATTTTTGACAAAGAAGAAAATAGACTAGAACAATATTTCCAAAGTTACCTGATCATGACATACTTTTTAAAAAAATCCCAATTCCCTAAAGTCCCATCATAGACTGAAATCAGGCAAATCAGGGACTGAAGGAGAGTAACCTAGAAATCTATATTCCTAACACGTACCCTAGGTGATTGAAGGTTACCTAGTTTGGAAAACAATGGACCATAACCAGTTAGTTCAATTTCTTTTGGCCCTACAACCAATCAACAGCAACAATTAAAAGACTGTTTTTGCTAGCAGATCTGTTATGAAGAATGAAGAATAAAAAATTGCAAGATTTACTTCAGAATGAATTGTCAATTGCCAATGCCTTCTCAACACATCAATATTTTATATTCAACTCACGGAGTACACGCACTTGTTTCTGTCTGCCCACCCCTCTTCCTTACTCTGAGTTTCTTTGTTCACAGAAAGTCCTCAGAATCTATAGATAGAAACAAAGTGTAATCTCAAAAAAATTTAAGTTATCTGTAGTTAAGCTTCAGAATATCAGGAATTAACATTAATTTGCTGAAATTCAAATATAGTTTATTTTCTCAAATGTAGCTTACTTTTCCACAATGTATGTTTATTTGGGGAGCTATGCTAACTTTAGATTCAAATTTTAAATTTGTGGAGTTTGTCTGTCTTATTTAAAAGAAAAAAAAACACCTATTAAAAAATGAACTGCTTTTAAGCAGCAAAAAAAGGGGCTGTCCTATAAACTGATTCTCATATTGATTATTTCAATATACTTCTTTATTTGTATTTGAAACCATATTTTCAAAAATCCTATTGGTTTCTCAAATTGCCATACTTGACCTTTAACTTCATTTGTAGCTCCTTCTAGACAAAAACAAAACAAAACAAAACAAAAAAGACAAAAAACTCCATAAAAATAAAATGTTTCAGGTAAAATTTCACAGAATATTCATAATCACCATCAATAGCATCATCACTATTTAACACATTAGGTGAGACCTTAGAATCAATTTTCCCTGATGTCAAGGTGATCAGAGTATCGAAGAAGAACATAACATATTCAGAAAAAAATAGGAACT
Source organism: Hipposideros armiger (assembly GCF_001890085.2). Classification (NCBI taxonomy): domain Eukaryota; kingdom Metazoa; phylum Chordata; class Mammalia; order Chiroptera; family Hipposideridae; genus Hipposideros; species Hipposideros armiger. The sequence goes on from NW_017731587.1 coordinate 756,565, forward strand.
AAAATAAAAGCGGTAATTTCTTAAAGAAAGGGGGGACTTTTGAAAAGTTATTTTTTAATTTTACATTTCCACAGGTTTTAATATCCTTAACCATCTAGTGTTTACTCAAACCCTTCGTAAGAAGCTTTCAGTACTGAAATCCATTAATTTTCAGGCATTTATTCTAGTGTTTTGATTATCCCCCCTCTCTTAAAAGCATGCCTTTAGACAAGCATTCACAAACTTTAGGAAGTACAATAAAACCAGCAATCCTTAAATATGCAAATCCCAGGGTCTGAACTGTGTAGAGTCTCATTAAATAGCTCTGTCAGCTAGCTCAGGGATCTGCATTCTAACAAATACCTTAGGTAGTGTTTGGACCACACTTTTGAAGCTATAATTTAGGTTCTTTGACTTAAACAGTCTCACTTGGAAAATTACACATTGAACCTAAGAAAATAGTGGTGTACTTCGTTGGGTGCATACCCCAACTCGGTACCTCAGTACCACAAATACTCTTTTCTTCCCAAATTCTGTCCCAAAGATAAATGTAGAATATGACTACTCATGTTCTGTTCTCAGTCCTAATGCTAACCAATTAACATTTGGCCTGAGCTGATAACCCCTCTCACTCAATCAGAAAAGACAGTTTCAAAGAAAGATCTTCAGAGTAATGTTTGCTCTGGATCATCCAATTCTGACTCCAAATAAAATCAGAAACCTTATCTCCTAAAGTGCTCACTTCCATATCAGATGGCTTGTTTGTTAAAAAGATTGGACCAAGGGAAATCAATTGTGTGCCACTTGGGTCCAATGTGCTCATTTACAAAGATGCTGCAAGACAGAAGGCTTTATGAGTGGTAACCGAATGTTCAGTGACTAAGGAAAGATTACAGGAATAGTCCCTCCAGTGGAGGTTAAACTCTTTCCTTCAGTCTACTCTTTTGTTACTATTTCTGAAACTGGTTAGAGCCATTTCCTTTCCTGAATAAATCCTAGTTCTTAAGATAGGTGTTTTACAAACATCAAGGGAGTTGGAAACAAACATTCCTCTTACCTTGCCTTTCCTTTTCAGAGCTGTGCATCTCAGAAGGGGGCAAGCTGTGCCAAAACTCAGGAGGCCTGTAATGATTATGCTGCCTAAAAACCAAAGGTGCTAGTAAGAACCAAGGATTTCATAGTAACATGGTAAATATATAGTATTTATATGCAGCATATAGCTTTATACATATAGTGTATAGTATTTATACACAGTATATTTAAATAGTATATGTGATATAGTATAGAATCTTTACATATACTATATATAGTATATATAGTATATAGTATTATAGTATTTAGTGTATTATATGTGTGTGTATATACATATAATATCTCTACCATTCCTGTCATAATGCAAAGTTTAAGTGATGGAGGGAGGGTAGTATAGAAATTGGATTTGTCGTTTAAAATTTGTGAATACATGACTTAATTGAATGTATAAATTGTAATAAGGCACTTATTTTAAAACACAAATAAACTTTACAATAAGAAAACTTCTGTGTTGAAATCTCTAGTTTTCAGTGAAACATTAAAAAGAGGTTGTAGTGAGAAACAGGATATTTTAATAGCCAGGAGAGCACTTGTCCATAATAGGCCGTTTTTACAAAACCATGTTGAAGAGACTTAGATTTGTATTTTAACTTTTCCTCTAACTAGCTGAGTAACCTGGAACCTCATTGACTTTCTTTAGACACTGCATTCCTTATCTTAGTGGGAGTCTATTACCCTCAGCAATCGCTAAATTTCTTAACAAGTTCAAGAGTCTCTCATTGTAGATTAATTGGAGAACAGTTTTTTGTTTGTTTTGTTTTGTTTTACCCCTAGTTCTACTGAGCAGTTTATAAAAAGAAATGCCTACTCTAATAAGCAAGCAAGGAAAATAAAGGAATTTATAAGAAAGTACTCTGAATCATCTCAGAGTCTTAATTTCCTAAGCCAAGAGACGGGAAATATGTTGATTTGATTTTTACAAAAATATACTCTTCAGTATCTAAGGAAAAGAAAATTTTAACTGATTAAAGAGAATTCAAAGAGCTTTAGGACTTCAAACAGTTCTTACAAATCATTTTACTGATTTTAAGTATTTCATTCCAGCATATGGATTGAATTGTATAAGAGTATAAACATGTCAAATATTAAGCCAGTAAAGGCTTGAGAAAAAATAATTTAGGTTTTTACTTACCCTCAGTTGTCTATAATTGAATTATCCCCAAATGCGGAAAGGTTTTCCTGTCCTTTATATATATTAAAAAACATATCAAAATATCACGTTTCTGTCCTTCTTCACTTATTATTATTAAAATATTTAACTGGAAAGACTTTCTATAGATGAAAATCAAGAAGTGTCATGATTAATTTTATAACTGCTTTAAGAAACATTCTAAGTATATAATTTTAAGTGGGCACACACTTCAGAATCCATGTATCCATGCTCTTCAATTTATAAATGAAAAAACACAAAGCATGCTGAGGTAAAGTGACTTATCCAAACTTAAACAGATATTTAGTGATCAAGCAAGGTCAAAATATGGGTCTACTTACATCTGGAACTCTGTACTTTTCACTACTTTGTTGTTTCTAAGGCTCTACAAATTGGTCAGGGAAAAGCAGGCCCTATTGTTCCACATGTATGGAAGATGCTTGGGTATCCAGTCCTCTTCTCAGAAAACTTGGTAAGCACTTTAGCAAAAGAAAGCTTTCATGTACTTGGCTTTGCTCAATTCAGTGTCCCCACTCTTTCTCTGTTATACATTGTCATTGTACAGTGTGTATATGTTGATATTTAATACATTATTACTTTTACTATGTTACACTTAGAGTGTTTACTTCTACCTAGAGCCAAATTTTGTCCTAAAACTTAGAAACCAAAAGAGCTACATTATTTAACTAATATTCACTGGTAGACGCTTGGATAAAATATGTGAAATGGACTCAAAGGATACTAGTCCAGGAAATAAAGAATGTAAATTCAGGTGAGCTCAAAGTTTTCTATACAGTTACACTTATCAGGAATTCTAGATTGAGTATGTTAGAGCAACTGAGCATACTTCTAATATTTGCTCCTTTGGTTTACATAAAACTTGAACTCAACCATGGATTAGCCTTAATAATTGAGGTTCTAGAACTTCTTTGGTAAACCTAAAGGGGACAATTCAAAAACAGAAAGATAGGCCTGTTTATATGGATTTACCATATGAGACCTAGTCATTCACCCTCCAGATGGCTTAGAACACTTCCTAAGGGAAGCACCAATATGCTGGAAACCTGCAGTTGTTTCTCTTCCATAGAACACACCTTTATGAGGTGAGATGCTGCCATTGAAATGGGCTCCCTGATTTTAATGGGTGTGATGGAATCCCAGAATGACAACAGCAGCTCTTAACACCCAGAGACAAGGCAGCGTGGTTACTATAAAAAAGAATCTATTATAGAGACAAGGGAAGGCAGTTACTGTTATATGGTACTATGAAATAAAGTATGACTGATTTTTTTTTTTAAGATTTTATTGGGGAACTGGGGAAGGGGAACAGTGTTAGGGAACTGGGGAAGGGAAACAGCCAAGTTGTTGTCCTTCAATCTTAGCTGTGGAGGGTGCAGCTAGCTCAGCTCCAAGTCCAGTCACCATCTGGCCACCCATCAGCTGCTCGTGGCCACTCAGCTCAAGGTGCCGTGTTCAATCTTAGTTGCGGGTCGGCATAGCCCACCATCCCGTGTGGGAGTCAAACTGGCAACCTTGTTGTTAGGAGCATGTGCTCTCATCAGTTGAGGCTTCCTGCCACCTGTTGGCAGCTCAGCAGCAGCTCAGCTTGGGGGAAGCTCACTGGCCCATGTGGGAATTGAACCAGAGACCTTGTTGCTCAGAGCTCGCACTCTTAACCAACTGAGCCACTTAGCCAGCCCATGACTGAATTTCTTGATGTGTGACTGCTGACAGCTTCTAAGCTCACCCTCTCTCTTTCCCTTCTACCCTACATCTGGGTAGGCCCATAAGAAAGCTAGATGTTCCCTCCTTTGGCGCCAGAGGAAGTACAAACCACACAAGCCCTGACCTGCCTGCACTTGCTCGCACCTGCCCAGCTCTCACCAGAAAACCCTAGTGTGAGTCATAAAATTTCTCTCAACTTCTCTTAGTGTGCAGAGTGTCATCAGACTCAAAATCCTACCTGCTAACTGGAGGGGGAACATTCTGTCTTTATAGAGCAATCACAAAATAGATATGATCTGCACTGAACTTTGGTGATGGCTAATTCAACATGAGGTCTGTGTGGGACAGACCCTAAGGTGACCAAAGGAATTCCCACTCTTGGTGTCCACACCTTTGTACAATCTCTTCTCTTTGAGTGGGTGGGACCTATGACTTGCTTCCAACCAACAGAATATGACAAAGGTAATGGATGGATGTCTCTTTAGTGATTATACATTATATGGCTAAGGTAATGGGAAGTCATTCCCATTAAACACACACACACACACACACACACACACACACACACACACACATATACACATCACGTGACGGTATACTATATACTACAGCATACCCATCTAAACTGTTTCTAAGACTCCTAAGCCTTGGAAACTGTAAGATACGTGTGTTGTTTTAAATGGCTAAGTTTGTGGCGATCTGTTATGCAGTAATAGAAAACTAGAACAGAATTCCTAAGACTTAAATAGATGGGTAGTATGTTAAACAAACAAACAAACAAAAGGTGTGGGGGTATCTGTATGCTCTGAACAAACAAAAAGAGGGACAAAAAGTCTAGGTTTGGGGACGTGAGGCCTCATTCGATTTCACACAGGGAAGGATCATAGCCTTTTATCCTAATCTTGTTTCTGTGCCATTGCACATTGCCCTTGAGGGAGAATTTGGTAACCCTATCACAAATAATGAGGTATGAACTGGTCAGATTAGCAAACTTTGTGGGTCAGATGATTAACACAGTTTTGAAACTAATTTCTTTTCTTAATAGGTTGATTCTGAAAAACCACCTCATAACTTTCCCCAATACCTAAGTGCATGGTTGGAGTAGATAGACTTGTTCAGCAATCACAAGGTTTACCATATTGAGTCTCTGATCCATGGATTGAGAGTCATATGTAAGCCCACAGAAGCACCCCTTTCTTCCAAAATGCACAATTTTTACAAGTATAGACTCCTCAGTAGAATCAAATACAGTGCCACTATTAACGACTTCAGGGATGCAGATGATTTCTAACACATCTGTACTTCACTCACGTGTTTGACCTATCAGAAGATGGATGGATCTTTGAGGTTACACTCAATTTTCACAAACAAAATCACAATCACTTTTCACAAATTTAACTATTCAGTGACCTCAATTTCAGCTGCTACTATTCCAGGTAAAGTGGCTTTACTCCAAACAGCCCCTGGAGCCTGGTAAGCAGTTACATATGAGAAAAACTAAATTTTCCGTGTCTCAATAAACATAGGCTATCAGAGTTAGTTAATTTTCACCTGGCAAAAACCACAGGCCACTTCCATTGTCTTATCTTAGTACTATATCTACTCTCTTGAACTTTGTCATAATTTAGTCCTCAGAGGCCATTGTCATCTTATTGATCAACTACATTGATATAGCTGATCAATATATAATGAGTAGGGACAGCCAGGTGGCGTAGTTGGTTAGAGCACAAGCTCTGAGCAACAGGGTTGCCGGTTCAATTCCCACATGGGCCAGTGAGCTGCGCTCGAGCTGAGCTGCCACTGAGCTGCCAATGGGTGGCCAGATAGCTCAGCTGGTGAGAGCACATGCTCCTAATAACAAGGTTGCCAGTTCGACTCCCGCATGGGGTGGTGGGCTGCGTCCCCCCTGAAACTAGATTGAAAGCGGAGACTGGACTTGGAGCTGAGCTTGCGTCCTCCACAGCTAAGATTGAAGGACAACATCTTGTCTTGGAATTGATGGGTCCTGAAAAGACACAATGTTCACCTTCCCCAATTCCCCAACACTATTCCCCTCCCCAATTCCCCAATAACATCTTAAAAATACAGATATATATATATATATATATATACATATATATATATATATATATATATATATATATATATATATATATATATATATATATATATATATATCTGTGTCATACTCATTGGATCTAATGATCAGAAAGTACCCTAAATATAATGAAAAAGCTGACATATTTCAGGTTGGGGGCAGGTGGGGGTGGGAGGAACCTCACAGAGGATACAGCAATTTGTCTTAATTTAAATATTTTAGGTATGAATTTTCCTGTAGTATGCCTGCCATGATTTTACCTCCATCAACAATTGAGGACTTAATAAATGCCTTATTCATCTTCACGGTATTCTACCTTATTCCTCTTCATGGTATTCTACAAAATATTGTATCTGACTATGGGACTTATTAAACAGCATAGGTATGCCAATAGGCAGATGCCCTGAAGATTCAACCTGAACACCCCAAAGGAGCTTGAGTTCAAGGTTTTATTGATGAATCAATCAGCTACAGCAACTGGGAGATAACAATTTTTGTGGTTAGCAGCCTTTCTACAGACTGCGATTAGCTCTGAACCAGTTGTCAATTTATGATGGAGCTGCTGACATAGCAAGGATATATGGAATTTCGAATAAAGAAATAGAAATAAGAGGACTACCTCTCACTATTGCATCCAATAAGGCCAGCAAAGAATTTTATTTCCTGTCCATAGACTCTGGGCTGGTTAATTTTGAGATTTTAGAAATCTGACCACCTCCTAAGGACACAGCAATTTTTCTGCTGAACTGGAATTTGAGACTGCTCTCTGGTCATTTTTGTATCCATGTGCCAAAAACCAACAACCAAAAAATGAAAATGACTATAGTGCCTGTGGGTTTGATTCTGAATAACAATGAAATACCATTACTGCCACAAAACTGGGTGGGTGAGAAAGGGAGGGCAGTTTATATGACACCTCCTAAAGTTGTCATGACCAGGGTTAAAAGTTAGCAGGAGACCATAGCAATCAAAAAAAGTTCAGATCCCTGAGGAATGCAGACATGCGTCCCCATGCCAGGAAAATAAACGAACTTATCTAAGGTCTTAGCTAATGATAATTGTACATGAAACGAGTCTTGGAGAAGAAAGTTATAGAATGCAACTACAGCCTCAAGACCAGCTCTAAAAATGAGGATGGAAGTAACTACCTATAGTTTCATTCGTATGAAAATGTCATTCCATATACATAGACATTGCATTAGTTATGTTGATAATTTAACTTTATAATTTACTCCTTTATTAAATTTAATTTTTTTTCATTAAATGTATCAAGTTAAGGCAATAAATAAACTATAAGAATAATGAACATCACCCACCCAGAAATAGGTACAATGACTGATGGGATCTATGTAGGAAAGGTTTGTAAAGGTATCTTCTTTTCTACTAGGGAAAGCTGCACTGTGATAGGAGCCCTTGATCATTAATTTCGCTGTTTGGAAAATTCGGAATACACAGGGTGCCAAAAAAATGCATATGCATTTTAAGAAAGGAAACACTGTATTAAAATTGTAATACTCAATATACAGAGGGTGCCAAAACAACGTATCCACATTTTAAGAAAGGGAAAAACTATTAAAATTGTAATACTCAATACATACTGATAACAAAAGATGAATACATGTCACACTTGACTTCTGCAATTACAAGAGATGCTCAAAATGTTTACCATCAGCGTCCAGACACTTCTGATTATGGTGGACTAATGCTTGAGCAACATTGACCATCTCTTAAAATGTGTATATATTTTTTTGGTACTACTCTGGTATGTTGATAACAAAAGATGAATGCAAGTCATGTACATAAAGGGGTATAAATGATGAATACTTAGAAGTCAAAGGAATAAATTAGTGCAGGATTTTGTCCAGTGGTCATTTGTGTTTACAACATTTTCCACATTCCTCCATATGTCGTCTTTACTATACCATCTGGCATTTTCACCTCTGCTTCCAGCTTGGGATGTGAATATAAATTTGCTTCTGCCAATTAGAAGCACTCAGGGCACATTGAGAAGGCAGAAGGGAGGCAAAAAACATCATCTGGCTGTGGATTCTCCTGGATAGTAAGGCAGTGAAGACACTAGTATTAAAATATGGTTTATGATGGTATAGTATCAAATTCCTTATCCCTGTATTAGAGACATTGCAATGTGTTCTTGAAATCAGAAGCCCCAGTGTTAGCCCTCTCAGTCCACCTCCTCCTGTACTTTCAATAAGTTTGAAGACAAAGTATTACTTAAGCACAGTATTTTTTTTTAAGATTTTATTGGGGAATTGGGGGAAGGGAACAGCGTTGGGGAATCAGGGAAGTGGAACAGACAAGTTGCTGTCCTTTTGTTCTTCAGTCTAGTTGTGGAGGATGTCGCTTCACTGGCCCAAGGTAGCATTATCATTGTGCTCTTCCTGGGTGAGAAAGATCGGTCGCTGGCCCTTGGATGGTCAATCATGGCGGCCAATGTCAGCTCACAAAAGCACACGCCAGCTGCCAGCCAGCCCCACTGCAGCCTATGCCGTTGCCGCCATCTCACAGCAGCCCAGCTTTATGTTGAGCTGTTGTTCACCATCTTAGCTGTAGAGGGCGCAGCATCACTCGCCCTCATGTGGGATCCAAACCAGGGCCCTTCTGCTCAGAGCTGGTGTCCCAAGCCAACTCCTAACCAATGTGCCACTCAACCAGCCCTTAAGCACAGTATTTTGTATGCACATTATTATAGCGCTTTCTACTTAAAATATCTAGAATGTTCCAAGCTTAGGAAGATAATAAATTGTTCTTAATCTCATAAATAATACCTACAAAAAAAACTACACAAAATATATGAGGTCGAACATTTAAGTTCACGAACTAATTCTACAAAAAGTACTACATACCTCATTACTGAATATCACTATGTTCACCTTTGAAGTACTCCCCTTGGAAAGCTATGCACCGATGCCAGTACCTAACCCATCATTCAAAGCAATTTTGGAACTCTTTTTCTGGACTGTCCATCAGAGCTGTCGTATTACCATTGATGCCCTGAATGTTATCAAAATGTCTTCCTTTCAAGATTTCCTTTATCTTCGGGTAAAGAAAGAAGTCACTAGGGGCCAGATCAGGTGAGTAGGGAGGGTGTTCCAATATGGTTATTTGTTTACTGGCTAAAAACTACCTCACAGACAGTGCCATGTGAGCTGGTGCATTGTTGTAATGCAAGAGCTATCAATTGTTTGTGAAAAGTTCATGTCGTCTCACTTTTTCATGCAGCCTTTTCAGCACTTCCCAATAGTAAACTTGGTTAACTGTTTGTGGAATTGGTACAAATTCATAGTGAGTAATGCCTCTAATATCAAACAAGATTAACAATATCTTTGCAACAAGTTTGTGAACTTAATTGTCAGACTTCATACGTTCAATAGTAAAGTATTGCAAACTTTCCCTTGAAATGGGATACTAGTAAAGATGCCAACCACTACCAATTCTCTTTGATATTGTACTAAAACTCCTAACGAGTGCAAGACAATAAAAAGAGATAAAACGCATAGGATCTAAGAGGGGAAAAAACTGTAATTTTTCACAGATAATGTAATACAAAAGAATCTACAAAAATATTATTTCAAGAGTCTACAGAATTAATACATGAACTTAGCAAGGTATTTGTATACAAGGTCAATATACAATAATCAACTGTATTTCTATATATATCAACAATAAACGAATAGAAAATGGAATTTTAAATACCTTTTTATAGTAGCATCAAAAGTCATCAAGTACCAAAGGTATCTAATGAACTATGTGCAAAACTTTCAAAGAAATTAAAGAGGACATAAATGGAACTACTGCTGTCTTTCCTCTTGTATATGAGTATATCAATAAATTTCTTGAGAATGGGGGCTAGGTTTTTTATACTTCTTATATTCCCTCAGGATTTGGTACAGTATCTGCTTATATTAGGTGCTCACACAGGTAAAACACATGTAAACATACAGAATTTTATATTATTTTAGCCATTATTTTTCAATCCCTATAGGATGTTATATTTAAATTGAAATTTGACATCTCCTATCTCTTCATAATTTGTCTTCTAAAGAATGACATCACAGCGAAAGACAGGGAGCCCACCAAGGGGAAAATAAAAGTATTTTAAGAGAAAGGCAATCCACAGCACCTGGTGAAGCGAGCTTGCGTTAGGGTAAGAAGGAGTATAATTCTCCAAATCTTAAATTTAAATTTTCCATTGCTCCATAGAAAATAAATTACACATTAAAAAACATCTGCTTTAGCAGCTTTTATGTAAATTACATATCTGTTTCCTAATTATTTTAAACTGCTACCTTTGATTAAATACAGTAGGTTCAAGAAATAATATACCTTGTTAAATTGCTTTTCATCTTAAATTCACTGTCAAAAGATCGTGAGCTCAACTGACTGACAGCTTAAGTGCTGAGTTATTTCAGTAAGATCGTTGTAACCAAAAATTTCAGATATCCTGTTGCAGATAATAGTTCAGAAACTATTGAGACAGCCTCATGAGAAAATTTTTAGTTTTCTAGAAGTTTTAGAAAATTAAGAGCAGAGCTATAGTCATTCCCTTAGACAGAGGTACCTCCCTACCACTTCCAATAGCTTCTAATATTCTGAAGTGTGCAACCTCTGACATAAATAATACTATTAGCTCATATCATTGTGGTCACTCCTATGTCATACGTGAGTAGAGACCCTATTAGGCATTGTCCCCACTAGGGCTGCTAGTCTACCTGGTATCTATGTTATTCTTCTTTGTATCTATGGTATCCAGAAGATAGTAAAATCTCAAAAAATTTTTGAGGAATGAATGAATGGATGAAGAATGGATGCTATATCTTTATTGGTTAATATAAGTGATAAAGGCAATAATGTCCAGTATAATTAATATTTTTACAGCACAATATTGTGTGGAGTCATACATTTTATACTGTTGAAACAGTCCAAAATATACAAAATCTATTTATTTTTATCTAAACTTATCTTAGCTTATAATATCCCATTTCTGCCTAGTTTTAGAAATTTTAATCTTACAAATGTAAATAACGACAGTCTCATGTTGTGTAAAATAGTTTTTCTAGGTTAATTCTTAGTCAGTTTAGAGTTGTCCCACTGCACCTTCTTCTTGCCTGTTCCCCAAGTGGCAACTAGACTGGGAATAAGCCTATGTATAATTGCAACATCAGGAAAGGAATGTACATTGTGGTACATTTATTCAGAGCTTGCTATAGCAAGAGTCAGCCATCGTTACTTATATTTGGCAGAGACTCAGAGGCAGGCGGGGGTTGGAGAGCTTTCCAGTGGAAAACAGGGAAGACTTCAGGTGCACTGCGCATGGACATTGTTATAATGGGGAAGCTGAAGGTGGGCTACCTAGAAGTGGGCATCCTATGAGCTTGATTAGGGGAGCATATTTGGCTTTTTCCTAAGTTAAAAGCAGGTGGGTGGGTGGTGTGTGCAAAACCTAGGGAAGCTGGCAGTTATTAACCCAAATCTTATCCTTTGGGGGCTGATTGCTACAGAAGTTGTGATTTGGCTCCTTGAACTGGTTACTGCAGAGATTGGTCACCAGAGTTTTATTTTTATATAAGGTCTGGCCATTGCCCATTTGCATATGTAATATCTCTACATTTACCCCAATATGATTTTCTGTCCTTTCTGGCTTTTGCTAAGTTGTTCTTCGTCACCTTCTGTGTTGGGCTAAGTCATCTGCCTCAGATAAAAATATTTATGTTTGCTGTAGCCCATAACCTGGTATTGTCAGGAAGAAGTACATTGGAGGTCTCTTCCAGGCATCTGGCCCTCCTAGCCATTTCTAGGCCCTTCCTAGTGGTAGCAATGTGACATGGAGTGGGACTCTAGGATGCTGCCCTCTGAAATGTTTGCAGCTTTTCAACAAGGTTTCCTATAACCACGTTACATTAAGGTTAGCCAGGCAATAGCTCTGTGTGCTAAAGATGGCTTCCCCAATTTCTCTGGTGTTTTCATTGAACTTGCTGTCATCCTTCTCCTCTCCTAAATTTAACATTGAAAATGGGACACTAGATCTTTTCTTAAATCGCAGTTTTTTTTCTCTGATTGTTTTGTTGTGAAAGGAGGGCTTTTATAATTCTCAAAGTGTTTCCCATTTTATAGTTTACTGAGTATATTCTAAGCTCTGGGTTCTCTAGGATTTGGTGTTTAAAGTTTAAAGCAAAGATTTTAGAATTAAAACAAGGTGAACAAATATATATTTTCCTAGAAGATGGTGGTATCCTCATACGACTGATTGCATTTTTCTCAGGGAAAGGCCCTTTCTAGAGCTTTCCAGAAATCTTCTTAAGAGATCAAAAGTCAGAAACTTAATTCTTTATGGCTCTTCAGTGTTTCTCTCTAAAGGCATGAAGAGAAAGCCATCATTCCCTCATTACGGCTTACACAACATTGGGGAGAGGACAGGAGTGGGAAAAGCTATTGCATGTGGGGGAAAAAAAAAGAGGTTAGTACAGAGAATTGAAATAATATTATATTAGTTTGTTTTCTCATATCTCTTTAAAGCAGCATTTTAATATGTGCTTTCACATGCTTTGATTAATTAAATTCTCAAATGTCCTGCATAGAGATATGACAACCGTTTGTATTAATAAAGAGAAAGGCCCAGTGACATAACCAAAGGTCACACAACTTAAAAATAGCAGAGGAAAGATTAAAATTTCAGGGGACGTACTTTTCCTTCAACAAATTTAGAATATATTATAGGAGTACACAGTAATAATGTAGCTTGTGTTACAACCATTCCTTAATAATGGGTTTACAAAGCTTTTCTTTAATTAAACATTCAATATTCTTTGCTTAATTCCACAGTGAGCACACTTTCCAGGATAAAGTAGAATCTGAAAGGAAAATGGGTCATAATTATTAAAAAAGAATTCTGAGGATAATCAAATTGGCATTGTATTTTTTTAAATGCTGGTTGCAAATGGCTATTTGATATTTATAACTTAAAATATTTAATTTTGTCTTTAAAAAGTTCTCAGCCACTTATCTATGAACAACTATTTCATACTGTTCAAGATAATTCTTTTAAATTTATGTCTCTTACTACCTTTCTTTTAGCAGATGAGCATACAAGAGTATGCAATGACAGTTTCAGAATTTAATTATTTTAAGTTTCTTTCCATCAAAATCTTTAATCACTCTCATAGCAGTCATCAAATAAATGCAAATTAAATCAATAATTATAATGTCTTTTTTTCTATTAAGTTCCCAGATTTTAAAATGATAATATTTAATGTCAGGAGAGGAATGTGTCACGACTTTGCATTTCATTGGAAAGCTGTATCCTCTGTAGCACATTGTTCTGGATTATTATATTCTAGCCACATTCATTGTCTTGAAGTTATTTTGCAACTCTTTGTAAATTGTAGGTAACTAGTATAGGTTTATACATGCTATCCTGTCTGTCAGTGATTTTAATTGGCTTATCTCCCTCTGTGGAAAAACCAGTGTTCTCTCCATTTGCTATTCATCGAGGCATTCCTTCATTCCACATACATTTGTGCTATTCTGACTTTTCCTTTGAAATGATTATAGCATTTGCCTGGTTCCCTCAATTTTTATAAATAAAATTATTTAACACGTATTCATTTTATATCTGTGTGAAAGTTGCGATTTTGCCATTTTCTGAAAACTATCTTTTAACAAGCTTCTCTGAAAAACCATTTGGCAGTAGCTACCAACATGTTCAGACCATGTGCTCAAATAATTTAATGTCTAGGAATTTGTCTTAAAGATGTAGTTAGAGATATGTTTATAATGATGTTCACTTTAACATTATTTATAATAACAAAAATTGGAAATATTTATTTTAAAATAAGAAGCATTATTAAATAAATGTTGGTTGTACATAAAATAATAAAAGTTGTGAACTATTATAAATAAATTCAGCAAAGTTGAAAGATACAAAATCAACATACAAAAATTAATAGCATTTCTATACACTAACAATGGACCATTCAAAAAAGAAATTAAGGTGCATTTGCAATAGCATCAAAATAATAAAATAGGAATAAATTTAACCAAGGAGATAAAAGACTTGTGCACTGTAAACTGCAAAATGTTGCTGAATGAATTTAAAGAAGATATAAATAAATGGAAAGATATACATAGTCTTAGATTGGAAGACTTAATATTCTAGATGTCCATACTAACTAAAGGATCTAAAAATTTAATGTAATCCCTCTCAAAATCCCAGTGACATATTGAGCAAAAATAGAAAAATCTATCCTAAAATTTATATGTATTCTAAAAGGACCCAGAATAGCCAAAACAATCTCGAAAAAGAACAAAAAAGTTGGAGGTCTCACCCTTCCTGATTTCAAAACTTACTACAAAGTTAGTTTTCAAAACAGTATGATGCTGGCATAGACATTTAGACCAATAGAACATACTAGAGAGCCTACAAATAAACTCTTGCATATATGGTCAAAAGATTTTTGAGAAGGGTACAAAACCATCTAATAAAGAAAAGACAGTCTATTCAAGAAATGACAATGGGGAGTGCCTGCTGAGTGGCTCAATTGGTTAAGAGCAACAGGGCTGCCGGTTTGATTCACAACTCAAGCTGAGCTGCCAACAAGTGGCAGGATGGCTCAGCTAAAAAAAAAAAAGAAATGATAATGGAGAAACTGGATAAGCACATGCAAAAACTTAACTCAAAATGGATCACAGACCTAAATGTAAGAGCTAAAACTATAAAACTCTTAGAAGAAAATATAGTGGAAAAGCTTTACTGCATTGAATTTGGCAATAATTTCTTAGATATGACACCAAAAACACAGGCAACAAAAGAAAAAAATAGATAAATTGGACTACATCAAAAGTTAAAACATCTGTGCACCAAAGTACATAGTTAATAGAATAAAAAGGTAGTCCATGCAGTGGAAGAAAATATCTGCAAGTCACATATATGATAAGGGTTAATATCCAGAATAAAGAACTCCTAAAACTCAACAATAACAATAAAAATAAACAACCAAATTAAAAAATGGGCAAAGGACTTGAATAGTTATTTCTCCAAAAAATATACAGAAATGGCCAATAAATACATGAAAAGATGTTCGACATCACTAATCAATGGGGAAATGCAAATCAAAACCACAATGAGATAAAACTTATACCCACTAGGATAATTCCTATCAAAAGAAAAACAAAGATCACCCAAATTATAAATATTGGTAAGGATATAAAGAAATTGGAATATTCGTGTATTGCTGGTAGTATAGTAAAATGCTACACACAGCCACTCTGAAAAACAGTATGGAGGTTTCTCAAAGAACTAAAAATAAAATTACCATATGATCCAGCAAGTTCAGGTCTTAAAGAGATATTTTACACCCATATTCATAGCAGCAGTATTCACAATATTCAAAAGAAGGAAACAACCTAATGCCCGTCAATGAATGAATGGATTAAAAAATATAGTACATACATAAAATGGAATACCATTCAGCCTTAAAAAGGAAAGAATTCTGACACATGCTGCAATGTTGATGAAACTTGAGGACATTATGCTAAATGGAATAAGCCAGTTATAACAAGACAAATATTATATATTTCTTATATGAGGCACCTAGAGTAGTCAAATCCACAGAGACAGAAAGTATAACAGTGGTTGTCAGGAGCTGGGAAGGGAAGGGAATGGAGACTTATTGCCAAATGGGTACAGAGTTTAAGTTTTACAAGAAGAAAAGAGTTCTGGGGATGGATGGTGGTGATGATTACACAACTATGTGAATGTGCTTAATACCACTACATTGTATAATTAAAAATAGCAAATTTTGTGTGCATTTTACCACAATTAACTTTTTTAAAAGAAGCCAACTATTGATTAAGCATTATCTATTTTGTGCTTACCCTGTGTTTTATCTCCTTAAAACCCTAATACTCACTCAGAGAGTTATGCTATTTTAATATTATGATGTAGTGTAGTGCACTTGTCAAGAGCACAAGCTGTGCAGGACAATAGCCTAAAGTGGGATCCTGGTTTCACCATTTTATAACACTATACTTTCCAGCAATTACTAACCTCTCTATGCCTTAGATTCTCCCTTTGTCAAAAGAGGAAAATTGATTCAATACACGTGAAGCACTTAGAGAGCAAATAGCAAACGTTCAATAAAAGTGAACCATTTTTATCTCCAGGATTTAAGTCACTTTTCCAAAATCATACAGCTAGTAAACTGAGGAGACACAATATAAATCCAGATGTACTAGATTCCAAAAGTCAAGGTCCAAAAGCTTAACCATTAATTGAAACAACATCTCAGGTGAAGGTAGTTATTAACGATATTTTTAAAAATTTGTAACAAGTATGTGCATGTGTATCACTCACACATATTCCTGTTACATATCTATTCACACACGCATATTAGAATGTTAAATGGCAAAAAGAAACAACATAACATATACAGAATGCTCTCACTTTTAATTTATATATTTATGTATTATGCATATGTATATTATATATATATGAAGCAAAGGAAATATGAATGTCCGCTAATGGATAATGAGATGGCCAGTAATATTTTTCAGTACTTTCCAAAATTTTTACAGTGAACATGCAATTCTTTTATATTCAGGGGAAAAATGGAGGAATTTAAAGTTTCTATTTAGATGAATAATTTTTTAATAACAAATACATTAATTAAATATAAAAGTTTATCTAGAAAACAGTTCATATATTGTGTTAAAATTACCCTACCACAAAATATAGACACTCCCATAGGAAGATTTGATCTAGCACATTATAGTTAGCTTGTATTTTTAATTTACTCTTTATAATATTTCCATTTCACATATCATAATTTATATTGCATGGAACAATTCAATAACAATACATAATCATTAATTTTCTAAATGAATAAACCTCAGGTTTTTTAATAGTTACTTGAGAACTTACAGAAATTCTTCTCGATCATTTAACAACAGAGCTCACAGAAAAAGCAGCTGGATTTAATATTGAATAGTTTTTTTGGTTTGCTGATGTTTTTGGGGTTTTTTGTTTTTTGTTTTTAATTTTCATGTATTTAGAGCAAAAACAAGAAGACCCTTAATGACTTTATGACTCTTTCTCCCTTTAAGGAGTTACTGGAGGATGTGTGAACACATCATTGTGCCTCTTAAGCTAAGTGGCCCTTATTTGAGTCAGGGAAGCAAAAAGCCTATGTCTTGCAGTCATTGTCTGTGTGCTCCTGTGGGGTATAAATTATTTCCAGAAGGTAACTGTGGTTGTTACATAGACAGAAAAAAGAAATTAAGACATGGGGAACCAGGATGGGGGGAGAGCGGTTCACTACAAGAACTTTTATATCTTCTGAATTTTGTAACACATACAGATATGATCTATCTTTTTTTAAAAAAATGATAATAATTAAATGTTTAAAATTTTGAAAAAGAGTAATTGTCTCAATCATTTCAGAAAAGGAATTTTTATGGTACAAAAACTGTAACATAATTCTATCAAATACATACACTATTTCTATACGATGTATGTAAAAACAATTTGTTGACATAATTACAAATTATGATACAGTGATCATATACATATGATTGCCAGTAAAATTGATTTTAAAATGTAATTTAATAAATATTTGCCTGTCTATTATAGAAACAGAACTGGGTGAAGTATGGAGAACACAGACATACAATACATAAACTCCAACTTCAAGAAACATGTATTCTTATTGCCAAAAAGGATATGTATGTTAAAATATGTACTAACTATAATGACTATTATGTATTAAGCACTATTCTAAGTGCTTTAGTTGTTTTATTTAATCATCACAATAAACCTATGAGGTAGGTACTATTATTAGCTCTAAATTCCAGATGGAAAAACTAAGCCATATAGAGCATAAATAACATAATAGTTAAGGTCATAGCATCAGTAAGTGTTAGAAAAAGTCTGGGTCCAAATTTGGATCTAAAGACAATACTCTTTTTTTTTTTTTAAGATTTTTTATTGAGGAATTGGGGGGATGGGAACAGTGCTGGGGAATCGAGGGAAGGGGAAGAGACAAGTTGCTGTTGTCTTGTTCTTCAGTCTAGCTGTGGAGGACATTGCTTCACTGGCCCAAGTTGGCACCATCATTGCGCTCTTCCCGGGTGAGGCAGATCAGTCACCCTCATATGTGGGATCCAAACCGGGGCCCTCTGGCATCCCAAGCCAGTTCTTAACCATCGCGCCACTCGGCCGGCCCAAAAGACAACACTCTTAATTATTAAGGGACAGTTCCTTCCTCGCTTCTGAGATGTAGATGTTATGCGGTGTCTCCCTGCTATAGGAGAGTTAGATTCCCCGAGTATTCCCAGTGCTATACACTTTTAATTCTATAAATTGTTACAGATAATTTTTAATACGCAGAAGCTTAGATTTCTTCTGATTCTGGGCTCTAAAATCTCTAAACTTGTTTTGCTTCTTAGTTAATATGGATATACAACTGAGCTCACTTTCAAGTTAGGAGAAAAAAATGGTCTTCAATCAATTTTAATGTGTTAATCTTTAATGAAGATATGGATGGGTAGGATCGCATAAACTACAGTGTACAATATAACACTATTTTCCATTGTCTCTCACACCCCTCTCTCATCTCTCTTTGCTCCCTTTGCCCTAAGGAGTCATCAGACAGTTTTACTAAAAAATGTACTTTGCTAAAAATAATTCTGATCATCAAAAATCACCTTCACTGTTTTCCATACAGTGTAAAACAGCCATGCAGAAGTTATTGATATGCATTGAACAAATATTTATTGAACATCTACTATGGGCCAGGTTAGAAATATTTGTGTTTCCAAGGCATTTCAACTTTGCTTGAAGAAAGATAATAATCAAATAAATAAATAAAAATACCAGAGAGTTACCAGGGCTTTCCAAAAAATTGCAACACCTTGAACATAGACTATAAATTGACTTTTGGAAGATGACATTGCATTGAAAGCTCAAGGATAGAAGGATTCAGCCAGATCACGCAGAAGGAGAAGCTAAAATAAAGCCCCAAAGTGGTAAGAATTGTTATGTGTTCCAAGAACAGGAAGAAGGCATGAGGCAACAGTAGGGGGCAAGGGAACAAGGTCAGAGATGGATGAAGAGGCATGTTGAAGTATAGTATATAAGCTAGAGTGAGACGTTCGGTTTTCATTCTGTTTCATCAGTTAGGGTTTAATCAGAGGTCCAGAACCAGTGGAAAATACATAGGAAAAGAGATCTTAATGCAATTGTGGGAGATGCTAAAACAGTTTGTCTAGCTGTTCCTTTTTTGTCTGGCTCTGGGCTTGAGGTCATTGGAGCAGGCATTTGAGAATAAAAGATGGGCATGAAGTAGAGGTGGAAAAGGATAAACTGGAACTCATGAGGAAGAGCAAGGATGGGTTGGAAACCATAAGGGCAAGCTAAGCAGGCTGTGACAACAGTGCCTGTCTCTACATTGACCTTCCAAGCTTAAACATGACTGCTGCTTCAATTTTGACTTCTCAATCTTAAAAAAAAAAAATCTGTTGTGGCCAGTACTAGCCCAGAACCATTAGGGAAAGGAATTCTGGGAGGCAAAGTTCCAACTAAGTTGACACATTGCAACACTACTACAAAAGTGTGATGGGAAGTCATTGGATAGTTTTAAGCAGTAGAATGAAATAATCTGATTTTTGTAAATTATCACCATGACTATTGCAGTGGTTATACATTAAGTTGGGCAGAGAGTTAAAGATGGCTGCAGGAAGACCAGTTAGGAGTCAAGTCTAGCCAGTGGAATTCCAGTAAAAGTTTAACAACTTGCTAGGGGAGGAGAGGAGTATTTGTATGTTCACCAAATTCTGCGGTATAAAACCACTCACCCTGCCAATTTCAAGCCACCAATGGTTCAGCAACCAGCTAGCCAAATTCCTAAAAATTTAACAATTAACTCGTATGTGCTGATACCAGTCAGTTCCAGCACACAACTGAGTCTAGCTGAGGGATGAAGAAGGCTAGTAGGAAATGAGTTTCTGATATTTGAGACTGAAAGAGTCACCGTTGATACTATACTCAATATTGGTTCCTCTCTGTACCCTAAGCAAGCTCAGGCACCTTGACTCCATCTTTCCTGAGTGTGAGATTCTTCCCTGGGAGGTCCCTTTAGCATTCCTGCAAATAGAACCCTCAAGTACAATTCAACAGGTCTTCTAAATATTGTACATCAAATCAGCTTCAACTCAAGCAGATTCTCCCACTCGAGAAGAAGATGGAATAAGGCATGGTTTATTATATTCGTCTACTGCACATTGACTGAATTCGGAGGGAAAAAAGTCTGAATCTCAGTGTAACAAACAACTGAGCTTCTTGCGTCTGATTACCCACCTATACTTTGAATAAACCAAAGCCTATGGCTTTGTCCAGAGGATCGTAATTGGTGACCCGTACTGAGATGCAAGTTTTGAATTAGCAACTTCAGTATTGTCCTCTAGGCAATATTATCTGACTAGGCTTTGTCCCATATATTGCCATCCTCTTGAAATGTGCAGAGCTCACAGCAATCAAGAAAATGCAGGGTTGCTCTAAACAACAGAGGTCATACTTCAGGTAAGAAGAGAAGGTTTCTTATCTACAAAAAGGGGAAAATACAAGCCATGAATTTTGCTCAGGACACAGAAAAACATTGATACAATAGTGAATGTCTCTTCATGAAGTGACATTCCTCATTCTTTATTTTTATTTATTGCCTAGAGAAAAAATATATGACTTTTACACTGTCACATAACAAGCAGAGAAATGAGATATGACTCATAATTTATATAGCTGATTTCATGTATAGTTCCTTCACATTTCTGAGAGCTACGAAAAACTTTCTTTTATCCTGGGACAATAGGCAATAACCCAATCATGAGGAATCCCTGGCTCCCGTGCCCTCCTTAATTAGCATTGCTATTTGGAAAGAGGCTACATCATTTATGGTGAGTTTTTTACACGAAGAGGCGCACTTGGTGGTTTTCAGAGATGACAGAGCATTATTTGTATAAATTTCTTCTTAGGGGTAAATACTAGTTCTTTTAAGCAGAATGCTATACAACAAACCTCAAGGTTGGGAAAGTGATTAAAAGGCCACTTAATTTACCACCCCATCTGATGTTTGTAGTACCTCTGTAGTAGCTCTTAAACATCTTTAAGGCAGAGCTACTAATTAAATGCAGGTCTTTTGGTTCTTCACCAACTCTTTATTATTATTATTATTACAAATTGTTTATCTATGTCTTCCATTTCTAACGGAGTCTCTCTCTCTCTCTCTCTCTCTCTCTCTCTCTCTCTCTCTCTCTCTCTCTCTCTCTCATATAGATAGATAGATAGATGATAGATACATAAGTACATATATACATATGTGATTAATAATGTATGAGTGTATGGGTGGTGTCTTTAAAGCCCTAGGTAGTGGAGTTCATCAAGGATATGGTATGTGTTTTGTAGAGTCCAGGTGAACATGCTTGTGGCTGTCAAGCAGTCATACCAAATTGATTGATTGATGAAGTAGTAAGTGTAAAGTAATTAAGATGATGGTCTTTGTAATTAATCATCCAGTAATGACTAATACACAGAGTAGCCTACAAAACTAGTAGACAGATGGTTAAAGAATAACCAAAGGATTGTGAAGTTGTTGAAATTTCTAAAGTCTTTACTATCCTATATTTCAGAAACCATCAGTTATAGAATTGACCTATCGGGTTATGAATGGAAACAGGGTGTTCCAGTTACTATAGTTGCAAAACAAATCTGCCCAATCTTAGTGGTGTAAACAACCAATTCACTATGTTTGTTCACATATTCTTTTGGTTGGACATTCAGAACAGGTAGAGCTAGGAAAACTTTCTTTTATTTCTTTCTCTTTTTTTCTGTTTTTGTCTAATGTTTACACTAGGAAAATTCAAAGTCTGGAAGTAACAAAATATCAGCAAGCTGAAATAATTTGAAGGCTTGTTAATCCATATATCTGGTAGGAAATACAGGCAGCAGGCTCCATTCACAACTAGCACAATTTTGCTTGAGTTCTAAGAGCATCAATTTCAAGAAGACCAGGCAGAAACTTTCTTGCTTTTCTATAATCTAGACTCAGAAGTGACAATATAATCAAATGCAGCCAAAATTCAAGGGGGAGAGAACACAAATTCCCCTACTTCTCAAAGGAAGGAGCCTTAAGAACATATTGAAAGAAGAGCAAGCGAGAGGGAAATACCTTTGAAGCTATTTTTAAGAAATATAATTTCCCACTGTCTGTGCCCTGGCCCCCCCAAATTCAAATATTCTCATGAAAATGTACTCTTGATCCATTCCAAAATCCCGAAGTCTAATCCAATTATACCATCATCCTCAAGTTAGGATCTTAGTATCCCACTCAGATCCAAGTGCAGATAAGGCATTTCAAACATGCTTTCTTGGATATAGCTCTTTCAGTAACATTGCTCTCAATCTGAAAACCTATGAACTAAAGTTAGCTGCCCTACACACACCTAACATACAATGGTGGAATATTCACAGAAATTATCCTATAGACATTCTTATTTTAAAGGGGTGAAAATAAGAAACACATACTAAGCATTACTCCACAGCAATTTTGAAATCCAGCGTGTTTCTTGATTAAACTAAGTCCTGCTGTCTGTCAGTTTTTTCTGTGGCTCTTGTCTCTTTGCTCTAAGCTCCTGGTTCTACTTTCTGGGCTCACGGCTTTGCCTTCTGAGTCTTTCTTCCTTTCCTATAAGAAATTGTCCTAATTTACAGCTAAGTAGTCCTCTCCTCCTGCTTCCTCACAGCATGGTGGCTGGGTCCCAAAGTGAGTGTGCCCCCCAAAACAGGTGTAAGCTGTATTCCTTTCTTTAACCTAGCCTTGGAAATGACATAGCATCATTTGTGTTGAAGTGACAAGCTCTTACAGGCTGTACATCTCAGGGGAAGAAAAGTATTAAAGACAAATTTTACAAAGAGCATGTGGGATTGTATATCATATTTTAGCCATCTTAGAAAAATACAATTAGACATACTGGGGATTTTGTTTATTTTAAACTGAAGGGTCTTTACTGGGTCCTCATAATCTTAATCCATTTAGCTAATACTGAACAAATGTAGTACAGAGAAAGCCTCACTTGGAGGCAAAGTGGCCAGCCAGTGACTTCCAGTGTAAATAGAATGTCCTATTAAGAAATTTCACCTCTATTCTCTTATATTGGTAAAGATAGGCTAGGATAAGAGAGGAAAAAATCCTCAACAATATAATGTTCCTAAAAAATAATCATAGGGTGCAGGTCAAGATAGCTGAGTAGGTGGATGCCGTGCTGACCTCTTGCTATGACCACATAAAAATTCTAAAGATTGGCTAGACAGAAGTCCTATAAGAAAGGATATAAAGAGGAAGCCACATAGGGACTGGTAGGAGGGGTGCACAGGTGGATCGGGCTGGTCCCACTCCCACGTGTGGAAATTGAGAATATGGAGAGATATCTCAGTTGCAGAAGTACCCTCTGAGGAGCAAGGGGCTCCAACCACACACTGGACTTCCCAGCCTGGAGCACCAATGCCAGGAAGAGGAGTTCCCACCTCCCCCAAAATCTGTCTGTGAAAATCAGTGGGGATTGTGGCTGAGTGAGACAGAAGACTCCTGGAGACCTAGGCATCCTCTTAAAGGGCCTGTGTATAGGCTCACTCTCTCACAGGTGCTCACCGTGGTCTCCAGCAGAAGGACAATGGCTTGAGGGACAACAGAAACATACAGAGAGAAGCTGAGTTGTGTGGCTTCAGGATGAGGGATAGAAGGACATGTGCCATTGTTCCTATGTTGAGCCATTCTCCCACATGGATGGCAAGCAGGTGCCAACTTCCTGTGTTGAGCCCTCTCCCTACATGGTCAAATCTGAATCTGTATTAACCTAGTAAACACCACTCACCCCACCCTGGTGACACCCTGCCTCACTTGCACACCACCCAAGGCTCTTTCAGCAGCTGAGTCTTATGGGAAGTGGGCAGGTGGCAGCAGTCTTTGGGGTGCCCTTTTGCTGACCTGCCCCAGGCCTCTCATTGATGGTGGCTGACCTCAGTTCACTATGTGGCCTCTCCCATACACCTCCAGTCCCAGCACAGGCAGCAACCAACACATGGATCACTTTGTAGTTTCTATAAGGTAGCACCGGGCAGGTCACAGGTAGTAGCTGAGATGGGCCTGCATGGGAGCCCTTCTCAAAAGGCCCCAGAACTATCACAGCTGGTGGACAGTTTCAGACCACACCAGAGCACTATGCAATAAGCTCCACAAGTGGCATTCCCAAAGTCATTGGGAGGCACTAGAACCCACTGGGGTAAATCCCACTCAGTGGGGTAAATCCCACTCCGTGAGTTCAGCTCTGCAAAGCAGCTCATATGCTGTGGTATGGCTAATGGTTACAGCCACTCAGCCTGAGGGTCAGCCGTACCCACTGACACGCCAAAAGCAATCAAGGCTCAACCAGAACAAGAAGGCATATATAACCCACACAGCAGACACGCCTGGAGCACCCAGCTCAGGTGATCAGGGAGACTGCTCACTGGGCCCCATAGGACATCAGCCACATAAGACCACTCTGTTAAGACTGGAATACCTAGCAGATCTACCTGATACATAGAAAAACAAACACAGAGAAGCAGCCAAAGTAAGCAAAGAAACATGTCCCAAAAGAAGGAACAGAACTCCAGAAAAAGAACTAAACAAAATGTAGGCAAGCAATCTACCAGATACAGAGTTCAAAATATTGGTTATAAAGATGCTCATGGAACTTAGTGAGAAGTTCAACAAAGAAATAGTAGGCATAAGAAAGGAAATAGAAATCATAAATAAAGAACTGGTTTAAAATAAAGAGTACAATAACTAAAATAAAGAATATGCTAGAAGAAATCAACAGACCAGATAAAGAGTTCAAAACACTGGTTATAAAGACAAACAAACAAATAAACAAAAACTAATAGACACAGACAACAGTTTAGTGGTTATCAGAGGGTAAAGGAGTAAGGGGAGAGGTAGAAGAGGGTCAAATGGGTCAAATATATAGGGACAGAAAGAGATTTGACTTCAGGTGGCAAACACACAATGCAAAATATAGATGCTATGTTATAGAATCATACACTTGAGACTTATGTAATTTTATAAACCAATGTCACCTCAATAAATTTAATAAGAATAAATAAACTACTTATAAAGATGTTCAACAATTTCAGTGAGAAATCCAACAAAGAGATAGGAAACATAAAAAATAGAGATAGAAAAATATAAAGAACCAGTCAGAAATGAAGAACACAATAACTGAAATAAGATTATACTAGAGGAAATCAACAGCAAATTAGATGAAGCAGAAGAATGAATCAGCAATTTTGAAGATAAGGTAGTAGAAAACACCCAATTGGAACAGCAAAGAAAAAAAAGAACCCCAAAAAAGAGAATACTTTCAGGGGCCTCTGGGATAATATCAAGTGTACCAACATTTGCATCATTGGGGTACCACAAGGAAAAGCAAGAGAGCAAGGAATTAAAAACCTATTTGAAGATATAATGATAGAAAACTTTTCTAACCTGGTAAAGGAAACAGACATACAAGCCCAGGAAGTGCAGAGTCATAAATAAGATGAACGCAAAGAGGCCCACACTAAGATAGATCTAATTAAAATGCCAAAAGTTAAAGACAAAGAGAAAATCTTAAAGGTAGCAAGAGAAAGGCAGTTAGTTACCGATAAGGAAGCTCCCATAAGATTATCAGCAGATTTCTTAATAGAAACTTTGTAGGCCAGAAGGGATTGGTACAAAACTTTCAAAGTGATGAAAAGTAAGGACTTATAAGCAAGATTACTCTACCCATCGAAGCTATTATTTATTTATGTATTTATTTATTTTTAGTTTTAGGTATAAAAACAATGCAATAGTTATACTTTCACCCCTCACAAAGTGACCACTCCCCTCCCTCAGTCAACTGCCTCCCTCCCCCGATATCATACATATGTATCACAATTCCATTGACTCCACTCCCCACACTGTACTCCACATCCTGTGACCATATATATATCAAACTTAGTCGACATACAATATTATTCAACAGCAGCTTCAGATGTACACTGCAGTGGTCAGGCCTCTACAGCATCCATGAAGTGGTCTCCCTAACAAGACATGAGTCCATCTGGCCCCCTAATAAATATTTACAACATTATTGATTATACTCCCCAAACTGTTTTTCATATCCCTGAGGCAGTATTGTAGTTACCAATTTATGTTGTCTTGTCCCTTCCCTTTCTCTCCCATCCCAACCTCCTGCCATCTAGCAACAATCAGTTTTTCCTCTGTGTCTCTGAGACTATTTCTATTCACAATGCTCATTTATTCAGTTCTTTATATTCCACATATAAGCGAGATCATATGGTATTTGTCTTTCTCTGACTGACTTTTTCACTTAGCATGATGTTCTCTAGGTCCATCCATATGATTGCAAATGGTACTATTTCTTTCTTCTTTATAGCAGAGTAATACTCCATTGTATAAAAAATGTACCACAGTTTCTTAACCAGTCATCCACCAATGGGCATTTCTGTTGTTTCCAAGTCTTGGCTATTGTAAATAGCACTGCAATTAACATAGGGGTGCATGTATTTTTTCGAATTAGTGTCTTGGGTTTCTCTGGATAGGTGCCTGAGAGTGGAATTGCTGGGTCATAAGATAGTTCCATTTCCAGTTTTTTGAGATACCTCCATACTGATTTCCATAATGGTTGCACCAATCTGCAGTCCCACCAACAGTGCACCAGGGTTCCCTTTTC
>NW_017731587.1:784445-808523 GCF_001890085.2 Hipposideros armiger
ATTTGTATCTTCTTTTATTTCTTTCTTCAGTGTCTTATAATTTTCTGAGTACAGGTCTTTTACTACTTTGGTTAAATTTATTCCTAAGTATTTTATAGTTCTTGAAGCAACTGTAAATGGGACTGTTTTCTTAATTTCTCCTTCTGATAGTTTATTATTAGTATATACGAATGCAACTGATTTCTGAATATTGATTTTGTATCCTGTTACGTTACTGAATCCATCTGTCAGTTCCAATAGTTTTTTGATGGAGTCTTTGGGGTTCTCTATATATAGTATTATGTCATCTGCATATAATGACAATTTTACTTCCTCCTTACCGATTTGGATGGCTTTTATTTCTTTTTATTCTCTGATTGCTGTGGCTAAAACTTCCAGAACAATGTTGAATAAAAGTGGAGAAAGTGAACAGCCTTGTTCTGTTCCTGATCTTAAGGAGAGTGGTTTTAGATTTCCCCCATTGAGTATGATCTTAGCTGTGGATTTATCATATATGACCTTTATTATGTTGAGATATGATCCCTCTATTCCCCCTCTGCTAAGAGTTTTTATCATAAATGGCTGCTGAATTTTGTCAAATGCTTTTTCTGCATCTATTGATATGACCATATGATTTTTATTTTTCATTTTGTTGATGTGGTGTATTACTTTAATTGATTTGCGGATATTAAACCAACCTTGTGTACTAGGGATGAACCCCACTTGATTATGGTGTAAGATCTTCTTAATATATTGCTGAGTTCTATTTGTTAATATTTTGTTGAGGATTTTTGCATCTTTGTTCATCAGGGGTATCGGCCTATAGTTTTCCTTTTTTGTACTGTCTTTGTCTGGTTTTGGAATCAGGGTGATAATGGCCTCATAGAAAGAGTTTGGGAGCCTTCCCTCCTTCTGGATTTTTTGAAATAATTTGAGTAGAATAGGTGATAATTTTTTTGAATGATTGGTAAAATTCAGTTGTGAAGCCATCTGGTCCAGGGCTTTTGTTTGTTGGGAACTTGCTGATTACTGATTCGATTTTGTTGGTGGTAATCAGTCTATTCAGATTTTCCATTTCTTCTTGAGTTAGCTTCATCAAAGCTATCATTTAGAATTAAAGGACCATTAAAGAGCTTCCTAGACAAGAAAAAAGCTAAAGGAATTCATCATCACCAAACTAGTATTGCAAGAATTGTTAAAGGGACTTCTTTAAGATGAAGGGAAAAGATTAAAAATATGAATAATAAAATAGCAATAACTACATATTTATCAACAATTACTTTCAGTGTAAATGTATTAAGTATTCCAATCAAAAGACTGATTTTGATAGTTGAATGGAAAGGAAAACAAGGCCCCTACATATGCTACAACAAGAGGCTCACTTCAGATCGAAAGATACGCATAGACTAAAAGTAAAGGGATGGAAAAAGTTATTTTATGCAAATGGAAATGAACTAAAAAGCTGGTGTAGCAATAATTATGCCAAACAAAACAGACTTTAAAACAAAGGCTTTATTAAGACACAAAATGATCCCAACAATTCCACTTCTGGGTATTGATCCAACAAAACTGGAAATGCTAATTTGAAAAGACATATTCATCCTTATGTTCACTGCAGCATTATTTATGATAGCCAAGATATAGAAGCAACCTATGTGTCCATGAATAGATGAATGGATAAAGAAGAACTGGTACATATATACAGCGGAGTATTATTCAAATTTAAAAAAGAATAAAATATGGCCATCTGTAACAGCATGAATGAGCCTAGAGGGTATCACGCTAAGTGAAATAAGTCAGACCGAGAAAGAAAATTACCATATCATTTCACTTATATATGAAATCCTAAAAACAAAACAAATGAACAAACAAAATAGCAGCAAACTCAGATACAGAAAACACTTTTATGGATGCCAGATGGGACTGGGGTTGAGGGATTGGTGAAAAGAGGGAAAGGATTACAAAGTATAAATTGGTAGCTGCAAAATAGTACGGGAATGTAAAGTATAGTATAGGGAATGTAGTCAATAATGTTGTAATAACTATGTATGGTGTCAGGTGGGTACTAGGTTTATCAGGGTGATCACTTCATACATTTTATAAATGTCTAATCACTATGTCATACACCTGAAACTAATATAATATTGTATGTCAACTGTAATTTGAAAATTAAAAAAATATTTAAAAAATAATTATAGATTTCACGCTTTCAGAACAATTCTGAGTGGTTTCTGATTTATAGTCAGCTCTGCACCATACAGTCATTCAGGGACCCATGCCTCCTGGAACTGTCTACCACATTTAACAGTTGAATTCCAAAGTATTCTTGCAGAAGCACTATCCAACACAACAAGAAGTAGGAAAGAGCATAAAACAAAGTGCATACAAGGTTTCTATGGGCCAGATCTGGCAGTGGCCTGTGTTTGCTCAGTTTCCATTGCCAGGCTCTGTAATAGGGCACACCAAACTGCAGAAGAGGATGGGAATAGCAGCATATTTTGTTCCCAGAATGAAGTGGCTATGTATTTTGCTGAAAAGTAGTATCCAACTTCCCTTCTACACACTTCACCCCCTGTTTACCACCACTGTCTCCCTACTGTTGGATTGAATTGAGTCTCCAACTTTGAATATCATTTGGGCTGTTTATTCTTTCTTCACATCCCTAGAGATACATAACCCACTCTTTTTCTGCTCTGGTCTGTGCCCTGAGAGGCTGATCTCAGGGCTGCATCCCCCAGACCTGCTTGCCTTCTGGCGTCCCGGTGGGTTTGGCCAAAGGGATATGGAGAGAGAAGATCCAAAGGAAAAAAGAAAGGAGTCAATGAATTCATGACCTCCCCCTTACTCTTTTCCAGCCTTGCTTTTGCTCTAGAGGCAGTTTCATTCCAAGACTAGAGCTCTTGGAAGGTGGCTAGCTTTCGTAGGCTCTGTCCCTCTCTGTACTCCAACACTGTTCCTTCTTCTGACTCCTTCAGGCCTACAGGAGTTGACAGCCACCCACTAAGGCTAGTTTTTAGTGTTTCACCATGTTTTGTTTTTTCCCCAAACTTTTCCTGCTCCTCTTTAAATAATTCCTTCATTAAATTGTTCTTATTAAACTCTTTGAGGTGCCATGTATTTTCCACCTTGACCCTGATTGATATAATCATTCTTGTGTACTTAATTTGGTTCAACATAGAATTACTGTGTTTGTGCAAGTATGAAATACTTGCACTATTTGTGCAAGTATGAAATAAATAAAAAAGGAATTGTCTCAATATTTGCTACCTATTGTATGCAACAAATTGCACCAAAATTAGTGGCTTTAAAATTGTTTTCTATTCTTAGTTTCCATGGGAGAAATCTCTGGGTGCACTTTAGGTGGGTACATTTGGCTCAGGGCCTTTCAATCTACAGTCTAGGTGTTAACTGGGCCTGCAGTCATTTTAAGGCTTGACTAGGAAAGAATCTGTTTCAAATCTCACTCATATGTTTGTAAGAGTTCATCCATAGTTTCTTGTCATACGAACCTCTTCATAGGGTAGCTCATACATGGCATCTGGCAATAGTCAGAAAAAGCAAGTGACAGAGTAAGAGAGAACAAAGACAGAGGGCAGAATCTTTTTATAGCCAAGCCTCTAAAGTGACAACTCATCGTTTTTATTTGTTTGTTTGTTTTTTGCAATATTTTATTAATCTAAATCAACTCACTAGATCCAGCCAACATTCAAGTAAGAGAATTACACACAGACACACAGGTTGGAAAGCTGGCATCATTGATACACACCTTAGAAGCTGCCTGCCATATTCCCTAACCTGCCCAATGTCCCTCCTATGTCTCTCCCTGTAGCTTCAAAAAATGACCAATAGGGTCTTTTGAAAGTACAGCCTCCAAACACGTCTACCTCTCCATTTCCACTTAAGAAATCAATATGTAACTAATTGTCCTTCCTTTTTAAGACACTCACCACAAAGATTTCCATCAATTAGAACTGCACCACACAACTTTTAAATGAAAACCATTTCATAAAACAAGGAAAAAGATGGAATTTGGGTTTATACAAATACCTCATTAATTTCTTGATATGAATTGCTAAATAAGCAATCCTATTCATCATTCTAATGGACTCTCTAACTGTGTACAGTCCCTGGCTCTGTACCTCTTCATAGTGGGCACAAATGATAAACTCATTTGAGTATAGATTATTCATTGGTCCCAACAGAGACTTATGCCCTTAAAAATAGAGTTAGAATAAAGTTAATTTTTTTCTTGTCACGTCTTCCTATGGACACTTCTATTTTCTAAAGCCATGTCATCTTTTCCTTGAAAATAATATTTGCATGATGGAAGGGATTTATTGCGCAAAATTAAGAGTCCCAAAGGGATCAGCAATAGATGTAGGCTTCAAAGTAATGTAATTGACACCATCGAGCTTCTTGTGACCTGTAAATTTACAACAAGCCTGGTGTCATTTTCTTGCTCAATCGTGGAAGATGTCTCTGAGCAACAGCGGTTCGAGTCCCTTCCCGAGCTGAGCAGCCGCTGAGCTGCCAACAAGTAGCAGGATGGCTCAGCTAAAAAAAAAAAAAAAATCATGGAAGATGTGGAGCACCAGTCTTTGAAGGAAGACAGACAACCTCACAATCCACCAGACCTCCAGGGCTCCTCAACAATAAAATATAATAGCTTTTTGTTTTTGGAGTGCTGGCCAATAAATGACTCTGCAGCTCGGAGTTCTGTTTTAATTCCCTTAAATCTCTTCAAACCAGCGAATATATGAGGATTCTCTTAAGAAATAGTGTGATACTGAACAGATTATAAATTAACAGCCAGTAAATTTAACTGAGCCCACTTTAACATGATGAGCCTAAAGAGATATTTTTCAAAGTATAAAGAGGAAAAAAATTGTGCTCACTAGGCCAGCTTTTCCAATCTCCCTGGGCATTAATCTTGTCCTTTTCAATAAGAAGTTCCTATTAGTTATTACAGTTTTAAATGATACAACATCACATTCAAAGAGCTCATTTTAGCACTGATTTTTATCTCCTGAGTTTTTAAATAGAAAAAATATTGGGTTGTCAGAAAAGTCATGATGCATTTTTGCAATGAAAAACATAGAAAAAGATACATCATGACTTTTCCAACAACCCAATAGATTCAATACATACCAAATTGTACAACTCTACTAGAGTGGTACCTTAACATAACTTCCTATACTGATTTCTTCCATTTTAAAAAAATAGATTCAAATCTCTCCACCATTTGAATGTATGCATCATTCTGAAAGACTGGTCTGTATTTGCTAACTCCTCTCTCATAATCTTGACTCCCAATATGCTTAAATGGTTAGATTTGACTCCCTCCTTAAACCATAGACTTCAATTTTATGTTATCATTCTTCCAAAACTATTAAAAATTTAACAGCACTTTGATCCAAACCAATATGGACTTTCCAACTTTGCTCCCAATTCCACATATCTTCTTTGTTTTTTATTACACTTTACAATCTCTTAAAATGTGCTACTTTCTGTGGAAGAGTGCTCCCTTTCCTTGAGTGGTTTCTTGATCCTCTTTTGCATCATCTCCTGAGCGTTCCTCCATTTCTGTATTTCAGTCACCATTATCATCTAATCTCTCATTACCCTGAATCTAACTTAAGGCAATCACCTCACAGATGATATATCAACCATTTGCCTCTCCCCTAGTTGTGTGCTGAAGCCAATTTGTAACTATTTATGAGAACAGTTTGTTACATTTTCAGAACAATTTAACAAAACAATTATCAAAATTATATATATATACATACACACCAGGAGTGACAAAAAAATGTATACATATGACTTGTAGTCATCTTTTGTTATCGGTATATATTGAGTATTACAATTTTAATACAATTTTTTCCTTTCTTAAAATGTGTATTTTACATATAAAATATATATACTTCACTACATTTTACTACTTCTTATGATCTTGAGTTTATTTAAATCTATTATATCTATAGAATGGAAGTACAATATAATGAAGGACTACTGCACCTCTCTTACCAATTCTGCATTAAATGATGTCTGAATTGGCCCTGGTGAGTCCAAGTCCAAAAGTCTGAGAGTCAGCGAAGCTGATGGTATAAATCCCAATTCAGGTCTGAAGTCCTTAGAACCAAGAGCCCTGATATTGAATGGCAGGAGAAGATGAGTACCCCCGTTCAAGCAAAGGGAGAAAATTCACCTTTCTTTCACCTTTTTGTTCTGTTCTTGCTCTCAATGGATTGGATGATGCCCATCTGTGTTGGAGAGGGCAATCTTTTTTACTTATTTTGATTCAAATACTAACCTCTTCTGGAGACACCCTCACAGACATATCCAGAGATAATATTTTACCAGCTATCTGCATGTCCCTTAGCCAAGTCAAGTTCAATCATAAAATTAACCCTCACAGGTGCATTTTGCTAGTCAGTGTACATCTGAAGTTCCACTACTAGCAAAGAAGATATTGCTGACCTATAACTGTGCTTTCAGGTAAGACAGAGACACAGAGACAAGAGGAGAAATGGAACAAAACAAGGGATAAAGCTGTTAAGTCTGAGAACAGGAGTTCAATGAAGAGAGCCTGAAACAGCTAAGCTCAATAATGTGGACTACGAGCTTTCTTAGTTCAAATAAAGACTCTATATCTACTTCATCTCAATTGTCCTAGATAAGTTGAGAAGGGGAAAAAAAAGATCCGTGTATACTGGATAGAAGATATTCCACTTAGAACATCCAGGCCTTATGACAGAAAGAATTTTTAAAAGCTGGACACTTAGCTGCAAAGAGAGTTAAAGGTCTTCTTTGCTGAGTTTTACTGCACACATTTTTCTTGATGTTATGAAAGTTCTCCAGTCGTTCTTTTTTTCCCCCTTTCCTGTAGTTAACTTTAACTTTAAACAAAATCATCAAGAAGATAGCTTATAAGCTGTGACTATAAATTAGAAGAAATGTTTTGTGGATATCTCTTGAAGTATAATCAGCAATATGAATTGGAAAATTCCCATTCAATAAATGTTCTTCATTCTCTTTGATGTTTACTGTGTAATTTCTCTTTCTCAAATGCAAGACGGTTAGAACTTTCATCTTTCCTCCTTTCTCATTATTTGTGATTCAGAGGTTTTGGTTGAAAGTCTTTGTAGCAGAACTTTGTAGAAAAAAACTTTTTACGTTGTATCCTAAAACCAATTATTTGATAGTAATTTTATTATCCAAAACAATTTTAATAATTCTGAATTGTTATTATGTTGTATATGTAATGTCACATTAAATTTTTCTAGATAAAATTACTTTCCTAAAAACTATAAAGACAAAATTGGTTATTATTCTATGATAATTACTTTGAAAAATACAATAATCAAGAAAGGTAACAGCTAAATTAAATGTTTCATACATATTGTTCACATTAGCTACTATATATGTCTTTCCTAATTTTAGTTTTTAAAACCTAATGAGAGCAAGTTAGAATATTAATCATATTTCATAGCTTTGAATTCCATATCTGTGTTTTCCAAATTTCAAGACTTAGGCTCTAAAACCAATTTTCCTTCTTCTATTTGACTATATAGAGAAATAATCATTTATAAACAAAGACAATGCAAAAGTAAAAACATTTGTAATTAAACAGTTGGAGTTAAGGTAACAAGAAAAAATTTTTTTTTTATTTTTATACCTCTCTGACTTATTCAAATTTGTTACAGTGAACATATGCAAAAAAAAAAAGAAAGAAAGAAATTGAGAGGTGATTATTTAAAATAGTGAATTTAGTATACAAATAATTACATTTTATAATGTACTTTAAAGGATTAACATTAAAGTGATGGCCTGGTAGCAACCAGAAAACAAAAAAAATAGTTGCATATCACTTTCTGCATTTCTTTCAAAATCTCAGCACCGTTTGTTTGAAGAATTATAGAAGCCAACTTTTCAACTCCTTCCATATACACTTTAAATTTGTCTTTCACATTTTCTTTAGTGAAAACTTGATGTTAGTAAGTCTAAAATGATAGGGTAAATTTCCTCTTAAGTTTGTTCGTACTTATGGCTGGAATCCTCCCAAGTTCTCTGGACCCAGTTATTTTGTCACATGCATCTTAAAAGTTAAACAGGGAAGGTCACAGGAGAGTAGCAGTGATAAATCAACACCTACGCATCTGTAATCTTAAATAAAAGGACAAAATATGTGACCTTTTGATTATGGTTCAATAGCTGCATATTTTATTATGCAAAGACAAAGGACAACGTAGGCAACTGGGACAAAAATAGTAATGTTACTAAAGTAGGCAAACCTAGATTTGAAACTTACAGTTTAAAGATTTCAAATGAGTGACTCAAACACTCTGCTCCTTGTTTGAAAACCTGGCATACCTGTCAATAAGGGATGCTGTGTACATTAATTTATATAACATATAAGACACCCACTCTTAGTGATAAATGTTAATTCACACCATTTCTATGAAGCCCTATTTCATCCCACTGAAGTTCTCCACAAACGCCAATCTAACTGGAAGATGTGCTTACCTTTATTCAAGCTTTTCACCAACACATAATTCTATGTCATTACTAGCCTATATTAAATTAGAAAATAGAAGTGACCTGTCAGACCTTTATGATAGAGATTACTTCCTCCTAATGAAGGTAGTAAGGAGTAGTGAAAAGAATACTGGACTGAGTATTCTGAAGACGATGAACCTAGCTGACCTGACAATATACTTCATTAACTGATGGCAAAATTTTTCCATATCATTGAATAATGTTCTGTATCCACTGGGTGATAAGTTGTTCTGGGTGCTGAGGATAAAGCGAAGGGCAAGGAAAAATATTCCTGGCTTTCTCCCAGCTCAGAGTCTAATGAGAATAACAGACAATGTGACATGTAATTACAAATAAATGTGGTATTATAGAAGAAATAGGGGCTACAGTGGGATGCATCTCAGGGATGCTTAAGAATGTCTAAAACCTGGGGTGCAAGGAAGATTTCACTGAGGAAGTGACATATAACATTTCTTTCCATCCCCCCCTCCCACCCCAGCTCAATATGTTCAGCTCCATAAGCTTTCTTTCTATTCTTCTATCACTCAGGGCATTTCTTTTATTGAAATATTCTTATTCCAGTTCTTCACCTAACTGGTTCCTACTCATTGCTCAAATATCAACTAATGTCCACTCTTCAGAGTAAACTTTCTGAATGTATACCTTCAGCAGTCACTAACACATCACCCTGCTTTATTCTCATCATCATATGTATAGGCAACTGAAAAGATCTTCATTTAGGATTGAGTTAACTAGAGATTATCTATTTCTGGCACAAGGACAGAATCTCTAGAAAGGCAGGATCCTCTGTTTAATGTAAACACTGTTGAATGATCAGGATCTAAAACACTGAGGATGATTAATAATCATTTGTTGAATAAATTAATGAATCTGCTTTGATTATCTCACAGAATGTTTAGAGTATCTAATAAATAACAATCAACAACAGTGCAGAAGCCCTGACATTTATATACTATTATTTTAGAATACAAAATAACTCGATATATATTATCTCCTGTCAGTTCTATGAAGGAAAGCTGCCATGACTGAAGAAGCAACAGCTCGTGGAGGTCAAGTGACTTCTTCAAGCTCTGAAAGATAGCACGCAAAAAAGAGCTAAGCTAAAATGAAAATGCAGATTTTCAATGAACAATTTGCTTCTTTGACTACACCAAATGGAAATGTGAACATTTTGTATACGTGTGTGTAAAGAGTAGACCTGTACAGTGCTGAGTCCCCAAATAAACAATAAATTGAAACTCTTCAGTCAGCAATTAATTTAGTTTAACTGACAAATAATTTGCAGATATTAATGATAAATCCATGCATTTGGTTCCTTTTCTTCATGCAGTATGCTATTATATTCTGACAACTGTAACATTTTTACCACAGAAATGTTCTTTAAATTGAATGAAGACAAAAAGTAATTATTCATTAGCTAAGTCTGTACACTCACATAGCTGCTTGTTATATGTCAGATGCCTAGATGAGAGCTTGCAGGGAATCATGGACTTGAATAGAGAACTGAAAGTGCAACATTCTTCAGATAATGTGTGAAGATCAGTAAAGAGCTCAGCAGCAAGACAAACAGATGAAAGAACAATGCAAATTATTATGCGAAGAGAGGGCCTTCATTCCAACTGGTCTCAATTACAAGTAGCATTTGGAATATATGAATTAACACGCATTCTACCAATCCCCCAGGAATACTCAAATTTGAAGCGATTTGGAAATCTAAAAATGTAATTTATATCAATTTTCTGAAAAGTGATGCAAACTATGACTGCTAAGCTTTTTCCCTATGACATATTTTTCTACTGTGAAGATTTAGAAATTGGCAGAGGAAAAGGGGAGACAAAGGTTGGCAACTCCATTTTTCAATCCATTATTCACTCAGGTCAGGGATAAAACCTTAAATAGAGAATATAAAACTTCTTTTAAATACACACACGAGAGAGAGAGAGAGAGAGACAGAGAGAGAGAGAGAGAGAGAGAGAGAGAGAGAGAGAGAGAGAGAGAGAGAGAGAGAGAGAGAGAGAGACAGAGAGAGAGAGAGAGAGAGAGAGAGAGAGAGAGAGAGCGACATATGTTGCTAGGCTAGATTAGCATTATTACCAGGAAAAGCATAGGAAAAGCATTTTGTCTGAATCATTGAAAGAAAATGTTCCTTCTGGAGTCAATAAAAATTCAGACCACTGTATGATCCAAGCAGAAGCATGTACAAAAATAAGTATCATAAATAAAAAAGCATTTTAAATCTATACATGGTGATACCAATTTGGAAATATGCAATTAATATTTTAAGACCAATTTATAACATTCTCATTATACTTTATGAACATCTCAGTAATTAAACTATATTGGCCATATTAAGTATAAAAAATTAACATATTTATTTATCTAATTTTATTGATTATGAATAAAATATAGGAAGGAGGCAATTTCTCAATAACTATTCAGAGAACTTTCCAGTGTGAAATTAAGTTTATCAATAAAAATTAGGCTTAGTTCAATAGTATATTACTATATACATAAAATATTTTTCTTGTGTCAGTATATTTTCAAAATTATTTAAATATAGCGTATCTCTACTACAATTCAACAGCCTTTATAGAAAACATACAATATGCCTGCTATTGTCCTTAAAGTACAAAAAATAGAAAGATTAAAAAGATGTTGAAGTTGTTCTCAAACACAAAGTTTCAGCCCACCTGAAATCATACACAAAATTGCCCCCTCCCAATATGATCCTGATGAAAAAGTTTTACCTGCTAAATTTAAATAAACAGAGAAAGCTCATTTTAAAACAAATGCAATATAAAATTTTCAAAATTTCCTTGGGATATTTATTTTCTGGATAAAGTTACTGAATATAATTATCCTCAGCAATAAATATATTAATATTATTAATATTAATAATTTTCCTAAACATATGCTGATCTGTCTAAAGAGGGAAGCTATCTAGGTAACAACTCAGAGAAGAGAGAGTAAAGCCAGTGTTTAAGTATCTATTAAACACTTCACGTATCTATTTTTGTTTTATATTTTTTTCAAGTTTTAGAAGAAATTATACTTGTCAAAATATAAGCCTTTTCTAAGAGATATAATATTAAACCATTATCATCTCACTAAATTAGTGTAGATGAGTTAAGAAAAAGAAGGGCACTACTTAAACAACTTGGCCTCTTCCCAACTTTATCACCATTTAGGTTCATATTCAGATGTCTTAAGATTTCATTTTAGTATCAACATTTCAGAAAGATTCCATACTGTTATTTTTTAAATAAATTTTCTACTTACAATTGCATTTCACCTTCCAAAGGATGATTTAAA
The DNA here is from genome assembly GCF_001890085.2 of Hipposideros armiger. Lineage (NCBI taxonomy): Eukaryota > Metazoa > Chordata > Mammalia > Chiroptera > Hipposideridae > Hipposideros > Hipposideros armiger. Next base: position 796,293 of record NW_017731587.1, read on the forward strand.
GGACTTAGAACATACACACACAAGCATAACTGCACACACACACACACACACACACACACACACACACACACACAAAGCTTGAAAGAGAAAACAAGAAATCCAAAATTCTGTACACAGAGAAAGATGCAAATAATCACTCTCTTAAACTCATATAATTACCATGACAGAGACTGAATTTGGAGTGCACTTCCTTTTTTGCCCATTTTAAAGGAGATTATGTATTATGTAATGCTCATTATTCTAAAAACATTTTTTACTGGTATGAAATTCTACCATAAATTTGTCTCACAAATCCTTATACAAGTGACATTTAACACCTAATAGTCCATGTCTATTGACAAGTTTCGGAGCATACTCAGGTATATAGCTCATGGGCTATTATATGTATCAATTCTCAATGAGAATCAACTACACAACATTAAATACAATTCAGTGAAGATGTCGCTTCAAGAAGAAAAGCTAAGTTTAGATTTCTATATTGGGTTGTCAGAAAAGTCATGACGTATTTTGTCTATGTTTTTCAAGTCGTTTATTTATATAAAGAACAAAAATCAATCAATGATATATTACCTGTTTTGTTCAATAACCTTTTGCCATCTTTCTGTGAGCTTCATAATTCCTTGTTCTTAGAAGGACCTGTCTTTATTTGCAAAAAACTGAACAAGGTGCTGATTTACAGCCTCATCTGAATTGAACGCTATACCACACAAGGAATTTTGAAGAGAGCAAAACAAGTGGAAGTCTGACGGCGCAAGGTCAGGCAAGTATGGTGGGTGTGGCAATATATCCCATCCAACCTCCAATAATTTTTGACGAGTGATCAAACTTGTGTGTGGTCTCACGTTGTCGTGATGGAACACAACTCCTTTACAATTAACAAGCTATGGATGTTTCTGGAAGATGGATTCATTCAAACTGTCCAATTGTCGACAGTACACATTTGAATTGATTGTTTGGTTCCTTAGTAGAAGCTCGAAAAACACGACACCTTTAAAATCCCACCACACTGAGAGCATAACCTTCCTCTGACGAATGTCTGCTTTCGATGTTGTTTGAGGTGAATCATCACGTCAGGACCAAGACTGTTTGCGCACCACATTGTTGTAAACAATCCACTTCTCATCACCAGTTAACAGTCACTTCAAAAAAAGGATCATTTTCCTCATGTTTAATGAACATCTTGCAGATGTTTATAAGCGCCATCAAATGAACTTCTTTGAGTTCATGCAGAAACCAAATATCGAGCTTGCTTTTGTATCACAGCTTCTTCAGGTGGTCAGAATGCTTGAATGATGGATGTTCAATGTTTGTGAAATCTCTCGTGTCGTGTAATGTGGGTTTGACTCGATCAGTGCCTTTATTTTGTTGTCATCAACCTCAGTGGGTCTCCCTGACCAAGAAGCATCGTTGAGATCAAAATCACCAGCACAAAATTTCATGAACCATCGTTGGGTTGTAGAGCATTGTTACCATAAACTTCATGCAACTTTTCACAAGCTTGATGCATGTTCTTCCCTTGATGGAAGTAAATCAGTAAAATATGGCAAAAATGCACAGTTTGGTCTTCCACTTGTTATAAAATCTCCAAAACTAAACCAAATCACTCAATTTTTTTTTGAGAATGAAACTAGAACTGTCAGCTGTCAAATGACGTAGCAATAACATAGATGCGAATGACTCTAGTACTTCCAAAAATAAACTAGTGCCATCTGTCACAAACATGCATCCTGAGTTTTCCAACCCAATATTTCAGGAGTTTTTTGTTTTGTATTTTGTTTTTAGCTTGGTAAGGACATAGATATAGACTTTCCCTATTAGATATGGGAACTGGCAGCTCTTGGGCCACAGGTAATCTCCATTAGTGATTTGTCTGCCAACATTTAAAACCGAGAGAATTCAAATACCAGCAGTGATTCATGAATGCTTTTGAAACAAGGATCCTCCCCAACTGGGCCTACACCCCTGCACGGCAACTGTCAGCTGGAGCTGAGTTGACATTGCACCCTTGGGTGGTACATGGAGCACTCCCTTTGCACTGTAATCTGTCCCCCTTCTCTCATTTTAATTACTTGCTTGGGTTTCCTTCTGAGAGGATTAAATGGCTTGCATTTCTTTCAGACTGTCACAGAAAAAAGAATGTGAACTCAATGACTACACTGTGTTCACAAAGCACTTCAGGGTTCACGTGTAACCCAAACCACGCTAGTTTTACACACTCAGTTCTCCAGCATTGTGGTTGGAGAACAAATTGTTCTTAAATTCACAGAATTTTCTGAAACTACTATAAAGCCTATCTTTCACAATTTCTGAATATGTTGTGCACACACATAGGAACAAATCAAGACATACTGCTAAAATAAAATGGTAATTGCTTGTGAGTGGGCAGGAAAAACATTTCCTTTACAGGACTCTCATTCATGAAATCATTCCATGAGTATAACTCAGAAAAGTCAAACTTATTTTTTTCTTTTTAAAAAGTAATGAATGAAAAATTCTGCTGATGGGATGGCAAAAATGGAATTTTCATTCACACTTCTCAAAACTTAATGCATTCAGCATAAATTTTCCAGTGTTGTGTTGAATTGAGCAAATATGATTCTTTTCACCCTGGCTTGCTAATTTCTTAGAAGTTATTTCTGTGAGATTCAAATTCCAATTTGTTACAAAGCAAAGTTTTACAGTCTGCCACAAGAACTTATAGCAATTTGACTATTTTAAAATTACAACTGCATTTCCATAGAGTTGAAATCTCTCCCGACTCCTTTAACTGAGCAGAAATTCCAAGAGGGAATTGTGCCACATTTTCCCTTCCTTCTTAGAGCATTCCTATTTTTTTTTGTTTAAAAGGTTCGCACAGAATACTCTGATAAAAAAATATCTTTTGTGATTAGCTGAGAAAATGTCTTTAAAAAAACAGATTTCAGGAAAGTTTCAGTCCTCCAACAAACGTCGACACTAAAAACTTGGCAGATGTCTAATTATTGTTGCAGTTTTTCAAATAGACTTTTTATGACTCTAAGACTATGAAATCAGTTCCATTAAAAGACCTCTCCCTATATTATTATGTCAGAATATCCTGATTTATGTGTTATCTTCTGAGACTCATTGTGTTCAATCTGCCTTTGCCGCAAACATGGCAATACATCTTGTTCTCATAACTCGTTCCTGCTTCCCCTCCTCTATCCCTTCCTCCATCCACTCATCAGAGCCTCTGAGGCAGTAAATATCAATTGTTCCCCTTAAGAAGTAGATAGAATAATCATATTTCCAGGAACTCCCAGAACAGCTAATGTCGCCACAGTCCATTTGTAATAAATGGATACTTAGCTTTTGATACTATAAAGCCAAGTACGTTGTGTGATAAAGCCTTTATTCACAGATATTTGATTAAAATACCTAATGAAATCATTCACCTGTAATAGTTCGGCAATTACCCGTATTTGTCCTATGCACTGTTCTCTGAAAAACTATATGCTTTTTTAAATAAAACATATTAATGCCATTTAAATCTGCTTAAAATGCACAAACTACTTGTTAAGGTTACTAATGGATCATAAGAATGAGCTTAAATTTTTCTTCAAATATTTTATAATCAAATGGAAAAAATTTACAGTGTTTTAAAGTACTCTGCTTAAGGAATTTCGAGAGGAGAGCCATGAATCCTGGTGCCTTGATAAAGATTATATACTTTATTATATATATTAATGAAAAAACTATTAAATTAGTGTACAGAAAGGGGGGCGGGGTTGATGAGGGTAAACCAGATCAAATACATGGTGATGGAAAGAGAACTGATTTGGGCTGGCCGAGTGGCACGTTGGTTAAGAGTTGGCTGGGACACCAGCTCTGAGCAGAAGGGCCCTAGTTCGGATCCCACATGAGGGCCAGTGATGCTGTGCCCTCTACAGCTAAGATAATGAACAACAGCTTGATCTGGAGTTGGGCTGCCTTGAGTTCTGTAGCCGGTGTAGGCGGCAGTGGGGCTGGCCAGCAGCTTTCATGAGCTTTTGTGAACTTTCATGAGCTGCTGTGAGCCACTGTAAGCGGCCGTCCAATGGCCAGCGAGCAACTGCCTCAACTGGGAAGAGCGCAATGATAATACCAACATGGGCAAGTGAAGCAACATCCTCCACAAATAGACTGAAGAACAAAAGGACAGCAACTTGTCTGCTCCCCTTCCCCAATTCCCCAACAAGATCTTAAAAAAAAAAAAAAAAAAGAGAGAACTGACTTTTGGTGGTGAACACACAGTGTGATATATAGATGACGTATTACAGAATTGTACACTTGAAACCTACGTAACTTTACTAACCATTATCACCCCAATAAATTTTAATTTAAAAAAGAAATTTAAAAAAAACAATTAAAAAAAGTATTGAGTCCAAGCTACCACATAGGATCAGGCTGTCAAATCAGACTCGCAATCATAAGAGATTTTGTCCATACAAAATAATATCAAAAGGCTCAGAAAAAGCAGCAGGAGTTTCTTAAAAGCAGTTCCTCAGGTCCTTCTTTCCTGAGCAAGGTGTGATTTTTGTTTTGTTTTGTTTTTTGTTTTTGGCCTAGAACAGATGTGGTCTCTAAATGAGATTCCTGGGTTCTACACAACTAGAGGTATATAAATAAGGTTTCAATTATGAAACATCTTTAGTTTATATCCCTAGAGCATTGCTTTGCATGGCTAATGTGGCATTCTCTATGTAACCATGCCTACTATATCCTGGGTTCTACTTCCTCTAGGTAATTTTTTGCCAGGAACATCTTGCAAAAGGCATTTCAGATATAAGGGCTTCTTTTTTTTTTTCTGCTTTAAATAATTCTATTTATTATTGATTAGGGTAAAAATGAATAAATGTGATAAACAAAAACAAGAAGAACTGTCAGAAATCTCTGAGACTGAGAAGGAAACTGAAGGAAAAGTATATAAGAATGGGGAAAAACAGGAGGTATTTATATTACAAAACAATATTCAACTCATTGTAACTAGTTATAATATTTGCTAGGTAGAAGAGGAAATCTTGGTATTTGTAAAAATTACCCAACAAAATGACAACTATATAAGAAATGAAAGTTTAATTTTAAGCATAATTGTACTAAGCAATAAACTTACATTATAAATTATGTATTTATTTTTTGGATTTTAGAGCCTCTCATATTTAGCTTCAGAACTTGAAGAAACAGATATTGAAAGAAGAAAGCCAATTACTTTGATGCCACAACTTTCTTTCATTGCAGAATTAACAAACTTATCCCAGTGTTCACTGTAAGCATTTTTACAGGATATTTCTTCCTTATATATTGTCTATTAATTGTATTGTTTTTAATAATGTTAGATTCCTTGAGTGAGTTCCATATGCCAGGCACTTTGTTAAGTCTTTTTTTATACACTTACATATTTATTCACTACCATAGGTCTATGGTATTATGCTCATATATTTTTTTTAAATTTTATTGGTAGTTTCAGGTGTAGAAAACAATGCAGTAGTTATCCTTTGCACCCCTCACAAAGTAACAACCCACCTCTCCCCATCTACTGCCCTCCCACCCCCGATATCATGCTTATCTATTACAATTCCATTGACTCCATTCCCACACCCTACTCCATGTCCCGTGACTACATGTATATATAATTATAGTTGACATACATCATTATTCAACATCAGCTTGAGATATACAGTGCGGTGGTCACTCTACACCGACTATGAAGTGGTCTCCCTAACAAGACATGAGTCCATCTGGCCCCCGAAAAAATATTTACAACATTATTGATTATATTCCCCAGACTGTCTTGTCTATCCCTGAGGCCATATTGTAGTTACCAATTTNTGGATCGCATATTCCTTAGTAGTTAGCCAAATGAAATCAGGAAATCCATGTATTCATCCCTTTCCCCTTCAAAGATTGAAAAACCGTGTAAAGAGCAAATGTGGAATCCAAAGATACTACTATTGCCCTTAGAGAAGAATGTTAGATTTTCAGGAACCAGGCAGCTGAAGGTACACATGGAAACTAAAAATATATTCTGTATTTTACTTTATTAATAAGATATCACATTATTAACCCAGTATCACTGTATGATGCTGATAAATTATCAAACAGTATGCGTTTATCCTAATTTAAAAACAATCTATATAGCCACTCTTTTCCTTGTTCAAAATTAATAGTCTCCTTTCTTCCTTCCTTCCTTATCTCTTTCCTCAATAATTCAGACAAACAACCATTAGCCGATTCCAGTAAGGAAAGAGAAAGGCCTGGCAGGGGTGGAGTTAAAGGAGGCCTCCACGTGGGATAGCAGCCCACTGGGATTGGAAAACTGAACAAATAAATAAATTCAGCTTTCTCACTGAAAGAGAAAGAAATATAAATATTAAAAGGCAGAAAGATATAAATATAAGCTCTGGTCACTGAGAGGGTCTAGAAACAGTGATTCCCCTATAAGGACCGGCATACACATCACTAAGACCTACCAGGGCTCCTTGGGTTAAATAGCTAATTTTAGGACTAGGACATAAAAAAAATTATAGAATAAGCCTGGAATTCATTATGTCAGAAATTAAGGAAACGCACAAATAAAGATGGAACCATGTCAGAAAGACACAAAAGCTAGCTCGAAAGGGTTCCCCGCTGGTCAAAACTGAGACAATACAGTATCAAAAGGCTCAGTGATATTTTAGTAACAGATTATATCCCACTGAATAAATCTATGTCTACTCAGGAACAAATAAATAGTAAAATCTTCTATATAGTAAAATGACACTAATAAAGTAGAAGAAATGATGGAATTTTTAAATTACCATTTGTCAACCATAATCTTAATGAATGATACGGCAAGAAACATCAACAAAACTAGTGAGTGAATATTGAATGAAGAATGGAATATTTAGGTAATGTCAAAATATCTCCCCACAAGGGCCAGCCGAGTGGCTCAGTTGGTTAAGAGCTCGCTCAAGAGTGTGAACTCTGAGCAATAGTGGTTCGATTCCCAGCCTGAGCTGAGCTGCTGCTGAGCTGCAACAAGTGGCAGGATGGCTCAGCTACAAAAAAATTTTTTTAAATAAATAATAATATCTCCCCACAAAACACATACTAATTATAAAAGAGAAATCTAGAAGGTATCACTTTACTCAAATAATCAAAGTTAAAGTTACCAGTGATGAGACAAAACAACCCAAAGTGCCATCTGATANATATATATATAGTCCTATCCTCGAAAGTATTTTTAACTCAGATTTCAATATGGTCATTTCAAATCTGGAAGGAAAACATTCAAAAATTGGATGTGCACTTTTTTTTTATAACAAAGAGCCATATGCATCAACAGTTATGCAGATAATTTAGTGTACATTGGTTAATTGTTTCAAGAAAATATAATGGCTCTGTCTTTAACAAATGATATGATTCAATCAAAAAGCATTTGGGGTCATCCATTATGCTGTCAAAACTTACTTCCCCCCCTACTCCCTCTCAGACCACAACACTCAAGTACTCAACCTGACAATCAAACTAGCTACACTAAAAATCAGGTCCTGGGTTAATAGAATTCCAGGAGTGTTACTGCCTAGGAAAGAGGGGATCAGTTATGAAAAATCTTCAGGCTATTACTACTGCCTTTCTGGTGATTTATCTTGCTTTGCATTTTAGTGCTTATATATCACCTGTGTATCTGCCTGGAATTTTGATTTCTCTCCCAGTTCCCAGCTGTCTAGACTTGGAATCCTCCCTTTGGTCTATTTGTTGGTAGTCACTTTCCTTTCACCTGGGAGGAGTTCAAAACTGGAAATGAATTTTTGAAAATCAAACTTAGGGATGTGATTTGTACTGTGATCACTCATTATCAGACACAATGCAATTTTAGTTAAGGGAAATATCTAATTTAAGGGAGCAACATGGTGGTTTGCTAATAAGTTGCTTTGTTTCAATGGTCTGTGCATTTTTATTTAAACAGTGGATGATGAAAGGAATGGATGTGACAAAATATGAAAACAATTGAAATCAATACTGTTCTGGTGTTATTACGAAAAGAAAGATCGTTGTCCCTCAGAAATGCCTTGATGTAATCAAATGCTGTTTCATCAATGATATTTAAAACTCTTCCATAATGCATATATGTGTTTAAATTGTAAAATTTTGAGGGATGTAAATGCCTAATGCTTACATTGTTTTGTACACCCGAAACTAATTTTTTTTAAAGTGTAAAAAATAATTTTGAGTCTAAATTTTTCAAATTAACACTTTTCNGATAGAGCTTATCTACAGAAGTTTATAATGACTCTGCCAATATTAATTATTCTCCCATGTAGCTTACCCATTTTCAGGTCTGATGCTAGGAAATGGAATTCTCAGAGTAATACCTTCCAGCTGAATGATACAGAGCACAACAGCTTTCACTGCCATGTGACTGGTAGAAAAAAAGCATTTTCAAGGCAATATTTTAGTGGGAAGAATAAGTTCAGACAGTTCAAAAGTTCATAATAAACATATTTCAGAGCCCTGTTCGAAACGGTGAAGGAAGGCTTAGCAAGGGAAATAGTTATGTCTGATTCCATTGGGATAGCCCAACATACACAGTGGATTAAATACAGTTAGCCCCTGTCTACTCTGAGCTTTCTTCTCTTGTCTTTTACTTATAAATGATTTCACTGACTGAAGCTGCCTTTTATAGCAAATGTAAAATAGGCTGACTTGTTGGTTGGGCTGGCAAAAACATGTTGCCACTTATTGACAGGAAACCAAAAGCCTGTTTTTGTGAATGAAGTCATAAGTAATTTTGTTTGATGGGAAGGAGTCAGTTTGAAAGTGGTATTAAGAAAGATTCTGGGGTTTTGATGGATGTTAATAACAGCATGAGAAAAAGGCTCTTCCTAGTCATGTTTTATTGCTTTATTCTATCCCCAGGATCTAGCCTTTCAAAATGTAATACATTTGCCTGAGCAGTGGAAAGGACATCTCCCAAAGAGAAATGCCATGACAGTCTCGTCTTTGTCCAGTCAGGGAAATGCTCTTTGGATTGACTGTGTGACTATATCTTTAGATTCGGCATTTTTATAATTGAAATAATAATAATAATAATGCTGCTTTGTTTTCCTAAAGCTTCTTTCTGTACAACTGACCTGTGTTCAGAACTCTAAAATATACGTGAAATGATTTTGTTTTAAATAAGTGGAGTGATTCTCTTCAGTTAGATTATTTTTGAAAACTTTTACATCGTTGGCTCTTTAAATTACCTTGGAATCACTCTATAGTTTGAGTAGCTGGATGAAAATGTAAATTAAATTCATATTGTACTTCCTGCAGATGGACTCTCACTCAGCCGTATTAACTAATCATCAGGGAGATTCTGTTCTTTGAGTCGGATTTGATTAAAACTGTATAGAAGTCATTCTCAACAAGGACTAAAAATCCATTTCCATGTTAAAAAATAATATCCTTGAGCTTAAAAAAGATATATTAAGCATGATATTATGGCATTATTGTATGTATAAAGATGTATCAGGAAAGAAGATGTTATCTAAAACCCAGTGGTAGGAGTTTAAGAATAGGAGTAATGTGCTAAAAGGAATTTTTAAAGATGATTAGAAATGTGTTCTTTATAATAAGATGGGAAGAAATTNAATGTTGAGTTTCAAATGACTCCAGTCCAAATCCACATATCATAGTGTAAATTATCACTAAATTAATTTTAACAAACAAATATAGCAAGGCATATACATATTCCCCATAATAATAATAATCATAATGCCAAGATAAAGTTGCTTTTCTTATACAGTTTTGTGTTCGACAAGTAAATTTAAGTACAAATTGCCTGAAACTGTATTAGACTCTGAATTTATAACAAAGAAACCAGGATTCTTTTGCCTTCAATTAGCTTATAACTTAAAATGGCATAACTATAAGTAAGCAGTGTGGAGAGAGAGAAAAACAACAACAACAACAACAACAACAACAAAAAACGTTGATGGGGAGAAAGCTTGGATGCTGTTGAAAATCCATAGCAATGATGCCTAACCCAGATTTAATAGTTAAGAAAATGTTTCACAAGGAAAAGGTGATCTAAGGAATTTGTAAAAGAAAAAGTGAGAGCTCAAAAATCAAGAAAAAAGTGGATAAAAAGCCTAGAGTTCATAGAAAAATGATGTGTTCAAGAAAATAAAATCACTTCAGTCTGGCACAAGGCAAAACTGGAGACGTGCACTGAGGCTCCATCAGGAAGTGGTTTGTAAGTTCTGTTAACACTTTTGAACTTTAGTGTAAGAACAATGAGTTGCCACTGAAGAATGTTAAGCAGAAGCATGGTGTGATGGATCAGGTAAGTCTTTTGGAAAGATACAATCCAGAAAATGGGATGGAACAACATTAAAGGTTGAGAAATAAATGAGGGTACTGTTGTGGAAATCCACGTGAGAGATGGTTGTAACCTGAGCTTGAGTGGTAGCTATGGAGAAATGACTGGTTTGAGAGTTTTGTAGGTGACTAAACAACCAGGACACTGAGACTGAATGGATGTGAGGGATGAAGAAGAGATAAGTCAAGAATAACACTCAAGTTTGTGGTTGGGTAACTGAGTAAAGGATTTGCCATTCACTGAGGTAGAAAACATAGAAAGAGGAGAGAACTACAGAGAAAAACTATGAGTTTATCTTGTTGTGTTAAATTTGAAGAGTTAGTATAACTACATGTAGTGTCCTATATGAAGTCGGCTGGGTATATCTGGGTCTAACAAAAAATGTCTGATTGAAATTATTTATTTAAAAATCGTTAGCATACAGTTATGAATTATAGTTATGGGGCTAGATGCAAATTTTCAGGGGAATGCTTCCTCAAGAGTGATGAGAATAAAGCATAAAAATTACTTTCCCACATAGAGTAAGAACATGTAAGGAAACTGGGTAAGAGTGAAGAAATAAAACAACAAATGAAGCTAGTTAGTGCGGTGTCATGGAAGCCCAAAGACGACAGTGTTTCAAGAAGAACCTGCTCAGTACTGGTAAACTATGCCAAAAGGTGACAGAGAAATACCTGTTGCATTTTCTAAGATGCAGTGGCAACTTTGAGAATAGAAATATTAATGGAACACTGAGGAATTGAAATCAGGTAAAATTAAAGAAGAAATGTGTTAAGAATTTAACGAGCTAAGAAAGTTCACAACTCTTTCAAAAAAGTCGCATGCAAAGAGAAATAGTGAGAGAACTGGAGGTAGACAGGAGGTCAAAAATAACGTTATTGTATTTTGCTTAGTTTACTTATTTAGTTTTATAGTAAGAGAGACAGTTCTGCTCACCAATTGATGTGAAGGAAAAAGAAGCCAAAGAAGGAAGGAGAGAGGGAGAAACCCATAGAACCTGCTTCCTAGACAGGCAATTGGAGAGATTAGTCTTAGAAAGGAGAAATGAAAAGCAGCAAAGGCAAGGATGTTTGTTATTTCTGTAGTGGGGAAGGGAGAGTTCCTATTTTACATCACTGTGCTCTCATTAAAATAGGATATACAGCCATCTGCTGAAATTGAAGGCACAGACAGGTGCAGGGTCAGGGCTTTGAGGAAAATGGAGAATGTCTGAAATAATATTTTGTGGAAATTAGGGAAAAGACTGCTGACTTGAGATGTAGACAGACAAAAATGTTTGGAGAAATTGTGAAGTAACCCACAGAGATGGATTTGGGAGTAGAGGGATTATTAAATTCAAGGATGAGTCACTCCCTATTGGGATATTTCTTCTCAAAACCACAAACAGTTTGATCATATTTAAAACCTTACCTCAGAAATAGCCCATTTCTATCAATTATATATCTCAGGAATCACGATAACTAAAATAAACAGCAAGCTACAGTTTGCCAGGAATACAGGTGGCTTCCAACCTTTCAAAAGATCTCTCATTACCCTATCAGAAATATGCAGGGAGTTAATTATTTCTCTTCACAAATTCCTAATATTACTAGGACCCTCTCCAATTTACTCTGTGCTTATCTCAGCTTTTCACCCTCCATGCTTGGAGATACATAAATGCTTAATTATAAAATGGTATTTACTTGCCATTAAAAACAGACTTTCAATCCAAAATGCCTGAGTTCAGAACCAAGTTCTGCCACTGATTAGTTAGTAACTGGCAAGTCACTGAGCTCCCCGGAACATCACGCTTGCACTTGCCAAATGGGAAGAACAGTCTCACAGGATATTGTGAGGACTTGATACATCTTCAATCAATGCCTAAGGTATGGTAAGCTTTCAGTGAATGT
>NW_017731587.1:811303-812762 GCF_001890085.2 Hipposideros armiger
TTAAAAATATTCAAATTTGAATAATTTGAAACCTCCTGCACTGACACCCAAGGTCAAAGTTATGATCAGGCAAGCATTTCTAAATCACCATTGTATTTGACCCCAGGTGTATTTTCCTTATCTTCTTTCCTAAACGAACACACTGAGACTTATCAAGGCATAGAGCCATGATGGATGTACACAAGCAAGACTAATCACTGAGAACCACCCGAGAAACATTTGTCTCTAAGATTCTTCATAATGTAGCAAAGATTAAAAGCATTTGTAACACAGTTAAACCTGCCAGTCCCAACCCAGAGAGGTAGACAGAGGAAGAGGGCACCTAGCCAGCAATCATAGGAAGATGCTGTGACTGTTCCCTTTTCATCCTCTTCTGACCTCATCCCACCCCCCATCTTTAGCTCCTGCCTTTTTCAATACACGCAGCCTTGTTTGTTTATATACATATAGATATGGATTAATGTAAATTGTTTGGGCTGAAGACCAATGAAAGAAATGCTTATGTCCACTCTCAGTGAGGATCAGGATTTAGCAAGTTCTATCAAGTTCTATCGTTTTGAGGTAAAAAGTTGCTCTTGTTCACATGTGTGATGCTGTAAGTACACTGAGTGTGGGATGTAGGCATTGAATGCTTTTCAAATATTTTGGAGACAACTAGTCAGGACCAATAAAAACCAACATTTCTTAAGTGCTTTGTTATCTTTGAACATTGATAGAGAAAGAAAAACGTTTGTGCACTGCTTCCAAAGAATGGCATATTCTCTTAGTTTACTAATAACTTAGGATATTGGCTATAGCAGAAGTGAATTAATGGGATTAACTAATAATTATATTAATAATTTTGTATTTATTGAGTACTTAAAATCTACTTGCGTATTACAGATTATTAATAAATAAGTGTGTGCATCAACCAGATGCACAGCACTGTGTTAAATTCAATAGAGAATATATGGAAATAGGTCATACAATCCACACCTTTAAGGAGTTTGCATCTTCTTAGGTAGACAATGAAATATATCCATGGAGAAAGTTAAATGTAATTATATCTTAACAATGATGAGTATAAACAGCATTTCTTATTTGATCTGTACACAAACCTATGAGATGTAATATTATGCAGACGTTAAGGTAGATATTAATATTACACATATAGGAAATTTAAAATGTAGAAAGTGCTAGGACTTACATCATTTGTTTCAAACAAATGCCCCAAACTTATAGCAATTAGCATGAAAGTACATTTCCTGAGAAGGCATGTATACATTTTCTTTATCAGTGTTCAAGTATAATAATGCTATTAATATACTACCTGCATGCATATATAAATCTGAAAAGGTCATTAGGTGATTCAAGGTGTTTTTATTAATTTGGTAATGTTTATCTGAGGGCTCCCCAACCCCCCAAAAAAAAAAAACTGATCTGTCTTCATTGATTTTCCAGTTAATTCATTTACAGTTTT
>NW_017731587.1:819050-833758 GCF_001890085.2 Hipposideros armiger
ATAATAAATGTCACTCTTTGCCCTTTACAATCTGCAGTGGCCACCGAGAGTGAATCTAGACAGGCTAATTTCCTACTTCTTTCTAGAGGAAAACTATTTAACAACTATAGCTACTTATAAATTATTTATGTCAACTCTCATAAACTATAAAACGAACACAAACTCATAAATTAAGTATGGATAAGACCACAAAACCATTAAAATTCAGGTGATACTAACATTTAATGTACAGAAATCATGTTATATTCCTAATACTACATCACTAATTTTGAATTTTAAAGTAGAAAGGTGTATTTATGAGTTTAATTGATTTCCTGTCAACTTGATCCTTTAATTTGGGGCAAGAGGGACCCTTTATCCAAACTACAAATGTTGCCTAACAGAAACATTTCATACAAGTATTTATGGTTTACAATATTAAGTTACTGCTTCATTTATTCACTTAACAAATATTTATTGATTTATTGTCAGTCACTGTTTTAGGTAATGAAATTATTGCAAAAACAGGAAAAAAAAGTACATACAGAAATGGAATGTGAGATGATGGGTTAAAAAGCTGATTATGATACTGTCACAGGTTCTTTTTGAGTTCAGTGTGTTTATAGCACTCACCACTTTTCTCTTATAAAATTATTGCAGAAATTTACTGACACAGTGCCTCATGAAGTCATTTGGCTTCAATTTATTGGAAATTCTATTTTAAGCACAAAAGTACTTGGTTGTTGTGACAATCATATTTTAGATTTAATTATGCTATATGCATAGTATAAGGTATGGATGCATCTTATCCACACTTTAAGTTTTAGCATCATAACTCATGTCATAACACATTATTGATAATAAATACTTATTGAATTAAATAATGAAGTAAATACATAAATGCTTATGTCTCTGTAAGAGCTCCAATTTCCTAATTATATTAGTATATTTAACTAAACTGGAAGTCCGTCATCACATGACTACTTTTGTTAATGTTTGCAAATATAAGTGAGAAATCATATTGCCATGCAGCCACTGTTATTATGATTTTGGGAAAGTCTTTAAGGATACAGGAAATCTTACATTTTTGCTACTTTCTTGGAATTGGAAAAGGATTTTGCATTGGATGGAACTGCTAACCTAAAAAGATTTCTTCCATGATTTACCCAAGTTGCCTTTCATTGGATGCCAAAAACACAAAGTAATCATTCAACTCAGAGGGAGCACAGTGTTCAGAGTAACAGGACTCACAAACTCTTAACAAAATTTACATTAAAAAGAAGACAATAACAGATAGTATTTTAAATTCAAGATAAATTCTTGCCCATAGTTTGAAGAAAAACATGTCTTCAAAAGTATATTATGTATTTCACATCGGGAAATCAATTATCCATGTATATTAGTCATAAGACAAGTAAGAGATTCTTCTCCATCCTGATAGGACACTTCATTAAAAAGAGAACAGCTTCCAGAAGTGGTTATGCTTTTGCAAAATAAGAACAGTCTCACTTCAGTGCTCGGTCTGCTCTCAGACAGAGTAGAACCAATGAAGTGGACACTCTCCAAAGAATACTAATCAGGTTTGCATATAAACAGTGTTGTACTCCAATTTCTGGCAGTTTGGTGTCCAAACATGTTATTGGAAGTTCTATATTTCTTCAAAGTGTTGGAGTGGAGAGCAAAGGAGGATGAGTAGGGAGAGCTTTTCTTACAGTGGAAATGATGAAATGTCCAAGGTGAAAAGATAATGTTGCACTGTATCTATCCCAATGTGTTTGTACACGTTTAAACTCCCATAATGTCATCCTGTAAGAGCTCAATTTATGTAGACATTATATTTTGATGATCAAAGCACAGGATGTCTCGCTTCCTCCCTAATGTTGTTATAGGTGGTAAAGTTAGAGTAGGAGAGTCAGTTTTCATGGTTTGTTGTATTTGAAATGACAATATGGACTCCAATAAAAATTTTAGAAATCAAAGTAATGTTTATCTTTTCTCTTTGTCATATCTAAGTGATAAACCAAGTACTGTTGTAACTTAACCTCCTGAGTCATGGAATACTGAGTGTGTGTGTGTGTGTATTTAATACAATCAATTTATTTTCCTCATAGGATTATGGAATAATAGAACCAGCCCAGCCCCTTGCTTTGTAGTAAGAGTATTACTAAACCAACCAAGGCAGATTGTTATCTATTTATTTCCTTCTCTTTTAATTGTTTTCCCTCTTTGTTTTGTACTTATACAGTCTTATTCCATTCTATTCTCTTTTTTTACTTTATCAAGGTAAAATTAACAAAATATTCTATCTCATTCAACAAACATGCCCAAGCAATTTCTAGAAGTAGGTGAGGTTTTTCTTTTTAATTAAAGAATTGTATCTAAGCTATTTTTTGGACAATATATTTACTTGTTTTCAAAAGCACATTTATTAAACTTCTATTTATGTCAAGTACATTCCAATGTGTGCTGCTTCCTTTCTCAAAAACCAGGAAGTCAAACAAAAATTAAATGTATTTTTTATTCCAAAAGTTTTCTAACAGATTTAAATCTGATTATAAATTTTAATCAGAAAATTACATAAATATATAATTGTGATTTAAGTACTATCAAGGAGACTTATACAATACTACAAGATAATTTAGTAGCATACCAATGATCTTTGAAATGAAGAAGAAAAGAATAAAATGATACTAATATTTCCCTTGTTAGAATATTTTAAAGGATCACTCATTCAATCAATAGCCAGATTATATAAATCTGTATCTTTTGCATATATATATAGATAGATAGATAGATAGATAGAGAGAGAGAGAGAGAGAGAGAGAGAGAGAGAGAGAGAGAGATCTCCAGTCCTTCATATACTTATACTTAAATTCAGGTTTTCACCTGGATTAACACAATGTTTTTCTAACATTGGCCTCACTATTTCAAATCATTTCTACCAATGTTATATCACTAAAAAGTGTTACCTTTATAAAGTGTAAATTTAATCATGTCATAGAAGAAAATGGCCATGAGTTGACAATCTTTGAAGCTGAGTGATATGTAAATTGGAGTTCGTTATAATATAATCAAGACGTGCATATATGAAACTTTTCATAAAAAATTAATTCTAAAACAACATTACATCATAACTATGGGATGAGATAGTAAAAATTCCAGGTTAGTATGAGACAGTGTTTCTCATACACAGAGGGTGCCCAAAAAAAGTATACACATTTTAAGAAAGGAAAAACTGTATAAAAATTGTTATAATGTACACTGATAACAAAAGATGAATATGTTTTTTTGGCACCCCTGGTATATGTTGACATTAAAATCTTTGCCTAGAGCTGAACAGAACCAAGTATTTTGTATCCCAGTTTAGATTTCTAATGGTATCCTGATCATTCATATTAGTAAATCAAATTTCAACATTTCCCTAGACAAAAATTAATCGCAGAAGGGAAATAGGACTAACAAAAAACAAGTAAAATAAGAAGTCAAAACAGTATTTCTATATCTGTCTCAGCCCATATGAATCTTGGCATGAATTATTTAACCTTTGAGAACAGTCTCTCCATGCATTAAATTATAGTTATTATTTACTCCAAACACCACCACTGAAAATTCTTCCTCCAGTGGCATCATTATATAAGGGCAAGTTACAGTTAAAGAAAACAAATGTGGAGCACATTTGCTTTGGTAAAGCAAACTGAGCAAAACCTTGCAAACTGGCACATGTTCAGGAGACAACTAAAAAGCATTAGGAAGAGCAAGTCACGTATTTGATAATAGAGCTCAAATTGCACCAGTCATCTAACTACAAGAATATAAATACTGCTGACTCTGAGTCTTGACAAACCTTTAATGCTCTTTTATTAGGTTGGTTTAGATGACCTTGGCACCCATATATGAGATGACTAAAGATAGTCAATAATAATAACAGATTTTCATTTTTGTACTGCCTTGCATCCAGTTAGCCTGTTAGTAATAAGAACATCTCAAATTCCCTTTAAAAAGCAATCTGTCCTCAACTTTTAATCCATGAACTTCAGGTGGGATCAATAATACCCACTCCTTGACACAGGTTTGGCCAACCAATGAATTCCACCCCACTGGTTCCAGCAATCAGTTCAGGGACAGCATTTATTCCAGGTCGTCCTAAAACGTGCATAGCAACTATTGGGAAAGAGAATGTTTCTTTCCACCAAGGTTAACAAGCTGTAAGGACATGAGTCCGAAGCTTCAAGAAGCCACCATAGAAAAGGTTTGGGAGGTGGGGGTGTTGAGAAAGAACCATGCTAAAAACGACTCTACTGCAGAGGGAAGCAATGAGAAAAAATTAAGGGTTGTAAGACCTCTTTCAAGAGCCTTTACTCAGTCGTGCTAGACAATCAACCCCGGGCTTCTCTCACTACATGAGGCAATACGCTTATGAGTGAGTTTTGTGTCTGTCCCTTGCTAACAGAGTACTGACCAATAAACTGTTCTATAGCTTACCAATGGCATCCTGATCATTCATGTTAGTAAATCATTTTACCTGCAAAATTGTTATAATAGTGCTAATAATGGTACTGTTGAAAGGAGTAAATGAATTATACATTTAAGGCCTTAGTGCTTTTATACTTTAAGAGCTTAATAATAACTACATATAATCATGGTAGTTATTACTTTCAAAATATTCAATTTTACACACCAAAACAGACAATGGCTTTGCCTATGACACTGTCAGCACTAATGAGTACTAAATATTCATGTAGTGGAATCACTCCATATTTTGAACACACAGAGAAGCATTTCCATGACTTAAGCAAATTTCAATTTACAATAATTGACTCCAGTAGAACTTTTATTTATTGTGATTGAATAGATGCGTCTCACAGAAATTAAATTAAGTTTCTCATGGCGCTGGGAGTTACTTTTGAATTTATAAGTAGAGTTTGTCTGCTCTTTGCCGTGCTGTTTGCTGCTGCCCTCAGGTCCAGTTCACTCCTTCTAATATTCCCATTTCCTTCAATTATTTGCCAACACTAGGACCTCTAGTCCAAGGGGTTTACCCTTGTCACTTTCTATCCGCTCCCTTGTGTCTTCGCTTCCTCACTTAACTAACAAACATTTCAAGATCACTTCCATAAAACTGCAAGTCCCTCATCTTTCTCTCCTACCATAACACTCACCTGGTAAAACCTCTAATCTGGGTGAATACAATTCTTCATCTATTTTACCCACACACACAAGTAGCTGGACTGGCTTTCGAAAAACACCTATGAAGAATGTGCTGACTAGACTCACTTGGTATTTATGGCATCAAATAACAAGTAGGCTCTAGGTTTACACCACTCCAGAAGGCAAGCCTTTCTTATTGTCTTAGTCATTTTATTCTCCCATCCACAAAGAAAAGAAAAATACCATGTCACACCTGTTTTCTCCTCAACTCTCCACCACTTTTAACCCTTTTCTCACTCTCAATTGAAGAACTGGCTTCACATTTCACTGGACAATAAAAGCAATGAGAAGAGAACGTCTTCATTCTCCTAGCACTGAAGCTAAAAACTTTCCTGCATTTGCCCACAAATATTTAACCTTCTGTCCTCACAAGGGATGAACTATCCCTGTTTCTATTTAAAGCCAACTCTCCATTTATGCATGGAATTTAGATCCCTTCTTGCATACATAAGGAATTTGCTCCTACAATTTTCCCTCTTTTACATCATCAGATTTTCCTTATACTAACATACCTATCAGTATATGAACTCCAACAAACAAATATTCTGCACCATAGCAACAAGGTTGGAAGAGCTGATTCTGAAGAACGATGATTGCCTGGGTTGAATTACCACCAGCACACCTTACTAGCTGTGTGACCTTAGGCAACATACTTAATATTTCTGTCCTCAAATTCCCAACTAAAGCAGAAATAACAATAGTGTCTTTCTCTTGGAGTTGTTATGAATATTAAATTATATGTCTGTAGAGCACATAGAAAAATGTTTGGCACATTATAACTAGTGTGTGTGTGTGTGTGTGTGTGTGTGTGTGTGTGTGTGTGTGAAAATAATGGTAATCACATAAATAAATATCTTTAGAAATAAAACTACCTCCAGCTGTTTCCCAATTTGTCTAAAAAACTGTGCTGTTTGTTTGCATTGTCTCACTTTCATATCCAGCATTTGCTCTTGAACTTCCATCACTGAGGCTGCAGTCTTTACCACCTCACTAAAACCACCCTTATCAAGGTCATCAACTCCTCCATGTTTCCAAATCCAGTAATGATTTCTCAGTCTCATTATACTATAACTTTCAGCAATATTTGAATCAGATGATCTCTCCTTCTTGAAATACTTTTAAGTTAGCCCCTTGTACATGCTCTCTTGCCTCTTACTACCTCAGTGGTTATGCCTTCTCAGACTTCTTACCTAGCTTTTCTTACTCTCTCTCACCTCTAAATGGTGTAGTTTCTTTAAGTAAGGTATTTCTGTCTTCCGTTTACTCTCAATTCTTAGGTAAGCTAATCCACTCCTATAGTTTAAATACTGCAATAGGCTGATAATTTTTAAATGCATATCTGCCTCACTGACCACTCACCAAAATCCAGACTTGTAAAATCCAACCTAACATGGAAAAAGTAACACGCTACACTTGAACTCTATTTTTTTTTCTAAGCTAATACTGCCTGCTTTTTACCACTTTCTGCATTTTGGTAAAAGAAGCAGCCGCATGTTTCCAATTGTTCAAGGCAAAAACCTGAAATCAACCAAGTCCAATCTTTCCATCACATCCCACATTCAAACCATGAGCAAGTACTGCTCATTCTACTGTCAAAGTACATCCACAATCTTTTTCTTAAGATATCTTCTCCCACTAACCTAGTCAAAGACACCGTGAACTCTTCCCTTAACTGCTACAATAGCTTCTTCTTTCATCTCCTTTTATTCCATCTATTACAGATTGGGTTCTCCAGGAAGCAGACATTGGGGAGTAACACCTGTGAAACAAAAAGGGTTGAACAAGCAGGATTGGGCAGAGGTTGCTGTTGGACAGTGATGTCGACCTGACAAAGTCTCTGCCAACCCAATAGGGGGCTCGGAAGCAAAGGTTGCCCATTAAAGTGGTCTCACATTGGGTGAAAATTGCTTGGCCCTTTTACCACCATCTTGCTCAGTGATTGTCTGGGGCAACTCCAAAAAAATATGATCTCATTTAAAAACTGAGGCAGGCCCTTGATCACGCTTACAATTGGAGGCTGTCAGCTAATCACACTTTTCACAGCTGGGCAGTGAGTCCCTTCCTCGAGGGGATGAGAGTGACATAAATATGTCTTCAAGAACATTTTGCTCCCCACCATCTAATTTTACACCTCTACTATTTATTCCAAACACAGCAGTCAGAGTGTTACTTTTAAAATGGCATTACTCTGTTCAAAAGCCTCCGCTAGTTTCTCATCTCACTCAACATAAAATCCATGGGCTACAAGACGTATTACCATCTCACCCCTCACTCTCCCTACGGCCTCATCCAACCACTTCCCTTTCGTTCACTCCAATCCAGCTTCATCTTAGGTGCATTCTCCACCAGGGCCTTTGCACTTGCTGCTTTCCTCATTCTCAATATGTCTTCCCCAAAATGTCTCAATTTCTTCTTTCTTGGCTTAAATGTTACCTTATTCAGAACATTCTCTTTGACCTTTTATATTAAATAGCCCATACATCTTCACCACCACTTTTTATCCCTATACCTTATGGTATTTTTCCACATAGTGACACTTAATAGATCATATATTAAATTTTACATAAGCTCTATGAGATCAGAAACTTTTTCTTTTTTATTCACTAATGTATCTTCAGTCCCTAAAGTAGGCATATAATAGACACTAAAACATTCTTTTTTAATGCATGAATGTTGTCCTTGCTTCCTCCCATAATTTCCAAAAGTCTAGTCTCAATACAACAGCCAGAGTGATGCTTCTAAATTTAAATCAGGTTACTAGAGTTCAAACCTTCTAATAACTTCCCCCTGCAGTTAGAATAAAGTCCAAAATCCTTATGATGTGGCGCCAGGCCACTATCTAACATCATTACCTTCTCTTGTCTTCTTGCTCATGACACATCAGCCACACGGGCTTTTTGCTGCTTTTGGAGCACACCCAACACATTCAACACCCACCCAGTGTCTTCGTATTTCCTCTTTCTTAACCGAAAATGCTCTTCCATAATATTTGCTTGGCTTGACTCAGGTCTTTGCCCTAAAGCTCTACCTTGGAGCGGACTTGTCAGTCCCACCCCCTGCCACCACCTGGTCCTCACAACACTGTCAGTATTTAATTTTACTCACAAACTTCTCATTACTAGACACATGTATTTATGTTTAGTATCTGCCTTTCCTACCAAAATATAAGCTCCTTGAGGGCAGCCTTTTTCCAGTATTTAACGATAAACAAAGCAAAGAAGACACTGAACATTTAATCATATAGGTGCCCTCATCACAAAAACATTTGAAAAATTAGTCCAATTGTTTTTGAAATAAAGCCAAATGGTTAAGACTTAGAGAGACTAGCATTTGGTGGAATGATAGCACCTGAAATGTTTGGATTTTTTTCTTTTGGTAAATCTTCCCTCCCAATTAAGAATTATGAAAGCAAATATTTTATTCTACCCCCAAGAAATAAAGCAAAAAGAACCCAGTTCCCAAAGTCCACCTTTTTGAAACTTAGCTGTACCCTTTATATTCACTGAAGGAAATTAATTATTACTCTCTTGTGACAGAAATGAAATTAATAATCTTGCTCATGACTCTACTTAACACAATATAACATATCTTTTAATTGTTCATGGGTTTGAATCCATTCCAGTCTCCTAGACTTTAAAGTCGTGAGAGGGTACGTGCATTCTTTACCCTGAGGTTACCATGTGTAGGGACTTGGCTGCAATAAAATCCCTGGCCTTTATCCTCACCCTCTACTTACTCTACTGCAGGAAGGAGGCATCACTCACCTGATGGGTGAGTTTGGGAGAAGGCACCCAAGGTGCTCCTCCTGCATCTCTCCCTGGTCTTTCTGAAGTGAGGCAGCTGTCTACAGGAAACACATAATCTCTCCCCTCCTTGCCCTAAATTTTAGTCAGGTCCCCAGATGGGGGATGAGTGGCTTTCTAGTAACGTCTGTGACTTTGTTGGTAGATTAAATTCACACATGAAGTAATAACAGGCTTTCTTTGCTACAGGCCAAGCCACATTTCCCCAAATGTGACTTCCAGACACAGCTCTTATGCCTGTTTGTCAAGTGCTTCCAAATACAAGCAGAGAGGGAGTTGTGTTATTCTTTGACCTGCCATGACACCAACAACCGCATAAATGTTCCTTTCAATGTGATAAATAGAATGGCAATTTGATTTAAAATATATTTGCATGTATGCTTGTATCAATGTACCATGACTATAAGATATTTCAGTAATTTCTATTCCTGATTTTTTCTTGCTTAAAGATCAGAAGCATTTAAATAAAATAAGAATAAGAATGAATTTAAAAGATGAACCAAATATAGGATTTGATATCAGAGAGTACAGCCTCTTCAAAGGCTTCCTTTCTTTTCCTTTGATTATTATGGGTTAACAACCTTCATTCAGAAGAGAATAAAGAAAAGCATTGCTCCCATGAAATTTCCACTTCACCTTGCCTAACCTTGAAGTCTCATATCCCTCATATAAAATCAGTGTGATGAATGACACCGAGCCTTGCTGACTCTTACTAGAATTTCAATTAATCATACCTTTTAAATTTTCTCAGTCCTCTCTCCTAAAAATTCTGAGACACCTCAATAATGTTTAAAAGATGAATTTTTCATGGATGTTTTTGCAGTCATCTCAATGAGCCTGTCTACTATTTTCAGAATACAAGTATGTCTGTAATTTGCAGCCTATTGAAAGAAGAACCTATTCAACAGCATTAATTATGAAATAAGTGATATATAACAGGCCTGCAAAAAAAGAAGTGGGCAAAGTGGCCTACAATGGATGACATTGATAGCAGACTAAATTGTCAGCAAAAGTTCTTAGGGCAAACAAAACACCAAATTTCAAACCATAATCTGTAAGAAGTGCAACAGAAAATGAAATACACATATACTGTCTTTTGGGGACTACTCTATATATGTAATTTTTTTAATTAAAATTTATTGGGTGACAATGGTTAGTAAAATTACATAGGCTGCAAGTGTACAATTCTGTATTATATCATCTATGTATCACATTGTATGCTCACCACCCATAGTCAGTTCTCCTTCCATCACCATATATTTGAATGCCTGTACCCTCATCTACCACCCCTTCCCCCCTTATGCTCTGCTAACCACTGAACTATTGTCTGTGTCTATGAGTTTTTGTTTCTTTGTTCGTCTTGTTTCTTTGTTGCTTTCAGTTTTACACCCCAGGTTACCAGTGAAGTCATATGGTTTTTCTGTCTGACTTATTTCACTCACCATAATAATCTCAAGGGCCGGCCAAGTGGTGCGTTGGTTAGGAGTTGGGTTGGGACACCAGCTCTGAGCAGCAGGGTGCTGGTTTGGATCCCACATGAGGGCCAGTGACACTGCACCCTCTACAGCTAAGATGGTGAACAACAGCTTGGAGCTGGGCTGCCGTGAGTCAGTGGTGATGATTTAGTCTGCAGTGGGGCTGGCTGGCAGCAGGTGTGAGCTTTCGTGAGACACCATGAGCCCACCGTCCAATGGCTGACAAGTGACTGCCTCACCCCGGAAGAGCACAATGATAATACCAACATG
Organism: Hipposideros armiger; assembly: GCF_001890085.2. NCBI lineage: Eukaryota > Metazoa > Chordata > Mammalia > Chiroptera > Hipposideridae > Hipposideros > Hipposideros armiger. The sequence goes on from NW_017731587.1 coordinate 829,786, forward strand.
GGCTAGTGAAGCGATGTCCTTTACAACTAGACTGAAGAATAAAAGAAGAGCAACTTGTCTTTTCCCCTTCCCTGATTCCCCAACACTGTCCCCTCCCCTAATTCCCCAATAAAAAAATCTTTAAAAATAAAAATAAATAAATAATAATCTCAAGATCCATTCATGTTGTCACAAATGGCACCATTTCATCTTTTCTTATGGGAGAGTAGTGCTCCATTTTGTATCTATACCACATCTTTTTTATCCAATCATCTATCAAAGGACACATTTGTTATTCCCATGTCTTGGCCACCTTAAATAAAGCTGCAATGAACATTGGAGCATATATATCTCTTTGGATAAATGTTTTCAGGTTTTGGGGGTATATACCCAGGAGAGGGATTACTGGGTCATTTCTATTATTAATTTTGGGGTGAACTTCCACACTGCTTTCCATAGCAGCTGCACCAACCTGCATTCCCACCAACAATGTATGAGGGTTCCTTTTTCTCCACAGCCTCACCAGCACTTGTTATTATCTTGTTGATGATAGCCATTCTAACTGGTGTGAGGTGATATCTCGTTGTGGTTTTTATTTGCATTCTCTGATGATTAGTGATGTTGAGCATCTTTTCATATGTCTGTTGGCCATCTGCATGTCCTCTTTGGAAAACTGTCTATTCAGGCCTCTGTCCATATTTTAATTGAGTTGTTTATTTATTTGTTGTTGAATTGTATGAGTTCCTTATATATTTTGGATATTAGCCCTTAATTGGAGGCATCGTTTGCAAAAATCTTCTCCCATTCAATTGGTTGCCTCTTTATTTTTTTGTCAATAGTTTCTTTTGCTGTGCAGAAGCTTTTTAGTTTGATATAGTCCCATTCATTTATTTTAGCTTTTACTTCCCTTGTCTTTGAGGTCAAATTCATAAAATCTTCTTTGAACCCAAGGTCCCTAAGTTTAACGCCTATGTTTTCTTCTATGCAGTTTATTGTTTCGGGTCTTATGTTAGGTCTTTGATCTGTTTTAACTTAATTTTGGTACATGGTGACAGATAGCAGTCTAGTTTCATTCTTTTAAATGTGGCTTTCCAATTCTCCCAGTACCATTTATTGAAAAAACTTTGTTTTTCATTGTATGTTTTTGGTTCCTTCATCAAAAATTATCTGCCCATATTTATGTGGGTTTATTTCTAGGTTTTCGATTCTATTCCATTGGTCTGTGTCTGTTTTTCTGCCAATACCATGCTGTTTTGATTGTTGTTGCCCTGTAGTACAAGCTAAAATCAAGGGGTGTGATACCTCCAGCATTGTTCTTTTTTTTTTTTTAGGATTGCTTTGGATATTCATAGTCTTTTGTGGTTCCAAACAAATATGATGATTTTTTTGTTCTATTTCTTTAAAAAATGCCATTGGGATTTTGATGGGGATTGCATTAAATCTGTATAATGCTTTGGATAATAAGGCCATTTTAACTGTCAATTCATCCAATCCATGAACACAGAATGTCTTTCCATTTCTTTGTGTTTTCTTCAATTTCTTTTACAAATGTCTTATAGTTTTCACTGTATAGGTCCTTCACATCCTGGGTTAAGTTTACTCATAAGTATTTTATTCTTTGTGTTGCAATTGCAAAAGGAATTGGGTTTTTTTGTTGTTGTTTTTTTATTTTTTCCAAGACTTCATTGCTAGTATACAGGAATGCAATGGATTTTTGTATGTTGATTTTGTAGCCAGCAACTTTACTGTATTCATTTATTGTTTCTAATAGCTTTTTGGTGGAGTCTTTAGGGTTTTTCATATATAGCATTATATCACCTGCAAAAAGTGACAATTTAAGTTCTTCATTCCCAATTCAGATGACTTTTATTTCTTTCTTTTGATTGACTGCTCTAGCTAGGACTTCCAATACTGTGTTGAACAGCAATGGTGATAGGGGACAACCTTGTCTTGTTCTGAACATCAAGTGAAGGGCTTCAGATTTTCACCATTAATTATGATATCACATGTAATTTTTTAATGTATGTTTCTCATGAAAGACAGTAATACAAGTTTAAATTGTGAAATGACTGTTAGTAGTAGGATCCATTAGGAAACTGCCATATAACACAGTGCAAAAATATTATGTATCTTGAGTTTTTTCTCTCCACAAAAATATCCAAATTTTGTATTCAGTTTGATTTCCCCAACCCACCAACCATAAAATACTTTGATTTTCCATAACCTAGCAGGGAATAACTATGCTAAGATTCAATATGTTATCTTAATGACAATTCATTAGAGATTAGAATTCATACCTGTAAGTGATTTGGAAAATAATTAGAGCATTAATAGATAGCGAAATAAGATTAAATTAAATTTTTAATTTAAAAATTCAATAAAGTCAATACTAGTGATATTTAGAAATCACACAGCAAACATTCATATTTAATAACTATATATCAAATGAATAGATGAATCAATGCTTTTTTTTAACATTTTTATTGGGGAATTGGGGGGGTGGAACAGCCCTGGGGAATTGAGGGAAGGGGAACAGACAAGTTGCTGTCGTTTTCTTCTTCAGTCTAGTTGTGGAGGACGTTGCCTCACTGGCCCAAGTTGGCACCATCATTGCGCTCTTCCCAGGCAAGGCAGATCAGTCGCCAGCTTCTGGGCGGCCACTCACGGCAGCTGCTGGCCGCTCACACTGGCTGCTGGCTACACACAGTAGCCCATGGCAACCCACTGCCACAGGGGCTGCAGCCTACACTGTCACCGGCAACTCACGGCAGCCCAGCTCCAGGTTGAGCTGTTGTTCAGCATCTTAGCTGTAGAGGGCAGTGTCACTGGCCCTCATATGTGGGATCCAAACCGGGGCCCTGCTGCTCAGAGCTGGTGTCCCAAGCCAGCTCTTAACCAATGCGCCACTTGGCCGGCCATAGATGAATCAATTCTTGAATGAATAGATGGATGGATGAATAAACAAAGAGCATACAATAAAATAGTGATAAAAACTGAACAATTTTTTCTTACAATATTATATTATTTGTGTACATGCATGTGTATATATAGAGAAAACTAGGTATATGTAACACATATTTTATTGGTAGCTCGAATTATAAAAAATCACTTGGAATGTTTTAGTAAAAATGATATTCACATTATATATACCCATCATATATATTATATATTTATCTACTTTATAAAAACTATCATGGTATAATAACTTTTTGCATGGCCCATAATTTTTATCTAATATTTATAAATAATCTATACAGAAAATACCAGTTTTAATTTTTAAAGTGTTTGTTCAAAATGCTTTGACCAGGACATGGAGAAGATTTTATTCATATTAATCAGTATCTTATAGAAATACAAAAAGTAATAATGTGTCAGTGCTTGTTTTATAGGCACATAACTGGAAGAAATCACATTTTTCACGTCATCAGTAGGCTTGCTATCAAATTGTTTTTCTCTCATGAATATATCTCAAAAGAACACCATAAAAGTTTACAGGATTTCATCCAAATATTTTTCTAATTTAATATTATAGATGGAATTGATACAATGGATTATAAAATACAAAACATTCCCAAATGAGTAAGATTATTCATAATAAAAAAATAACTAAAGGCAAATTATGAAAGCAGCATTTGAATCTCAGAAGATCACATTCAATAGAAATATTCATTACAATAAATATAAAACCTGGCTACAAAGCTTATCCCCAAACATTCATTCTTAAATGTTCACCAATCGCTATTTTAAAATTGTTTCCAGTGGATGATAACGAGGCTACAGATTAATAAGAAAAGTTTTTTATTAAATTTAACTAATGAGACTTTAGGTTGTTATCTCATCATATTGAAATGCTTTATTTAAGTATTTGTATATTTGTGCAAAATATGTACTAAAAAATCATAGCATATGTCAGAGATAGTGTTTAGCTTTCTTGTCAAGGGTAATGCAGTATACAAAAATTCCCTTTACTTAATAACCTATAAATATCCTCTCA
>NW_017731587.1:836793-847866 GCF_001890085.2 Hipposideros armiger
CATCTGTGTTCATCCTAACACTTCAGGAAAATCAGCCCTAAATACAGATATTTCTTTGCCAGTTAATGTTTTCTCTCAATGAGTCACAGTGTTTTGTGGCCAAGAGACCATCCCTGTTACTCCTGACCTTGCCTGTCCCTTTATTCCTCATGTGACATACTTGCCTAACTAGGAGATGATTTCTTACATCCCTCTGCAAAGTTGCTCTTCTCATTGAAAGTCAAATACAGTACTAAATTTCCTCACTATTTCCCTGTATATTCTACTTTCCTCCAAAAATACTCCTCCCCTGCTCACCTGAATGCAAACAATAATTTATTATCCTTCTACTTCTCAACCTATACGGGGCATGGGTTAACAGCAGAGGAGAAAGAGCATTGGGCTGAGAGTCAGGCTTCCTAGTTCTGCCCCTAATTAACAATGAGACACTTGACAAAGCACTCAGTGTTTTGTTTCAGAGGGGCTTTAGCCAGATAAGCACTAACCCCTCTAGCTCTAATATTTTACGATTGTTCAAAATGAAAAGAAAGTGCCTATAGAGTACAAGGGTTACTTACTACTAATATGTAAAAATAACAATAATAAACAGCCTAGAGTCTACATTAGTAAAAAGTAGGGTGTCATTAGTAAAAATATGATCTTCACATTGGAAGTCTGTTTCTGTTTCTCCATTTATCAATCACAACTCTTTATTAACATCTTATCTAAGCCAAAGTATAAATCAATAAAAATATCCTAAGTAGCTCTAAATTGATGGTCCCAACTGGAAATTTTTAACAAGGCAATATACATCCACTGGAAATAAACAACATCATCTGATCTGTCCGTGTATCTATCTACCTTCATCTCCTTCCCTACTCATCTCTATATCCATGTCATTAATAAATGAACATTATGTCTTGATTGTAGTTCTTTTACTACACTACAATAATAAATCCTAGGCAGATTTTTACCCAAATTGGAGTACTGAGACATGAAGTGTAATCTCTTTAGCATATGCAAAATCTTTCTGTGATGCCCATGTCATGCACCCACAAAAGATAGGCAGTCCTTCTGGGCACTTCAGTATGTCAAGGGCAGTTGCAAATGAACTGCCAATACATATAAACCTTTGACACATATTAAGTTAGAGAAAAACAAAATAGTTTCAAATTTGAACATCAAGTCAAAATTATAAGAGCAGACATTTGGAATAGGGAAAAACTTGCTATCAAAATCTTTCTCAAATGGGGAATTCTTGGCGCCTGCTCCAAAGTAAATAGCAACAGAATTTTATGCACTCAAACAGTTAATAATGACTCCTCTAATCAATGGTGAGACAGTTGGTGATCAAATATTTATTAATTGCCTAGAGATGACTTAAAGTTCATATCTAAACACATTCATTCTAGTGTATTTATTCACCAAAAGTTTTTGCTTCTGGAAATAAAATGAGACATTATGTTATTGAGATAGAATAAAACAAGTTGTATAAATGCACTTGTATTTTTATAGAAAACTTTATGAACTCATAAAGTTCATGAACTTATAGAAAACGTTTATCTCATACCAGACACAAATGTGTAAATGAAGATCAATATGAAGTCTCTTTGGCAAGGTAACAGTATAAGACTCTAGAAATGAAAACAATGTAAACATGTCCCTTCAGGATATTTCATCACCTTGACAATATTGGTTGAGGGCTTAAAACCTGTTTAATGGTCTAGGCAAAACCTCAAAGGCACTCAGAAACAGGTCACCTAAGTTAGAGTCATCTCAAACATATTCTCAGTAATGGCATAAAAAGTAATTTTAATGCAAAACAATAACAATCAACATATTAAAACTCTTTAATGAGTTGGAATCAGCTAGAATAAATTAGATAGCAAGTGACCCAAAATCCAAGTGAGTTATGATAGCGAAGGTTAATTTTCACTCAAGCTATGTATTTGCCAAGGACTGTTAAGGCTAAGCTGCATGTGTTCTCTTTCCAGGACCCAGGTCTCTATCTGGAATACTGATAATGTTTGGCAGAGAAAAGTAAAACATGGAAAACCACATACAGACCCTTAAAGCCCTGCCTGAAATCTATACATGTCATTTCCACCCATATATCATTGGCTGAACAAAATCACGTGACCACTTCTGTGTTTAGTAGTGCTGGGACAAAGAAAACCCTCCCACAGTGTAGGGATACCACAGGGGAGGAACACTACAGGAAGAAAAATAGGAATATAGGCACATCCTACTTAATGCACACATGTTGCTCTATTACAATATTGTACTGAGTATTGGATATGTAAACATAAATTTTCCATTGACCAAAGATGCACATTCTATGAAATTGATCATTATAAATCAAAAGGCTTTTTACAGGAAAAAAACATAAACTGGAGAGCTATTCAAGTGTTATGCCTATAGTTAGTGAAAAACATTCCAACCTACCCCAAAACTCCAAATATATTCATTCCATTTTACCATATATTCTTTTATTATTGTTAAATTTTAAATTTACATTTTATAAGTTAAAATGAGGCACTAGGCTGCATTACTTATCTTTTCTATGTTTTGGTTTTCCCATCTATAAAATAAGGATGGTAATATTATCTTCCTCACAGTGTTACTATGAAATTTAAGTGAGATAATATACCCAAATGCAATAGAACACTTCAGGGCACAGGATTAGCCCCATCAGTGAAAATGATGGTTTAATGTTGAAGTTACACATCCTGTTAGAAACAACTTATTAGAAAATGCAAAATATAGTCAAAGTATTATTTGGCATCCTGTATCTAAGAAATAATTACCTACATGATATTTTTCTTCAAAAATATCATTAAAATCAATTTGAAGAGGTTGAGAGATAATCAATGAATTAATAATATAAGACTCCAATATACATATCACTGATGCATTTCCTAACTGGAAGTATAAAGTTTAAAATTGAGGTCAGATAATTTACAGTTTTGGACTAAGAGGATGGTATCATATGATATACCTGATATAAGTTACTTTATACTCATTAAGCATAATCATAGAAATTTTGCCTACAATTGGCCATTCAAGCATTTGTTTCCTCAGTTATTCCTCTCATCCCTACCTTCAACCTCATCTCTCCTTAAATTAATTCCCTTCTGTCTAAAACCATGCGCTCCCCCCACCAAAAAAAAATACCTTCACTCTATACTGCTCACTTTCCAGCTGTCATTCTGTATTTTTCCATTCCACTTTAAGAAACTTATAGCATTTTTTCAACAATTAACTCTATAAAAAATACAATGTGACACATTATGGAAACTGAACTCTGGTTGTCCTATTCCAAAGTGCTAAAGCCTCAGTTTCCTTCACTTCTTTTTTTTTTTTAGATTTTTTTTTAATTGGGGGAATTGGGGGATGGGAACAGCGCTGGGGAATTGGGGGAAGGGGAACAGACAAGTTGTTGCTGTCCTTTTGTTCTTTAGTCTAGTTGTGGAGGACGTTGTTTCACTGGCCCAAGTTGGCACCATCATTGCGCTCTTCCTGGGTGAGGCTGACCAGATTCTGGGCGGCTGCTCAGAGCAGCTGCTAGCCGCTCTCTCTGGCTGCTGGCTACACACGGTAGCCCATGGCAACCCACTGCAGCAGGGAATGCAGCCTACGCTTTCCCGGCGACTCACGGCAGCCCAGCTCCAGGTTGAGCTGTTGTTCAGCATCTTAGCTGTAGAGGGCAGTGTCACTGTTCCTCATATGTGGGATCCGAACTGGGGTCCTCTGGTATCCCAAGCCAGCTCTTAACCAATGTGCCACTCGGCCGGCCCTCCTTTACTTCTTGAAAATGTGTAATACACTTAGCTAAAGTCTCCTTATTGAAATATCCTCTTTCATTCATGTTATCTCAAAGCCTAGGTCAGTTCCCCCAGTATATTCCTTCCTTCTTCTAAATTTCTATGAGTCTCCAGGAAAACTACTGTATTTAATAAAAGAATAAAGATTATGGTTACATTATCAAACATATTCCTAATGGCAATAAGAAATTAGCATTGGAAATGATATTAAATATTTAATTCACCAGAGTGAAAAATCTATAAAGTCCTATTGAAAGATAACATGCAATATTGAATAGAAAATATTGTGTTCTTGGATGAGAAAATATAATAAAAAGTCAACTCTTCCCCAATTTAATATTAGCTTACTGTAATTTCAGTTAAAAACCCAAGGTATATCTGTTCACTTGTTTATTTTTCAAACAAGAAAAATATTTAATTTAACACAGAAAAATAAATTTAGCAAAAATAGCATAGGATATAGGGGGAGCCGAAAATAGAAAAATGAAAGTAGGTAGCTTTGCTGTAGAGTACAACTTCAGTGTACTCTAAAGCCACTGAATAAAAACTTTGGTACTGGCATAGGAAGAGAACTAGAGAAAAAAATATAGCCAGGCCCGCTAATCATTCCCAAAGAGACTAATTCTGGTTTAGTTTTTCTCCGGGGAATTTTGCTTCCTGGATGTGAGATTAGGCAAATTTATATCGTTGAAAGATCATGATGTATGGTAAAGGGCTCGCCATACTTACATCTTGAGTAACCAAACAAAAAGACCTGTTGGGACCAATTATTATCCCGTTAATGATACTAAGGAATGCAAAAAATATAGATCAAACTTCTTTCTTGTACTGCAGAAATTCTTGGAAATGAAATATTCTCAAGTGATGTGTCCGAAGCCCGCTGTACCAAAATAAAACTTCAGAGAGCCAGTTCAGCTCTGTGATTAATTAATTATTGACTGTAACGAAGCCATTTCTTCTGCCTGAGTCTGGACCATCATGCCTACCACACAGAGCGTTGCTAACAATAAAGGAGACAATTTATGGAAAAAACACTGAGCACAATATCTAGCAAATATGAATGTTCAATATGGTGGTTTGCTTTGGGCTTGGTGATTAATGTGCAAAATAATTCTGGTCTTCCAAAATTTTATGTTTCCTATAAACCACTTGGGCTGTGTTCCTTTCAATTTCCTTAGTAAACCAAATCTCAACTCTGATATGTCTGAGTTTTCTTTGGCACATAAAGTTCATTAGTTTTATAGCAAACAGATTTTGGATGACAGTCTTTTAACTGCCAATTTTTTTTTTTTTCTGACTGAGAATATATTCTGCTGAGCAAAAATAATGCCCCAAACTTGTTTATTCAGCAGTATAACTTCAAGAAGTATTAATGGCCTAACTCACTAATGTATAAACCTGTTAGGTTTTGCTTATGGAATTTGCTATCACGGCTTCTAGTTATTACTCTCTCAAGAGTCTGGGCGAAGCATTGTGCTATGTGATCATGATTCATCTTGCTCAGTGTAACAGTGACAAGATAAAAAACATGAACTGGAAAAAGAGGCAGAATGTTCAGTGAAAAGTTTAGCCTTGTTAAGCATGCAACTGGCATGATTTCAGATAAAGAACAGAACAATTCACTGCTTTGCATAAATAATTTAAGAATCAGCCACTGTGATAGCAGCCACAGTGAATGTAAATTTCTCTGTCTATAGATTTATATTTGTAGTTGTCTGGCATCAATAATAGCCTCAGCCACACAGATCTCACTTTCAGGCACCACTTAGGAGATAAAGTTACCAAATCGAATACCTGTTGCTTATTACAAAGAGTAATTTTTAAACATTTGGTCTAAATGGTAATACCACAAAATCATTTGTCATATAAAAAGCTAGGGTGACAGCACACTTAATGGGTCATTGAGGGGTTAATAAACCTAAAATCAGATCTACATGGTCTTTGATAAATCTATGGTTTAGGTGGATATTCTCCCTTGCTTTTATTTTTCTGTTTTTATCTTTTCTTTTCAACAGGAAGATTGAAAATCAGCTCTCTAAAATGTACACGCTTATTGGGATAGAACAAGAAGTCAGTGTACACGAACTCCAGGTGAAACTAGTTTATAAAGTGTAGCTGCACACATCTTTAGCATTGAAGGGAGTGTAATCATTTCCTTAAGTTTACGGAGTTCTTTCTTTACTCCTTTATATGAGTATACATGTCATTTTGATAGAAAATAAAGCTTGAAGGTGATAAATTTCTTGTCACCAACACACACACACACACACACACACACACACACACACACACACACACACATACACACCCCTCTGGCATTCCCCTCCCCAGCCCACCCTCCATCAGAGGAGCCCTTGAGCATTTTGTGCAGTATCACACTATATAGTACATAGAGTACAACCCTATACATTTACAACCAAGAAGGGAAAGCAGGTATCACATATATTAACCAAATTTCTCACTAGTAGATATTGCCTTGAGGAACACAGGATGTTAGGACTTCCTAAATGATGTAATTGCCCCTTTGCTGAGTTCTTTAGGGACAAGCAGGAGTAAAGATCTGTGGCTCTCAAACAGAAAAAGAGGAACAGATATTTATCCTCTCCCTGAGCTCACCTCTTCACTAATCCCATGATTTCTTCTGAGTAGATATCCTGGTAGTTAGATCTTTGGGCCATTCCTTCCCTCTTCTTCCCATATCTCTTATTCTCCTAACGAGTGTCCTAAATTTACCCCTTTCCGATTTTTAAAAAATTATTATGAAATAGTTCAGTCACATGAAAGTACAAGGGAAGCATAATGAATTCTCACATACCCACTACTCAGCATAGGAAAGAAAACATTGCAAATAAAATTGAGGTCACTATGTCTTCTTCCTCAACTCATTCCCCTCCTACGCTGGATGGTGTAACCACTAGCTCACATTTGGTACTTGTCATTGTCATGTAGTTTTAAACAGTTTTATTACATCTGTGTACATCAGTAAACAATAGCTGGTGTTTTTGTATGTTTTTAATCCTAAAATAAATTGTATCATAATATATGTATCCTTTTACACCTCTGTTTCCCATTCAGTATTATTTGGGAGATATATTCATTGATATATTTAGCTCTAGTTAATTTATTCTCAATAATGTGTACATTCTATTTTATGAATATACCACTCTAGATTTATTACTTACCTTTAAGCAGAGATCATTTTCTTTTATGAACATAGATTTTGATCCCTCTCTTTATCCTGGGGTATAATTCCATCCCCTGGATTTTTCATCGACCATAATAGTTCCCTCTTCTCTCTTCTAGTCCACATTTTAGATTTCACAAAAAAGACAGAGACAGGCTGAGAAACTGTATGAAAAGAAATAAAGGAGAAAAATCAATAGTAGTCAATGACAACAATTATTAACAATAATCACAAGATAATAGAAGCTATACTTAGAATAACTTTTTAGGTACTGCACCATTTAATCTCTGCAATACTCTGTAAGGTAGTTACTACTCTATCAAAAGCTAATGCACTTCCTCAAAGTTACATAGAAAGAAAACAAGAGAGAGAACTAAAACTTAGGTTTGTTTGACACCAAAATCCTTGCTCTTAGTATTCTCTGTACAATAGTTTCAGAAGAACAAATGGAGGTTCGGGAGCCATTTTTACTTTCTCAATAATGAAAGAACATGATTAAAGGAAAGGCACACACTAGCCTTTATATTCCCAGATGCCCATTTCAGCCATTGGCTTTGATTCAATTGTGCCATCAGTTCAGTTAGAACAGTCGTCATCTCCAACACTAGGCTCTACCAATTACTTTTTATTTAATTTACCAGATTTGTAGCAGATAAAGTTTAAGTGAAAGTAAAACAAAGAGTAGCAAACATTTTTGTACTTTGTGTTAGGAATCTTTTCATGGTGTTGACAATGAACAGCCTTATCTCAGTCACAAAAATACACATATAAAAAATAAAATAAAATAAAAATAAAAATGTTAACCTCCTTGAATCTCTGTTTTCTCATAAGCAAAACAAGCTTTGGGTAGAATGGTGTCTAGAACTAGGATTCTGGGCTATAAGGAGAAAAGAAATTTTTTTTCCAAGTTTTCTTGAAGACAATCCTGCTACAGAAGGTCGTGAAAAGCTGAAATACTAAAATGTAATGTTTTTCATGCTTTTGATGAGGTGAAACAATTTGGTGGGTAATAATTACATATTTCATTTAAAGAAGTAAAGATATGGGGCTTTGTATCTTGCCTCCTATAAACTTACCTAGAGAGCTAGGTAAGGCTTATCATTTCCAGCTTCCTTGGAGCCTGTGGTACAGAATGCAACCAGAGCTGTAAAATAAATATCATAATAATATGAATGATCAAAGCCCCCATTTTTTATTTTATTTCAAGTCACCACAGTGTTTCATTGGTTGACTTTGCCATTTTCAGAATGAAAAAGATAACATCTATTAAGAAGCTTTACTTTTCTCTATTTACACCCAATTTACTAGACTTCTCATAGAACAAAAGAAGGATCTTTCACATCCCAGCAGAGGCTTCCAGGGATAAACACAGTAGGAGATAGCTTTGTGCTATGTCATCCTCCCCAAAGCCTACAGCATGATATATGGCAGGTCACCTTCTTCCTAGCATTTTACTGTCCCTCGCTGCCACTAAGGAGCTAATAAAGCTTATCGCTGATCCCCTTCAGGCAAGGTGAGGAGGCTAACTAGAAAAGACTGTAAATTAGTGAGTTATCAAAACGTGCTCTGGAAATACAGAACCTCATGCTACCCTTAGAAATACAACTACACACAGCCTAGTGCATGCCTCTGACCCAGACCTATATTATATCACATACACGCGCCCTCCAAGGATGCCACACAATGTTCATATGTACAAATCCCATCAGACTCTCAGATGGAGAAGTCAATGCACTACATCCTGCCCAATTAGACCAGAAAGAATAGTTTGATAATTTATTCTAATACGTGTGAAGCTGTGAATTGCTGGCCATCAAAATCAAACCACGTAATAAAAAACCAGGCCACATGGGTCAATCCTGTTCAATGGCTTGAATAGAATTCAATTAAATTAGCATCTAGCTTCTTGCATTTGCTCCTATATCCCAAAGGAGATACAGTCTGAATAGGTGAAACCTGTAGAGGAGAGGACAGGTAACCGAAAGAACAGATACGTGGTCTGACAATTAAGTGCGCGAACTTGTTGCAATGATGTTAACAACCTTTTGGATATCAGAGGCATTATTCATTATGAATTTGTACCAACTGGACAAATAGTTAACCAAGTTTACTATATGGAAGCGATGAAAGGCTGTGTGAAAATTTAGACGACCTAACTTTTTACCAACAATTCATGGCTCTTGCATCACAACAATGCACCAGCTCACAGGCACTGTCTGTGAGGGAGTTTTTAGCAAGTAAACAATAACTGTATTGGAACACCCTCCCTACTCACCTGATCTTGCCCCCGATGACTTCTTTATTTACCCAATGATAAAGGAAATATTGAAAGGAAGACATTTTTATGACATTCAGGGCATCAAGGGTAACACGACAAAAGGTAATAAGAGCTCTGATGGCCATTCCAGAAAAAAAGTTCCAAAATTGCTTTGAAGGGTGGACTAGGCACTAGTGTTAGTGCATAGCTTCCCAAGGGGAGGGCTTTGAAGGTGATAGTAGTGATATGCAGCAATGAGGTATGTAGCACTTTCTCTAGGATGAGTTTGCGATCTTAATTGTCTGACCTTCGTATGATTTGCTATTAAAGTCTACTTTGTGCATCAGTCAGAGATCTCCAGAAAAAGAGGATCAATAGGATACTTGTATGTAAATATGTAGAGAGAAAGAGAGATTTATTTTAGGGAATTAACTTATGCAGTTATGAAGACTGCAAATCCAAATCTGCAAGGTGGATTCATCAGCCTGGAGATCCAGGTAGGAGCCAATGTTGTAGTCCAAATTCAAAGGATATGTGCTGGCAGAATTTCTTCTTCTTGTTCAGTGGAGGTCAGTCAGTCTTGCTTCTATTAAGACCTTCAACTAAATGGATGATGCCCACCCACATTATGGAGGGAAATTGGCTTTACTTGAAGTCCACTGATTTAGATCTTAATCTTATCACAAAAAACACGTTCACAGAAATATCCAGAATCATGCTTGACCAATATCTAGAGCACTATGGCCCAGCCGAATGAACACATAAAATTAACCATCACACCTAGTAGCTATGTATTTACACATCTGTTTCATCTGTTAGATTTTGGAAGCAAGGAGTATGAGAGTATCTTCACTGCCTTTGAATGTTTTTTTAATAATTTTTTTTTAATTTTCAATTATGGTTGACATATAATATTACATTAGTTTAGGTGTATAACACAGTGATAAAACATTTACATAACCTATGAAGTGATCACCCTGATAAGTCTAGCACCCATCTGACACCATAGTTATTCAATATTATTGACTATATTTCTTATGTATATACATCCCTGTGACTGTTTTATAATTGGCAATTTGCACAACTTAACCTCTTCTCCTTTTTCACCCAACTCCCCTACCCCCCACACAACTGGTAACCATCAAAATATTCTCTGTATCTGTGAGTTTGTTTCAATTTGGTTTATTCATTTACAGGTATTTTGCTTTTTAGATTCCATATATAAGTGAAATCATATGGTATTTGTCTTTCTCCATCTGATTTATTTCACTTAGCATAATACCCTCTAGGTTCATGAATATTGTTGCAGATGGAAATATTTTGTTCCTTTTTATGGCTCAGTAATATTCCATTATATACATATTTCACATCTTTATCTATTCATGTATCAATTGACATTTAGGTTGATTCCTTATCTTGGCGATTGTAAATAATGCTGCATTGAACATAGGGATATATATTTCTTTTCAAATTGGTGTTTTGGGTTTCTTTGAATAAATATCCATAAGTGGGATTGCTGGGTCCTTCTTTGGCTCCTGTTATAGCCTTTGTTTTAAAGACTATTTTGTATGATGTAAGTGTCGCTACCCCAGCTTTTTTCAAATTTCCATTTGCATGAAATATTTTTTTCCATCCCTTAACTTTCAGTCTTTTTCTGTCTTTCAGTATGAAGTGGATCTGTTATAGGCAGTATATCCACCTTATGTTTTTTGACTGGAGCATTTAATCCATTTACATTTAAAGTACATACTGATAGGTACATAGTTATTGTCATTTTATTATTCATATATTTTCTTTCTTCTTTTTCTTTTTCTTTTTCTTCTTCTTCT
>NW_017731587.1:848221-849336 GCF_001890085.2 Hipposideros armiger
CTAGAAGTCATTTTAACATTTCTTATAATATTAATTTGGTGGTGATAAATTTCTTTAGCTTTTTTCTTGTCTGGGAAGCTCTTTATCTGTCCTTTGATTCTAAATGATATCTTTGCTGGGTAGAGTAATCTTGGTTGTAAGTCCTTACTTTTCATCATTTTGAATATTTTCTACCACTTCCTTCTGGCCTGCAAAGTTTCTGTTGAGAAACCAGCTGAGGATCCTATGGAAGCCCCCTTATAGGTAACCAGTGGCCTTTCTCTTTCTGCTCGTAAGATTTTCTCTTTGTCTTTAACTTTTGGCAATTTAATCATGATATATCTTACTGTGGGCCTCTTTGGGTTCATCTTGTTTGGGACTCTCTGTGCTTTCTGGGCATATATGTCTATTTCCTTCACTAGGTTAGGCGAGGTTTCTGTCATTATATCTTCAAATAGGTTTTCAATTCCTTGCCCTCTCTCTTCTCTTTCTGGTACCCTAATGATGAGAATATTGTTACACTTGATGTTGGTCCAGAGGTCCCTTAAATTATTCAGTTTTTTTTAAAAAATTCTTTTTCTTTTTGCTTCTCTGATTGAGTGTATTCTACTTCCTTATCTTTCAAATCACTGATTCAATCCTCTGCTTCATCTAATTCACTGTTGATTCCCACTAATGCATTTGTTATTTCAGTTATTGTATTCTTCACTTCTGACTGGTTCTTTTTTATGTTTTCTGTCTCTATTTTTATGTTTCCTATCTTTTTGTGGAAGTTCTCATTGAGCTTGTTGAGAATCCTTATAACCAGTGTTTGGAACTCTGCATCTGGTAGATTGCTTGTCTCCATTTTGTTTAGTTCTTTTTCTGGAGCTTTGTTCTGTTCTTTCATTTGAGACAAGCTTCTTTGCCTCCTCATTTTGGCCGTCTCCTTGTGTTTGTTTCTATGTATTAGGTAGGACTACTATGTTTCCCAGTCTTGGTAGAATGGACTTATTAAGTAGTTGTCCTATTGGGCCAGTGGTACAGTCTCATTGGTCACCAGAGCCAGGTGCTCCAGGTGTGTCCCTTGTATGGGTTGTGTGTGCCATCCCATTGTACTTGAGCCTTGATTGTATTGGCACATCAATGGCAAGGAA
>NW_017731587.1:850451-851747 GCF_001890085.2 Hipposideros armiger
CAGAGCATATATATTTTGTGTGTCTTCTCATCTTATACTTTTTGTTTAACTTTTATATACACAATGAGATTTCAAACCAACAAATTATGACAACGAAGCGTCATGCCTGACCACTATATCTTTCAAAAATAGTAAAAAAATCTATTAATGTATACTAAATCTTAGGAAAGGAGTTTCTATATTAAAAGCATTCATTTTGTCTAAAAACAGATTTATATCTCCAGTTTTATTGCTTCTTAATAGAATAGATAATAGAAACCAAGTGGGGGAAATGGCATAATCTACTTATGACAGATGCTTAATATATTTTAACAACGTTGGTTGATATATCTTTTTGTGTTATTTTAAATAAATGAAAATACCACTGAATTATTTTCGTGAAAATGCTTTATACCAATGGTTTTAAAAGAGAAAGGGTGTCTTCTGTGGCTAAAAGTAATAATTCAGTTTTATCCAAAAAGAGCTTGAGAGAAAATATCCAATTCTTCAGCTCATGGTTCCTTCCTTTTTATGTGAATGGTGTATATCTGTGTTTCTGGTTTTCCTCTCTAAATACATCAGTCGTGAGCTGCATGACCGATAGTTTAGCCCTAAGATGTGAATTTATTTATGAATCCCAGTATATAGTCTGGCTAAGAAATTCTGTATACCCAGTTCCCCATTAGTGTCTGTACACTACCAGGAAATTTTTTTGGAACTGGTTGATCTCCTTAGCTATGGAATTGGACAAACCAAAAATTGGTGTTAACAATTCACCATGAAATAATTGATGTAAAACCCAAATCCTTCCAAGTCTGGAGATGAGCCTGGTTCAGAAGTATTCATCCTGAATCACTTTCCTTTCCCCTTATACATATATCCTTCTCATGAGACTCACAGAGTATTTGCTAAACTGATAAACAATTCAGTATCAAATGTTGTTTTACAAATATTTATTGCAATATAGAAATAAACACAATACACTTTGCTTCTCAAGTCCTCTTATCAAGTCTTCATTAAATTCATGGGGTATCAGTGAAATAAGGAACGTTTGGTATATGTTGCTATAATTATATCATGCATGTTTTCATCATGTGTTTTATAAATGTGTCATAGAGGAGGAGAGGACCAGATCCCAGGAGTATGAATAATGGCCTATGTGTAAATTAACTATTACAATAAACAAGAGATCAGATATCAGTGTAATGATGGATTGCATGGTAAAACTGTAAAATAATTTTGGAGAGAAGATATCTTTGGGAAGCTTTATCAGCTTTGATGATTCTCATGAGAACCAGAATTTAAATGTTTTCTCTA
>NW_017731587.1:854792-859749 GCF_001890085.2 Hipposideros armiger
TTTATTTAGTAAATTAGTAGATTCTAATATGAGGCCAAGGAACATGTATTTTTACAAACTCATAAACAACCATTACTACCACCACTACCACCACCACCACCACCATTACCAAACCATCACCTGAATCCAAATGCAATGATCCTGATATTGATGGTCTTTCAACTGCATTTGACAACCCTGTGCTATGATACACTAAATCCCCTGGAACAGTGTTAATCAAATTTTACATACACACACTCATCTGGAGATAGTGATTAAAATGCAGACTGTTATCAGTAGGTCTAAGGTGGGCCCTAAAATCCTACATTTCTAACAAGCACAGAGGTGATGCCTATAGGGACAGTCCAAGAATCACATTTTGAATAGTCAGGACTTAGTACAGCACCAGAAATTTTAGGATTAAGATACAAGAAATGTAATTATTTTCCATAAAGAATTTACAGTCTAGTGAAGCAGATGGAGATACAGCCAGATGCTCTATAAACATTAAGCATGTGACAGGGGAAGTCACGAAGGCTTATTAGAAAGACAGTCTTGAGCTGAGATTGAAGGGGAAAAAAATCTCATACAGTTTCATGCTCTTCAAGAGTTTACTACTAATATAAGAGATGAGACAATTACAAAAACAACTAAGCAAGTAATGTAAGGCAAGTATTTCTACAACTAATACATACAAGTCCTGTAGACCTTCAGGGAAATAGAAATTACTTCTGTCTGTCCTGTAAATATTCCATAAACTTACTAATGTTTTTATATCCGTTTACCAAGCTGTCTTCCCCAATGGACAGAGTTCTTGAGGAGAAGAAACTGTCATGTTTATCGTGTCATCAATATCCAGCCCTTTGGCTCATATATAACACACATTTTATAAATGTTTGTTCAACAATCACTGCAGACTTCAAGGAGGAGATAAACGTTCTAAAACATGCTGCTATAAATATTCCAAAAATAAAGGTGATTAAGGGACAATATTCCATGGAGAAATGGTGTGAGCTGCAATTACTACTATGGTTCTCTTACCTCTCATTTTGAGCACTTGTCAACATCACAGAATGAAACCAAACTCTTTATGTGGAGCCTCAGTAACACAAGTATATGGCAACGGCAACAGNCCACTTCTTTATTCTCTCAATCATATGTTCATTTATTCACTTATTCATCAATACTGAGTGCCTTTTCCATATTAAGTACTGAGATTGGTACCAGCATTTCAATAGTGAGTAAGTCCCATGTTTGGTCATGATTAGAATCTAGTGAGAAATATAGTCAAGTAAACCACATTTGACGCAGAAGCAATTGTGGAGATATTGGAGATATTGGAGAATCTGATAATAATTATAGACTCCTTTCCAAAAAACTGCATATTCTAATTATACCAACATTTAGTATACAATTTCAGAGGTTTCCAGGACCCTCAAACATTTATCCACAGACCACTTAAATGTTACCACAGAGTAAGAACATCTGGTTTACAGCCTCACTAATTTGTATCCATGGCGCCCAACTACAGGACAGGAGCACAAAAAAGTTTTCAGTGACATGTGAACATTTTCTGTAGGTACAATTTTCTATGGATAAAAAAACTTTGCTATAGTCCAGCAGCCTGTGGTGCAAAGAAAGTTCTAGAGACTCACTATAATTAGCTTAAAATTCAGCAATGCATGCCTTGTTGTGTTTACAAAATCATCTGTTTATAAAGAGCTGGTCCAACAAGCATAAAGATTATTTTTATTTACCTTGCTCCCAAATCAGGTCATGTACTCAAAGGATTAATTATAAGGTAAGAAGAAAAGACAGTCAAATAGAATTGGCTACTATAAAGTATTGGCTTGTAGTAGACAGGAATACTTTAACAGTATTTCTGGATTCATTTAAGGCTAAACCCAGAACTTTTTTTGCAACTTATATCTCCATGTTTAAACATATTTGAGGTTGCCAGTGTAGAGGCTGTTAATTTAAAAAAAATAACTGAAGAACACTAAAATAACTTCTCAATTGTTAATTCAAACCACCCACAAATTTAGTTAAAAAAAAAGAGGGGAATTTTGCCTTTTTTTGCAAGAATTAATAAAAATATCCAATTGAAAGGCACTTAGGTGTAGACTTAGTCACTCTTGAAAATTAAGCTGAGGTTTCAATCTAAAGTACCAAAGAATAACAAGCAAATGTTTCTTTTGGAAGGAATCTGATTAACTAAATAAAGTAGATTTGTTTTATAGAATGAGAAAGAGGCTCAAGTTCATAGAAGAGGAACCCGGATCTATAGCAGGAGAGACATGGTCCTGTAGGCAAAGTTATCCAGCCCTACGAATATTACTATTTATACTAAACAAACACTTTTGTTTCTAATTTTATTCAAATTCAATTCTGCAGACATAGACTTAGTAAAAGGAAAAATAAACCAAAGCACTCGTCATTTATTGAACACACTATTCATTCATCCATTTATCATTCATTTATTCATCAATCCAATCAGTCAATTTAACAAATATTTACTGAGTAACTTCCACATGGTGTGTTCAAGGACTGGAAAGGAGATCTGTCGGGGGCAGTGAATTAGGGAGCTGGTGCTGAGACCTAAGTCAGAGATACAGGCAGGAACCCATTCAAAGGCCTCGTTAGTATAGAGCAGAGTTCAGATTTTTTGTAAATGCAGGATTAACCTATACAAATATTTTCAATAAGGAAGCAATACAAACTGACATCTTTTAAATCAATCGGCTCTTTTAAATTTGAACCTTTTGCTCTGGTAAAATTGCTTTACAAGCTCTACCAAAACATACCTTGGATTTTCCTTTATCTATGCTCACACCTTCTTTCCCTTTTTGGAAATTTTGACTTTTATGATAACCATTTAATTACATGAAAGCTTGAGTATGTAAACTACACAAGTTGAAATTAATTTAGAAAAAATGTATTTGGAGGCACACTGAAGCCTGAAGATTTTCACATCAATCCATGACTAGATGACTGTGAAAACACTGAGTCCATTTTACATGGCTGATTCTGAATTGTGGCTACCCCTTCAAACTGGCTACAACACCATGCTCTTTTACTATCTATATGTTACCTCATTCAAACCTAACTCAGGGTCACAGTATTATTTTCTTTGCTCTGCTACTTCTTCATATTTCTTATTACTAAAGTCAGCAAATGGTTCATATGACCAAATTTATCAAAGAACGTCTGTATGCTAAACACTATGAAGGATGTTGCAGGGAATACAAAGAAAAGTCTTAGGGAAGAAACAGAAGAAGGAAAGAAGAAAATCACAAAATATAATTTGGGCAAAGGAGGAAATATGAAGACGCTTTAGGCTGTTCATATTTATCACTATTATTTATTTATTTTTATAATTATAAATAATAATCAATGTGTGGCTACTATTGCCAGCAGCTCTATAAGGCAGACATGCATTTGTTGAATAACAAGTATGTATCAACAGTTATTAGCAGCTAACATCACCACATGATTACTAGGCATGAGGCAATGGGCTAAGCACTGTGCATACCGTATTTNCTTATAACCAGTGTTTGGAACTCTGCATCTGGTAGATTGCTTGTCTCCATTTTGTTTAGTTCTTTTTCTGGAGCTTTGTTCTGTTCTTTCATTTGAGACAAGCTTCTTTGCCTCCTCATTTTGGCCGTCTCCTTGTGTTTGTTTCTATGTATTAGGTAGGACTACTATGTTTCCCAGTCTTGGTAGAATGGACTTATTAAGTAGTTGTCCTATTGGGCCAGTGGTACAGTCTCATTGGTCACCAGAGCCAGGTGCTCCAGGTGTGTCCCTTGTATGGGTTGTGTGTGCCATCCCATTGTACTTGAGCCTTGATTGTATTGGCACATCAATGGCAAGGAATTATTAAGGCCTAGCCTAGTACTTAGTTCCCAATGAGTGCTAAATAATTATTTATTAAATTAAATACTTTGGGCCTTAACTCCGTACTCGTTAGGCTACTACACAGCATAACCTTAAGACTCTTCCTTGTGAAGTTACCTAGAGAAAGGTATCCATCTGGGATGACTGAAGTGTGCCTCCTCCTCCTCAAAATTCATGTGTCAAAACACTAACACTTAATGTGACTGTATTTAGAAATAGGACCTCTAAAGAGGTAATGAAGGTTAAATGCAGCCATGAAGGTCAGGTCCTAATCTAATATGACTGGTATCCTTGTGAGAACATGATGAGACATCAAGGAAGCACCTATAGGGGCCAGCCAAGTGGCTCAGTTGGTGAAGAGCTCCAGTTCTGAGCAACAGGGTTGCCGGTTCAATCCCCACATTGGCCAGTGAGCTGCGCCCAAGGTGAGCTGCCGCTGAGCTGCCAACAGGTGGCAGAATGGCTCAGCTGGTGAGAGCACGTGCTCCTAACAACAAGGTTGCCAGTTCAACTCCCACATGGGATGGTGGGCTACGTCTACCTGCAACTAAGATTGAACACGGCACCTTGAGCTGAGTGGCCGCGAGCTGCCCACAGGCAGCCGGATGGCGACTGGACTTGGAGCTGAGCTAGCTGCACCCTCCACAACTAAGACTGAAGAACAACAACTTGGCTGTTCCCCTTCCCCAATTTCCCAATAAAAAAAATTAAAAATTTAAAAATGTTAAAAAGGATGCACCTACATAAAAAAGGGGTCACATAAGGACATAGTGAGAACAGCAGCCATCTGCAAGCCAAGGTGCAGGCCTCAGCAGAAACCAACCCTTCTGGCACCTTAATCTTGGAATTCCAGCATCCAAAACTGTGGGAAAATAAATTCCTGTTGTTTAAGCCACCCAGTTTATGTTACTTTGTTATGGGAGACTGAGAAGACTAATATACCCTCTAACAAACACTGTACCCCAATTCATTTTTTAAAAAGCAATGAGAAAACCTAGCTCTGGGGCAGGATATGTGCCTGTAAAAGTTATGGCAAAAGAAGCACAGTTGGTTTCAAGTGAATGGAGCTGGTATGATG
>NW_017731587.1:864344-887125 GCF_001890085.2 Hipposideros armiger
ACCAAACTATTTAATGAAAGACTCGGGAAGGTGATCGTGCCTTTAGTTTATTTATAGTTCTTGTCACTGACAAAAACCAAACCGTATAAGAGCATTGTTATGCAGATTGTCCCACTCTTAAGATGGCCAGCTCTATGAGACTCAAAAGCATTTGTGAAGAAAATTAATTTATCCAGAAAATCTCAGTAAGGCTCAATCCCGTAATACTATTTATTTGGTGATCAAGAAATACATGAGGCATGGTCAGGCCTGTCTGTAAACAGCTTTGGAAAGCAGGCATATTAGCAACAAGTGATATGGTAAATTCTGCTCTAAGGGGATGACCCAAGGATTATCTTCTTAGCCCACATGCAACTTCTCTGAAATACTCTACTACCAGAAATCCCGAAACCTCCCTGTACTGTGTGACCTTACCTTCTTGGCTTTGATTATTTGTAACAAAGGCAGAGATCAGATTCAGAGGAGGCTTCCTATTGGCTGGAAGCGGAGGAGGACGTGCTCATGAGAACAGAAACAAAGTGACATAAACACAGAAAGTTGGTAGCTGAGTGATATTATTAGTGAAATGGTAGAATGAAACAGCACATTCGTAACTGCTGCTTCCCCAGAGCTGTTGCTCCTGTTCCCAGAGTTATGCTGGTTTCTTCCTTTCCTGGGAGCCCATGGTGGTTAAGCACAAGGATTCTTGAGACTGACTGCCTGGGTGTGAATCTCAGTTTTTTTTACTTATTAGCTGTGTGACCATGAGCAAGTCGCTTAACTTCTCAGTGCTAAGCTTTGCCTCTGATATCTTTTTTTTTTTTCTGTTCTGATTGGGGGTTTAATTTTTTTTTTTCTGTTACAGTTGACATTCAATATTATTTTATATTAGTTTCAGGTGTACAGTATAGTGGTTAGACATTCATGTAATGTATGCAATGAACCGCCCGATTAATCTAGCACCCACCATTCATTTAATTTACGCAGTGAACCGCCCGATTAACCTAGTACCCACCTAGCAATATACATCGTTGTTGAAACATTATTGACAATATTCTCTATGCTGTAGTTTAGAGTTTCTGGGAGGGTTCAGTTGTGTGGTATCAAATTTCTAAGATGGTATCAAATGATCCTCACCCCTGTATTCACATCCATGTGTAATCCCTTCCCCTTACATGTGAGCTGAACCTAGTGACTTGCTTCTAACCAATGGAGCATCACAAGGATAATGGGGTGGCACATCCATGACCAGGTTACAAAAGATTGTAAATTCTCTCTTGCTCACAATCTCTCTCACTTGTTGGCTTTGATGAAGAAAGCTGCCATGCTTGGGCAGCCTGCATGGCAAGGAACTGAGGCATTCAGTCCTACAGCCCACACGAATCTGAGAGTTTAGAACTGAGCTCAGAGGTGAATCCTTCCCCATCCAAGCTTTTAGATAAAAACGTACAACCCTGGGCTGACATCTTAATTGCAGCCATTTGAGAGATCGTGAACTAGACAACCCAGCTGAGCCATGCCCAGGTTTCTGTCTCACAGAAATTGTAATACAGTAAATATGTATTGTTTTAAGCCACAAAGTTTTGGGCTAACTTGTTACACAGTAAGAGAGAACTAATACAATTGGTTAAAGTATCTGAGTCACATTTTATCTTGTCTTTCCCTGTGAATCTCTATTTAATCTAATGTGACTAAATTTCTGTTTCTCAAAAACAGAAGAGCCATGGTTGAGTCTGGAGGCGGTATAATAATAATAGAATTCTTTCTGCCTGAGCACAAAAGTAGGGAAGTTTTTCACAAAGATGAGGACTCCTGCTTTGGGATTTATAAGTGAGTTGAATTTTACCAGCCTGAGCAAGAAAGACAGGCAGTACCAGCAGAAGAAACACAATAATGCAAGGCATAAAAGTAGTAAGTGTTTCAACATTTTCTTCCTCAAATTATTATTCAGGAGATGACATACGGCCCACAATGGCAAGAATGAGAGGGAGGCAGCAGGAGAATACAATAAAAGGATCAGTTAGAAATAAGTTTTGAACAGCCTTGAAACAGGCTAAGGAATTTGAATATATATTTTTAATGGTAATGAGAAAATGGACTAAAGATTTGGTAATAAGAATGGAAAGCAGGGCAGGCCAAGTGGTGCATTGGTTAAGAGTTGGCTTGGGATGCCAGCTCTGAGCAGCAGGGCCCCGGTTCGGATCCCACATGAAGGCCAGTGACGCCGTGTCTTCTACAGCTGAGATGGTGAACCACAGCTCCACCTGGAGCTGGGTTGCCGTGAGTCACTGGTGTTGGCATAGGCTGCAGCCCCTGCTGCAGTGGGCTGCCGTGAGCTACCATGAGCATCTGTCCAATGGCCGGCGAGCAACTGCCTCACCTGGGAAGAGTGCAATGATAATACCAATTTGGGCCAGTGAAGCGACGTCCTCCACAACTAGACTAAAGAACAAAAGGACAGCAACTTGTCTGTTCCCCTTCCCCGATTCTCCAATAAAATCTTTAAAAAAAAAAAAAAAAGAATGGAAAGAAAGGTAGAGATCAGGAAAAGACATTTCTAAGGTAGAATCAGAAGGGCTAATTGTTGATTTGATATATAGAGTTAGCAATGAGGAACCGATGATAACTATCAGCCTCTAGTCTGGCTCCTGGATGTACAGAACAAAATCAGTTTTAAAAGTAAGGTGGGACACTCTAAGTTTGCGCTATCAATCTACGTGAGGATGGCTAGGAAGCAGAGAGATAAAAATTTTGTAGCAATCGGCATATGAGAAAGTAAGTGAAGACATTCAAGTGAGTGAAATTACAAAGTGAGAGGATAAAGAATGACATGGAAACCTGGAAGATACCAACAATTAAGATAGATTAAAAACAATCACCTGAGGATGCTGAGAAGAAACTAATATGAAATGGGAGTAGCTGTTTTCTGAAAGAGGTTATCAGTGTAAGTGCTGTACATATCGAAGAGGATAAATTTTTAGAAAACATCATTATATGTTGTTACCAGGGCAGTTCTGTTGACCACTGAGAGCAATTTCACCAACAGGGTAAATTCAGACTTCTGAACATTGAGGAATGACTAAGCGACTGAGGTGGGCAGCAATGAGAATTAATTTAATCTTTTTTAAGAGGTGGTGGTAAATAGAAAGAAAGCAAACTTGTAAACAAATGTAAGGCAAGGATATTTTTCTTAGTTTATTTTGTGTAATTTTCTGTTATGAAGGAAAGTCAATTACGGTCAAAACCTGAAGAGAAGGAAACAATATGGAGAGAATGGAAGATTTTAGAGAGTTTGTCACCGATGGAGCAGAGCCACAGAAGAGATGGGGGTGGATTAAAAGATCATTTTCTTAGACAGAAATAACAGAAGTAAAAATTGGTAATGGTACAGTTTGGTGGGGTGGATACAGGAGAAAATTTGAACAAGCCCATTTTATTTGATCAAGACCGAAAGATCGTTTTTTGTTTTTTTAAATTGGGGAATTGGAGGAGGGGAACAGAAAAGTTACTGTCCCTTTGCTCTTCAATTAGTTGTGGAGGACATCGCTCCACTGGCCCATGTTGTCACTGTGATCATTGCGCCTCTGGATGGCGGCGGCTCTTGGCAGCTCACACCAGCTCCCGGCCACTCACGCTGGCAGCTGGCCACTCACGGTAGCTTATGGCAGCCCACTGCAGCAGGGGCTGCAGCCTATGCATTCGCCGGCGGCCCATGGCAGCCCAGCTCTAGGTTGAGCTGTTGATCAACATCTTAGCTATAGAGGGCAGTGTCACTGGCCCTCATGTGGGATCCGAACCGGGGCCTGGTGTTCAGAGCTGGCATCCCAAGCCAGTTCCTAACCAACGCCACTCAGCCGGCCCCAAAAGATCATTTTTGACATTGAAGGCTCAGCGATGGCTTGGAGAGCTTAAGGAATCGGTAATGGTTCTGTCAGAAACAGAAAAAGGAACTGAATGGGGATAAAGTTGTCAAGCAAAAGTGTTTATAAAATGGCAAAGAAAGAAAAAAAAAAGGTGAGTAGAAGCAGATTATTTTACTAGGGTTAGAAGAGAAAGCTTATTAGACTTACGGTCGAAATTAGATAGATCCAAAGGGCAGATAATGCTGAAATACGAGAATGTCAAAGAATTTTAAAAGCCATGTTTTCTTATTTCCCAAACACCCTCAATTGCACGGCATATCCTAAATTAAATGACAACTTTAAGGGATAGAAGAAATTTTAGTTGTGTCTGGCAAAATTATTTTGTAATCAAAGGCCCTCCCAGGCTCTAGAAATATTAAAATATATTTGAGAAAATGCATTCATCTATTTAGGGAGACAGGTGTTCCGTTTGAATCTCTACATTCTCAGCAAATCCACAACATTCACAGCAGGATCTTTGTAAATTTATTTTGATACATAAGTCCTTGCTGACCTATTTTTTCATTGCAATGAGATAAGATCTTGATGGTAACTAAAAATACATAGAATGGAAAAGAAAAAATTGTCATTTCTCCTAATTTAGAATGACAAACAAATGTTTCTAAGAAAGGTTTATTTTGAACTCCAGTAACCTGAAATGTATGACCAGGTATATTATTAAAAGAAAGTAGATTTTTCACAATGCATAGGGAAAGGCTTAATTAAGCAACAGTCTAAATGTACTTGCAAGGAAAACATTTTATCTGAGTGGGCAAAAACTATTTTAAAGTACATAGAAGCAATAATGAATATGAAAACACACTATGTTCTAATTACAAATCCATGGCTTATATTCTTAAGACCATTCCTAGGGGGTCACTACTAAGCAATAACTTTGGTGTCCTAAAGTGAGTTATTACAACAAAGACTTTTGTAACAGAAAAAAATTTTTTCCTTAGTTTTCTATGACTGAGGTTCTTACCCGGATTATTAATAAGAAGGTAAGTTCTGCCTGACAGCTCAGTGCTCTGAACCACCCCCAGACCGCCCCCACCCCAGCTCTCTATTCTATCATCCTACCCAAATATCATCCTACCGCAATAACTATGGTATAGTCTTGTGAGCTTTCACCGAGACTCTGTCTCAGCCTTATCTTTCTGAAATGATGCCTCATTTGGACACTCTGTCTCAAATTTCATTTTCAGATGTGCCCCTTCAAAACTATCTTTTAGATCCCATTGACTGTCACAGTCTGGGGTCCTCAAATCCATCTGTGGATCTGTCCTGCCTTCCAGGCCTCTGGGGATCACTTTGACTCCAGGATCCATGAGGATAAACACAGTGACTGATGTGTAAGAGGAACTCAATTCTTAATTAACAAATAAATCTAGTCCAAGCCTACCAATTAGGGTATCTGCCTTTCTAGGGAGGAAACTCAGGTATGCTCCCCCTTTTCTAGCCTACCTTGCCCCCTGGTACATACACATCAATGTGCCTTCTGTATCTATAAAGATCACACTGAAATTAGATTAGCACTATTCTGGCCCCTTTAGCTTCCAATGACTCCAGAACAGAACTACGGGTGTTGATGTTTGATGTTGTATAGCAAAAATGGCTGAATGCCATTTCCAAAGAACGAGGATATAAGAATCCCTGAAATATCAGAGCAGTTAGTCCTCCTGCTTGTATGGCCCAAAAGATAACTTCGTGGGATGTAAACCCTGTCGTCTGCTTTTAGCTATTTGTGTCCTGAATCACCAATTGAAGCCACAATGGAAATCTTTGAAGCTGCTCCAACAAAAGTTTCCTGAAATTTTTCAAACAACTCAGTTTAATTTAAGGCAGAATGTTGGCATCTTCAATGGACTTTAAATAAAAGAGAAGGAGGTCATGAAATTCAGTGCTCAGAAACTGATGAGTGCTGTGCTTCAAAGAAAATACATCCCTTCCGGTGAGGCTGACAAGAAGCACTGTGACAGGAGCCTGTACCTGCAAATGTGGTTAGTGAAACGGAGTTCAACTGTATCTGTTCCCCAAAGAATGTCATCTCCATCTGGAGCCTAGAAACGCGAGCGCTTCATGTAGAATATCTTTCTAAAGAGCATAACAATCAGGGTAAATGTCATCTTCATTAATCATCCTCTCATATAATAGAGTCAACTGTAAAAATTGTATTAAGTCTAATTTCCTGTGGAGATGAGGGGAAATGTGGAGC
This sequence comes from Hipposideros armiger, assembly GCF_001890085.2. Lineage (NCBI taxonomy): Eukaryota > Metazoa > Chordata > Mammalia > Chiroptera > Hipposideridae > Hipposideros > Hipposideros armiger. Next base: position 870,441 of record NW_017731587.1, read on the forward strand.
TTAAGCAACTATCAGACCTAAATGGTAACTGAAGCGGGGCGCTTTCCTCATGTGCCTCAGACTACTATGGCTCCTGCAGTTTTCTCTTTTCCCCATCCCCCTCTGCCTCACCTCCTTGTAACCACACTATATGGAAGAAAAAAAAGCCAGGAGAAAACTGACAATAGTCCTTAAATGAAAAGTCCATTTTAGAGAGAAAAGAGCAGTCTAAATATTCTCTATTTCATCAAACAGGACTTTTTTTCAATCTAACAGAAATACTATAAATATCAGTTTGAAAACAATCTCTGACAAGTGATAACTTATATATTCTCCTCTGATTTTCACGAAAAGAAAATATTCTGGTGCAAAAGTTAGAACTTACAAATGGCTCTTCACTGTTGACAGTGTTTTCATGGACAAAAATAGAAGTTGTGTTCAAGCTATTCCACAGTCATCTTTAAATTACATCAGGACAGTTATCCATACATTACTGGCTTTTTAAGTGAAATGACCAGTTACCAGTCATTTACTTAATTTAAGATCAATTAAATATTTAGCATGGGACAGAATAGATAGAAAAATGAATAAAACAAAGGTGTGATTTACTGCCAGAAGGAACACACAAGAACACACACACACACACACACCCAAGAACAACACCAACAACGAAAATTCTTATTATAGTGCAATCAATAAAAACCTGTACCAGATTCAATAAAATGAGTATATACATAAAAGTATACTTTTACTTTGCAAACTTTTTCTGCAAAAGGCCAGGTAGTAAATATTACAGGTTTTGTGGGCAATATGTGCTTTCTCAACTAGTCAATTCTGCACGATAGTGTGAAAGCAGCTATAGACATAGGCTTCCAAATGAATGGTGTGAATTTGTTCTAAAAATCTTCATTCACAAAAATAGATAGCCAGCCGCAGTTAGCCTGGAGACCATGGTATACCTATCCTTGGTTTATACCAGTGCATGCAAATTGTCAGGAAGTAGTATGCACTTGCTAATATTTGAATGAATAAATCGATACAATGTGGAAAGGACTTCTGAACGCATACATACAAATACATCTTTCTCAACAATAAGAAATTATTTCATTTGGTATAACTAAATAATAGAATCTGACTTTTAGAACTAGCACTGACCTTAGAAATATCCAAATATCAACTCATCAGTTTCATGGATGAAGAAACAGAAGCCAAGAGCACTGAAATGACTAATAGTATGTTACATACCCCCTTTTTTTTTTTAAAGGAAGAACACATTCCAAAATCCTAAACAATTTTTTTTTAAATGCCAAAATAAGACCTCCCTAGATGTAGTAATAATGAACAAGAGAAACATCGTCATGGGATTTTACTGTTTGTAATAAAGCAACAATTTAATGGTTCTGTTATATTTTTATTGCTCTACCACAATTTGCCATAAACTACATTACTTAGAGAAATGACTTTTTCTAACAAAAATAAGCTTGAGTTTCCATCTGTTATCATTGTGAGCAAAATTGTCAAGCACTGCAGACAAGCAAACAGGCTCAATTTTATCCAAGTGAGGTAGGATCTACTAACGTTTATCACCATTTTCCCATTGCATGATTTCTTTGGTTATCGGACATATAAATCATTTTATCTACCATGTTTGACCCACTATTTCTCTAAAGGGGGCTGCATATGGAAAGATTATACAGGTATATCTAACCATATCAACAGAAAGTGTTTACAGTTCTATTAAATAGCTATCAAGGAAAGTAAAATACCTCAGTATAGATGAAATATTGGGAGAATTTTAAGGATAAATGCACACAAAAACAATGCTATCTTGTCACTGCGTTGGTGTTATATGGTATTTTAGGAGAAAACAGAGGAGGAGCTAAGGGATGGTTACTAGGAGTGGAATGTTGGCTCTTCTCCCAACTATCTTCTTAAAACATCCCATGTTTGAATGTTCATAGGTCATGAAAAGGTAGGCAGACCAATAAATTATCTAAAAGAAAGTAAGTACAATAAATAAACAACAAAAATAATAAAGTTGAGGTCAAGAATACATGAAAACTTACTAAATATGTTTATCTGAGAGGTAATTCTAATGATAAAGCATCATGATTTAGTAGAAAGAATAGTGATTTGCAATAAAGGTGAACAACCTTGAGTCTAACACTTATTCTTCCTGTTCAACTTTCTAGTTCCTGATATGCTGGGTTGGGCTAGATGTTCTGTAGGTTCCCTACAGGTCTGTAATTTTAAATGTTTCCTTAAACACTTCACATTTTCTAAATCATTGTCCAACTAAATTAAATATTATCAAACTTCATAGTAGGATGATATCATGGAAAAATGATACATGAAGCCATTGACCATATCACATTTATTTTTCATGATAAAAATAACTTGTAACCAGAATAAAATTCAACAGGAACCTTTATATATCACAAACTGAATAACAACTCAAAATAACATTTAAAAAGCTTTGAATTAATCATGTTTGGAGAACTTCCTTAGCCAATGAATAATGCTTTTTTTTGGTAAGGTAACAATTTTTCTGAAAATGCTGCCAGACAACAAGGACTACATGATAATAACATGAAATCCTGTTAGTTCTCTCAGGTATCACATTGTCATTGTAGATTACAATTCTGTATTCCCGACAGTATATCTCTGAAAACTTTTAATTGATTGAGTTAGGTTGAGTTTTCTTTCTCTATAGAAAAGTTATGCCTATCTACACTTGGGTTGACAGCTCTGAAAACCAATGTCTATCTTCCAAAACGTTTAACTCAAGCAGATTTCTAATCCCCATGAATAATGATAAAATTCAAAACTGTTAACTGAGTGATTCTCCTACCTCTTATAAATTACTATTTCTAGGGGTCCCTTCACAATTTTACTTAATCAAGGGCAGAGTTTTTATTCCTTTTTTGTTGGTGGTGGTGGTGGTGGAAGTGGTGGTGTTCTTTTGCTTGTTCAACAAGTATATACTGAACATAAACTATGTGCCAAGTACATATGGTTTTTAATGTCTACCACAAAATTCAGAAAACTACTTGGGGACAAAAATACTTCTGGTTCAACTACAGCAAGACATTTAGTCAATTAATGTTGTGTTTTCTTTTTTTTTTATTTGTTTTCTTTTCATGTGATTAATGGTTTTTCTTCTTTTCCCATTAGCTATACCATTACTTAATGCTGACTTCAGCTTAATTATATCTTCAAAACATAAATGGAAAACTATACCTCCAAGAAGTGGTGAAGCTAAATGCCTGATAGTGCTGATGACTCCCAGGTCCCAGATGTGTGATCCTTTGCTCTCCCTGTTTCTGGACTTTGAGTCAAGCCTCTTAGTCCCCTAACCCAAAATCCGTGGATCTCAGTGCTAGAATCCACCATTCTGGAATCCCCTAAGGCTTCAGAGATAAGAGTTCCACAGAGAGGTAGATGTTATAAAGAAACAGAGATGTTGGTAATAAAAGCTAATCTTAAGTGCCTCTTTGCCAGGCACTCTGCTGGGCTCTACATACAGTATTTCATGTAATCTGACAGCTGCCCTGTGGAGAAGGTATAATCTTCTCCACATACCTTTTTGTAAATGGGAAAGCTGAGGTTCAGACGGAGCTCCGAACTAGCTAGGTTTAATACAATTTAGTTTGACACGGATTCCTATCCTCTTTCAGAGTATTCCAGAAGCATAGACTATGAGAGAGGGGAAAAAGCATATCCAAATAAATGCACCTATATGCTCCTCCCCCAAACTATGTCTAATGAGTGCAGTAACCAAGTCACTTTTGCTGTACACAGCACCTGGCTGGGGACACTGTAGCCATTTCCTAGATGCTGTTAAATAAACGATAGTTTGTAGGTATATACTTCTTTGCAATGTTTATGTAATTTTTTTATGTTTGTCATCAATAAAAATCAACTGAAATGAAGATAAAAGTATTTATGTGTATGCACGGCTATACGTTGATCACACTAAAAGGTGCTGAACATTATGAAGATAGATAAGAAAATATGAGCTTGAATCTTTTAAAATGAATATTAATTGACCTTGGTTTCCAAATTGACAGAGAAGGATTATACATAAATATACAAACAGCAAAAAGAACAAAGAGTTACTGTTAAATATCTCAAAAGATTTTGTTCTTGGTTAATTTCACCAAAATCATGTAACCCTTTGGATTTAGCATTTCAATGATCTTTCTCCTTTAGAAAGGAACACATTAGAAAAAGGATGCTTATGATTCTCATTCTCCTCAAAAATGAATTCCCTTACTATGTTGTCATGGGACAAAGACTCTATTAAAAAATAGGAATTTCCACCTACTGAAGTTGACAATGATTATCATTTTCCACTGAAACTCCAAATTTTATTTCTAGTGCTAAAGAGAACATGTTCACAGGTCCAACCTTTCTAATTAATGTATGCAGTAATATCAGTCTCTAAGCATAAATAGGAACTGAACAATGGTAACAGGGAGTTAGTCTCCCAAACCTAAATAAAATACCACAAAGTTAAATTATATGTATGATCTCACCACCAAAAAAGAATGGGCTTAGGAGAAAGTCATGTGACAAATAGACATAAGTAAGGGAAAGAAAAGGATTCCTCTACACAAATACTCAGCTAGGCAGGAATGTTGGAGAATCAGAAGATTCCTGACCCTCTGTGAAAATGACAGGCTATGGCCTCCTTCCTTATCTTCATCACAGAAACTTTGTTATGGATTATGTGCAATGTATTAACAAAGAACAAAAATGAATAACCATGGGCTTTGAAGATAATTAAATCTGGTCAATCCAGGCTCCAGCATTTAATACAATTTCACCTGAGGAAAGTCATTTCTCCAAAATTTGATTTCTTCATCTCTAGATTGGAGATAGTAGTAGCTGACAAGTCAGAAGGATTTGAAATAATGACCTTTGAGGTCAAGCATTGGCCTCAAAGCTTTAGAACCATAGCGTAGATGCTTCTAAATTGACCAAAGCTGCTGCTGTTCTTGTTGGTATTAGTAGTAATAATAATGGTAGCAGTAATAGTCCTTAGTAGTGGTAGCATTAGCAGTAAACTACTTAGCTGGTAATATTATAATACACACTTCCTTGACCACATAAAGAGAGAATTTAGTGGAACTAAACTAGCCATGTTTTCCTCTTCTTCCTCATTCCTGTATATAAAAATTATTGTGTCAGACTTGAGTTCTTTCTTCTTAGATTATAACCAGGTTCCCCCAACCCAACTTAAAAACTAATGACTTAATCAACATAGTCAGAGATCACTTCTAGTTACTCTGTCCCAGGTAATGCGATGTTCATGCCAGTTCTTCCATTAGCGATGGATGGGCGGCTCCATGTTCAAACCCAGCTGGAGCCACATTCCCCAATGAGTCACTCTTAAGTGGATAGAAGATGTTATGAAAAAAATTTCAAATTCAATTTTAATCCATAGCTTTTCTTAGACCAAACCTTAATATTTGAATTTACAGAAAACTGTGGCAATAAATAAAATTGGGCATTGATGACCGCTATTAAGTCTGCCCAGTCACTATAATAGCAGCTAAAGTTTTGAAATTTTGTAAACAATATCTGTATTATATAATGGAAACCTGTGAGAGGAAAAAAATTGATTAGAATTCAACCTCCAAACTCAGAAAGTGATAAAAATACAGAAAATTCCCATTACACATTACCCCAAAGAACATTTGTTAATAGCACATCAGATAAAGTTTGTTCCTAACAAGACTGAAAAGCCTGTAAATTCTTAACGGCTCTCTGGTTTTGCAAAACTGTGATAGGCAGCACTCCTCACTCAATTAAAAATACTCTGGGGCTGGCCTAGTGGTGCGATGGTTAAGAACTGGCTTGGAACGCCAGAGGGCCCCGGTTTGGATCCCACATATGAGGGCCACTGACACTGGTCTGTTCCCCTTCCCCCAATTCGCCAGCACTGTTCCCATCTCCCAATTCCCCAATAAAAATCTTAAAAAAAAAAAAAAATAGTCTGAACTGATGGATCCAGAGCCTCTAACTTTTTTCTTTTTAATAGCTTCTTTCTTTCTGAATTAAATGATCAGTTTGGATGATCTCAAAGAGGTAACCCCCTTATGTTCCTATGTGTGTGGTCTCACTTTGAATTTATGTCACTGATGCTATACAGAATACATTCCTGTTTAGAGGCCATAAAGATGACTGCCCAGCCTTACAATATTTCTTAGACCCAGTGTTGGCTTTCTGTGAAAGAAGATGAATAGTTCTAGCTTGCAAACTCCTCTCTTCCTCCTTGTTGATGCATTATCTGATTTGATGCTTTACTTCCCTCACTGTGTGAGATTCCTTTAGGTGGGTGGTTCTCAAACCAGGACCACAGAGTTCCCTGTATCAAATCTCAACTGGGGCTAATTTTGATCCCCAGGGAACATGGGGCAATGTCTAGAGTTATTTTTGATTGTCACCTCTAGGGAAGTGCTACTGGTATCTATCCAGTGGGCAGAGGCCAGGGATGCTGTTTAACATCCTGCAATGCACAGGATAGCCCCCTTACAACAAAGAATTATCTAACCACAAATGTCAATAGGACCACTATTGAGAACCCCTGCATAAAGGAAGCAATGACTATTTTAATGTATTTTCAATAACTTTTAAAAGCTTAATAAGGTGTTTATCTGAGTTTAGGATGCACAACCTAACCAGAATTTAAATTATCTTTGTTTTCGGTTGAATTCTTAATAAGTTGGTGTTGTGTGGCTAATCATTTCATGCTCATGAGAAGTTCTGATTGGCAAATATCTTTTATTATAATACTTAATGAGAAATGGGATATTGAAGCAATTACATTTATTATAATTACAAAAATATAAGATCAATGGAGCAATGGAGAGATGAAAGCAATACTTACTGCTAAGCTGATAACCACTGATACAAGTGTCAGTGATCACAAAAGAATGTTTAATCTTACATAAACAGTCTTTTTTCTAAAATAATAATAATAATAATAATAATTTCCAAATTTCTCCATTTTTACCTTTCTTGATTTTCATGATAACTTCACATATTAGCTTATAACTTGTAGTTTTAGTTTGAGTATTCATCTCCTTGCTCACTTTTTTACTAAATGTATGGGTCTCTTTATGGGACTTTGAAATTTGAAAATGTTTTCTCAGTCTTAAGTAAGAAAATCATTTTCTTGACTCAAGTATTCTGCACTCCTATATTTCTCTCCCTTTCACTAAAGTTTTCAAACGGAATGCCTTTTTACTTTCTTTTGATAAGCTCTCTCCTCCATCCTCCTATGGTTTGATGTTATTATTTCTGATCTATAAGAACCACTATGACCTAGGTCAACAACAATCTTTCTCGGACTTTTTTATGAAGTTTCCTTCCATCTCCACTTGCCTTGATACATCAGGCAGGCGAAGGGCAGTGAGAATAGTAAGGACAGTTGGTGACGCATTTTTAACACTCACACATGTCAAGAAGCATTATGCTATTTCCGAATTACAACCTGTGTGTTACCCCTTCCTCCCTACAGCCTGGCCTCATCCTACTCTTGCTGAGACTTCGCCAAGTCTCTTTATTTGTGTGTATCATGTTGTTGTAAAATCCTGAAATACATACTTTATTTTGTTCTCCTATTCTCTCAACTATATAAGCTTCTGCTACCTCGTAGAAGAGTAGAGTGGCTTCCACAGCCTCCAAAGAGAATGAAATTCTAGAGGCTTTGTCTAGAGCAGCGGTTCTCAACCTGTGGGTCGCAACCCCTTTGGGGGTTGAAAGACCCTTTCACAGGAGTCGCCTAAGACCATCGGAAAACAAAAAGATATTCACATTACGATTCATAACAGTAGCAAAATTACAGTTATAGAGTAGCAACGAAAATAATTTTATGGTTGGGGGTCACCACAACATGAGGAATTGTATTAAGGGGTCGCAGCATCAGGAAGGTTGAGAACCACTGGTCTAGAGGGATTGCAATTTTGGTAGCTGCAGAATCAACATAGAAATATCTTTTTAAATAGATGACAAAATCATGTCACAGCCACTATCATATAGTTCCTCAAATTTAAAGACCATGGGTTATAGATTTTCATTAAATCATTTGATAAATTGCCTCAATGCCACATGCTAGTACCCAGGCCAGGTGCTAGTAAAATAAACATGATCCTTTATCAAGGGCCTTATATTCAGTGAAAGGAAACCTACAGATAAGCAAATAACTGCTAATACAATGTGACATGTGATCTACTAGATATATACACAAAATATAAAACACAGTGTACTAAAAGCATATAGGAACAATGATCAAACCTACAGGAGTAGGAGAGGGGGAAGTAGGAGAAAGTTAAACTAAAATTGGGTCTCGGAGAAGTAGCAGTTTATCAAACAAAGGGAAGAGGACATTCCACTTAAGCTTTCTTATTCCATTTAGGTTACTTATTTCAATTACATTATAACTGGAAAACTCTTTCCTTGACAAACAAAAGAGAAAAAGGCTATGTTTATCACATTTTGTATATACATTTTTCTGTAATATTATATTCCCTCAATCTCTATACAATGTACTCCTAAAGTAAAAGCTACCAGTGTCTCTGATCTCATTCTCTTTTTCCTTCATCTCTTTATATTTTCCCCATTTCTTTTTTTTATTTTATTAAGTTTATTGGGGTGACATTGGTTAGTAAAATTATATAATTTTCAAGTGTACATTTCTATAATACATCATCTGTATATTGCATTGTGTTCACCACCCAAAGTCAAATCTCCTTCCGTCATCATATATTTGGCCCCCTTTACCCTCTTCTACCACCTCTCCCCTCTTTCCCCTTTCCCTCTGGTAACCACCATACTGTTGTCTGTGTCTGAGTTTTTGTTTGTCTCTTTTCTTTGTTTGTTGTTTCCTGTTTTAATTCCCACATATGTGTGAAGTCATATGGTTATTGATTTTTTCTGACTTTTTTCATGTAACTTGATGCTTTCGAGATCTATCCATGTCCTCTCACATGGCAGTCTTCCCCATTTCTTCAATTGCTCGTCTTCTCTGAATCCTTTTTTGACTACCACTTTTCGGTTACCCGAAGACATCTTTCTCCAGTTCTGAACATGCCACCACTATCCCAGTAGCAAAATGCCTGATTAGGTACAACTTGATCTCCAGGACACTTTTGCCCAGTTGTCAGAGGAAATAAATTTAGTTTAGAGAGACTTATTCTTTAGACATTAATTCTACTTTCCTTTCATTCGACTAGAAGTTTCAGAGAAAGGACAAAATTTTCCAGCTTGATATTTTGCCTTTGCCTCAACATACAATTTAGGAAATTTTCAAATAGCAAAAAGGTACAAAAGCCCTAGTTAAGGCAAATTTTAACTCAGAAAATAAAACCTTATGGGAATATCCCAGAAAAACTTGGCTTTTATTCTATAAGTATATGCACAAGTTACTTGATCTTTCTTTGAATCCATCCAGCTAGACCTTTTGCAGAGTCTCTTTGGGGCTTAAGCAAATGATTAGCACTAATTGTTTCTCACCTTGGGGAAAACATTTGTTGTGGAAGAATTTCCTAGATCAACAGAGCAGCTACTTTTCTCATCTTGGACACCTACAAGGACCTGGCTCTGGAGCCCATGCTGACTGGATATTTTCAGTATCCTTTCCCAAAATATCCTCTGAAAATCAGTTTCATTTGGAAACAATATATTTGTTAAGTGTATTTTACCAATAGTAATAATAATTATTACTTAGCTATCATATATGTAGATGTGTGTGTATGTGTGTGTGCGCGCGCGCGTGTGTGTGTGTGTGTGTGTGTGTGTGTGTGTGTATACAGAGGGTACAAAAAAATGTGTACAAGTGGACACTTTGGTCAACGTTGCTCAAGCAGCAGTTCACCATAATCAGAAGTGTCTGGAAGCTGATGGTAACCACCTTGAGCACCTCCTATAATTGCAAAAGTCAAACGTGACTTGTATTCATCTTTTGATATCAGTATATATTGAGTATTAATAGTTTTTTCCTTTCTTAAAATGTGTCTACATGAGTTAGCCAAGTGGCTCAGTTGGTTAAGAGTTGGCTTGGGAGTGGGAGCTCTGAGCAGCAGGGACGCCAGTTAGGTTCCCACATGGGCCAGTGACGCCATGCACTCTACAGCTAAGATGGTGAACAACAGCTGGACCTGGAGCTCGGCTGCTGTGTGTGGCGGGCGATGGCATAGGCTGCAGCCCCTGCTGTAGTGGGCTGTTGTGAGCTACCATGAGCGGCTGTCCAATGGCCAGTGACTGACTGCCTCAGCCAGGAAGAGTGCAATGATCATAATACCAACATGGGCCAGTGAAGCAATGTCCTCCACAACTAAACTGAAAAACAAAAGGACAGCAACTTGTCTGTTCTCCTTCCCCAATTCGCCAGTTCTCTTCCCCTCCCACAATTCCCCAATAAAAATCTTTAAAAAAAATGTGTATACATTTTTCTTTTCTCTCTCTCTGTCTCTCTTTCTCTCTGTGTCTCTCCCTCTGTATATATACATACACATACACATACACACACACACACACACACACACACACACACAAATTTAAATTAGAATAAAAACATATAAGAGCTTGTAAGGAAATTAAAACAATAATCTACCCTAGCCACGCTCTCATTTTATGGATAAAGCAATTGATGTCCAGAAACTTGAAATAACTACTCAAAATCAAATAAGTTACTTAATAGCAGAATTTGCTTAAACTGACACCAAAAACCTCCTCACTTCTGCTTCAATATGGGGTGGTTTTAACTTTCATCCTTTTGCAGGTATGACATCGGAAGTATGTGCTTTGGAGCTATGACTCACCTGTAATATTGGGATAATTAAATGAGAAAATGCTGGTAAAGAACAGTGTCTAGAATACAATAAATTATCAATAAATGTTAACTTTTGTTTTTTTCATTGTTGTAGATGTTTTGGTTGTTATTAACACTCAAACCTGGCGACCACTACAAAGATGTGTACCAAAGAGTTATGATCAAATTATTTTATCCACCATCTGGCAGACCAGAGATTCTTATCTTGGGGTCAATGAGCCTTGGGGTTTCATGAATATTTTTAGGAGCCTTGTGAATGTCCAGAAATTTGTGGTAAAAATTTTGTATCTGTATATTTGGAAGTGTTTTGTTCTGGGGAGAGAAGTGAAAGTTTTCATTAATATGAAGGTTCATTCATGTTGCAATATATATCAGTACTTCATTCCTTTTTATTGCTAAATAATATTCCATTGTATGGATATACCACCATTTGTTTATTCATTCATCAATTGATGAACATTTGGGTTGTCTATATTATTTGGCTATCATAAATAATGCTATTATGAATCTTTCTAAGTATTTGTGTGAACATATGTTTGCAATTCTCTTGGGATACCTGGGAGAAGAATTGCTGAATCAAATGATAACTCGCTGCTTAACTTTCTGAGAAATTGCCAAACTGTTTTCCAAAGGGGCTGCACAATTTTACATTCCCACCAGCAATGTCTGAGGGCTCCAATTTCTCTCCATCTTTACCAATACTTGTTTCCACATTTTTTTTTAATTATAGCCATCCTAATGGGTGTGAAGTGGTACTTCATTGTGATTTTGATACACATGTCCCTAATAGCTAATAATGAGCAACTTTTCATGTGCTTATTGGCCGTTTGCATCTCTTCTTTGGAAAAAAATATCTGTTTGGATATTTTGCTCATTTTTTTATTTTTATTGTTTAGTAGTAAAAGTTCTTTAGATTCTAAACACTAGACCCTTATCAGATTCTAGGTATTAGACCCAAATATAATTTGAAAGTACTTTTTCCCAATCTGTGGGTTGTCTTTTCACTTTCTTGATGTTGTCCTTTAAAGTACAAAAGTTTTTAATTGTTAGGCAATCCAGTTGATCTATTTTTTTCTTTAATTGCTTATGCTTTAGCTGTCATACTTTAAAAAACCATTGCCTAATCCAAGGTCATAAAGATTTACACCTACGTTTTTTTTCAAAGAGTTTTATAGTTTTAACTTTAAGATTTAAATCTCTAATCTTTTCTGAGTTTATCTGTGTATAAACACGGTAGGAATCCACCTTCTGGAATATTAACGCAATGATATAGTTGAAACCAATGCCCAAATAATATCTATATCATATTTAAGATACCTTCTAATTAAAGCATAATATCTTTATGATTTAGCATAGATTTCTATTTTATATAATGGAAAATGAAAAATATGTATAATGCAAATCTTTAAAAAGTAGTAAAGTTTAATTTTTAAAAATTATGCTAAATGACAATCAGCAAGATGTGTATGTAGTAGAGCTATACTGGGTGGGTCACGTCATTAGCATTTCATCCAAACTGAGCTAATCATCTTTCAGATCACATAGTCTTGAGCAGTTCACAGAACGTTCACAGTAGAGAAAGTGAGAATAGCTCCAGAATATTTAAAGTGAAAGAAAGCAATCTCTTAAGTAAGAAACAACTAGAACTGGGTATTTTGCTTATCACCTTGTGTGAAGTGCATGGTAAGTATCAATGAAACTTAAGCGTTGAACAATTGCAGATGTCAAAAGACCTCTTTTTTTATAAATAGTAATTAAATCCCAACTTAAGAAAATAGTATCCTAGCACAAATCAAGACACTCAAAGCATCAGTAGAATTTAAACAACTCTCAAAGAGAATTCTAGAGAAAACCAAGATAGAAGTTGTCATTTTAGTTATATCTGGATAGGCACTTAGTCTCAATTAAGTCTCGTTTAGACAATTACAGTCCTGACTCCGGTTTTATGATTACACAAAGCAGGTAAGCAGTTCCACAAAAGATAATTGTCTCTAAAGAGGGCTAAAGGTACCCACTTGTGTAAGCAAAATGATCTATTAGGGTAACAGAAAAAATTTAGAATCTCTACTTATATTTTTAGCTAAGAAATGAGAAAAATATTTATTGGCATTTAACTATGAATATGATTTCATATTGATGTCTATATCCAGATAACTTAATTTCCTGTCATTTGGGATTGCTATCCCAAAGAAAGAGCAGAAGCTCCTCAACAGAGTTAGACATAGTGGTCTCATTTATTTGCTTTCAACATATAGAGTTTCATATTTCAATGGACAAGAAGGTGGTTTGTGTATTACATTCTCCAGTTTTAAGTAAACTAATCTTCATTAAATGGATAAATAACTATAGAGTATTTTCATAAAAAATATGGAATGATAATATGGGTGGATGTAAAATTTAACAATAGAGAATTACAAAACTAATTAATTGTTTTAATCTCTACTACCAGCTCCTCAGCTGCCACATTGAAAAAGAAAAAATGATAATCTAATCAGATCTGACAAGAAGTTGCCACAAATGTTGATAATATCTAGAAAGCTTTTGAAATGTGAATATATATTATTTACAGTGAACATTTTTATAGTGTTTGTGACTTTGACAGTGAGTAACCAGTTGGTTTCCAAAATAACTTCATGCTATGAAGAGAGCATATTGGAATTAAAAAATTTTGGAAATGTCTGCCTTTATGTGCAGTTACTGTGAAAATTTGTATATCAGCATTTAAAAAGAAAAACTTATGTCTGTACACTTTGATCCAAAGAAAAGGTTTTAGATATTTATGCCATTTGTTCAAAAATCTAGATTTTGTTTGCAAGAATTATTGACTCCCAGGGGAGACGTGAATTTAAAAAGTGAATTCCAAATAAAAATCTTTGCATAATGGGTGATTGCAATTTAAAAGTGAATATCATATTGTATTAACTGAAGCTAATGAAATATTTCTTCCATTTTTTACACGTTTTTAAATTTTCCAACTTTATTGAGATGTAATTGGCATATATCATTGTATAAGTATAAAGTGTACACCACAATGATTTGGCATACGTGTATATTGTGAAAATTAAATGATTACACAGTAAGATAACAACTTCATCACCTCACATAATTAATATTTTGTGTATGTGTGTGATGACAACATTTAAAATCTACTCTTAGCAACATTCAAGTACATAATACAGTTTGCTAAGTATAGTCCTGAGGCTGTACATTAGATCCCAGAATTTATTCATTGTATAACCTGATGTGTATACACTATATTTCTCCCATTTTAATCTGCTACTTCTATGGTAGCCATTAAAACTAAGAATCAAAATAAACTGAACTCAAAATCCAACTTTTAAATCACTTTATCAAATATCATGTAAACCAAGATTTTCAAAAATAATAAAGCATATTAATATACACTGAATTCTCTGAAATTCTATTCATAATAATTTGGGGTAAAAAAAGAAAAGGATATTTGTACTACTACTAAAAATAAATGAAATTATTTTAAAGTATTATTATTGTTCATATTATTCTTTTAAATTTCTATTATGAAAACTACATACAGTACTTTAGTAAGTAGTTTATTAACAAACAATTTTAAATTTATTAAGAACATTCTCAAAATTGCTCATTAGGGTGTGTCATCAAAAAAGTTTGGGAATCACTGTCTTAGAGAATGTTGTACTATACAGGTTTATTATATTACTCTCTGAATGTGCTTTATGGTGCATAATCATCTAATATAATGGAAATAGCCCAGCACTGAGTGACCTAGATTCTAGTTCAATTTAAAAAGCTGTAAAACCCCAGGGAAGTCAACTTATGTCTCTGGGACATTTTTGCCCATCTGTAAAATAATGTGGGTGGACTGGCTGGTCTCTAAGGACCCATCTGGTGCTAAAATTCTGTTTTCAGGATGCCCTTCCTATGAGACTATGCATTTACAGCTCCATATTATTTAATCATAATTAAATAATTCATCATAGAACAAGTGACTTTAACAACAACAGAAGAAAACAAGAAAGTAAAAACTAATTTTGAGAAAATAAAAATTCATATTACATACTAGATCACAAGGGTGAAATTTGATTAATCATTTTACAAGCACCACTGCCTTCCAATTGTCAGACACAATGTTTTGCTTTTGGACGAACACAAAGATTAATATAATGTTATCCCTAACACTCCAGAGCTCTCAATAACATTCTACATAATACTTTGTAAATAAGTAACACTAGCACTGATTGCAAGCTCATATCATTGCATAATTCTCTCTCTTTTTTTTTTTAAGTTGAATTACATCCTAATATGCAAAAGGAAGGAAATAACCTTTTTAGATGACCCCAACTAAAATGCACTAGAGGGTATTCTTGTTTTGGGGTCTAATGCAAAAGAAGTTTCATATATTGTTTATCTAGACTTTATTCCAAAATATTCTTTAACATGTGTCACTTTCCATGTTGTTCTTTTGGCTCCTTAATATTTGCAGTCGTTGTACTGAGGATGATCAATAAGCAGACAGGACTACAAATGTGTCACTCAATCATAACAGACAATGTGCCCAATTTATTATAGCTCATATATGTAAACATACTCTAAAGGAAACATTCATCCTAACCATGCATGTTTCTGAGATGGTTTGAAAAAAAGAATCTTGGTTATATGATTGCAAGATATAGTTAAATCTCATATACAATCATAGTTAATGTGATATGCAATTGTTTCTTTAAGGAAAAAAACTCTCTATTTCACTGGAATTACTTTATTCACCCATCAATTCATCAGAAACAATGTAATGCCTGCTCTACAATGTGTATTGTTGCAAACTTTAGCTACTTATTAGTGAACAAAACTTTTGTCCTCCAAGAGTTTCCATTCTAGAAAGAGAAATAAATTTATTAAGCAAGCAAATAAATAATACTTAATAGTGATGACTACTCTAAGGAAAAACATAGAAAGTTTTTAGTAGTATGAGTGGCTATAATGTGTTACAGTAAGGTGATTTTAATAAGCTAATGAAGATAGAACTGTGGTGAGGCATTTGAAGTCTTAATGATGGAAGAGATTGGGGAAGTTTGGAATTTCAGTTCTGGAGTTCCATATGATATGGACATCTATAACCATGTAAGTAGAATATAGCTTACACGTTTTAGAATGCAGTAACAAACTCTGAAGCTAAGGGGCCAGGTGGGCCAGTACCAGGAACACTGAACCAGCAGGAGGAATGGAGAGAGACTGGCAAGTAGGTCTGGCAAGTAGCCAAAGCTCTTGATGACTATAGAAGAGTAACTGAAGTTAGAAGAGGGCCATTTTTAAAAAGTAGGAGCATATAGCTGGACTCTATTATCCTGGATTCATTATTAATGGGTTTTACAGAGAGATGGGAGAATAATAATCTCTTCACAATCACTCAAAAATATTTAAAGAATACCTAATTGATCTAAAAATACATACATCTAAAAAACATGGAAAAGTAGGAGAATGAGCAGCATTTGACTGCAATGACTTCATGGACCTAGTGTCCCAATTGACAAAGGAAATTAAGTCAAGGCAGAGAAAAGATCTCAGAAGCATTCTGTGAAGCAAAACATGTATGAAGCAATAGAAAGAGTTGAGAGAAAGGTTAGCAATGGAAGAATGGGTGGAGAAAAGCAGAGAACAGAATGAGGATTAAAGTTCTTAGGAGGGTAATAGGTAATCAGACCAACTTATATTTTATTTGTGTCCATAAATGACAGGAATGTAAATGAGTAAAGCAATACAACAATACAAAGGCAATTCAAATCACTAGACACTAGCAAACACACACACACACACACACAGAGATATATATATATATTCCATTATATATATATATATATTCCATTTTATATATATA